>NC_134702.1:88907816-89225316 GCF_043290135.1 Rhipicephalus microplus | reverse complement strand
ATGGCCTCCTGTTTCGGCGAAGTTTTAATACTGCGCTTCGGCATCTTTCCGATATTTTTCACAACACATTTCAGGAAATGTGTCCAATAATGCTTACGGTAGGGGGAATTTCACGTGTGCTCGTTGCCCTCGTAAACGTCACTTCCATCAGGGCAAGTAAATTTCTGAATAGTGACCTTAACACAACTTATAATTTTAGTAAATTCAAATCATGGACTCCTCCGGTAAGAGAAGATAGGTGATGAGGTGAAATGATACAATTCAGATCTTTCCTGCGAAAAAACCATTGTCACTTCTGGGTTTTCAAAAACTGCCAATTGTAAATTTTGACGATCGACTTAACTTACTTTGTATTCATTGCGAAACCAAAACTGAGATGTCTAACAGCTCATGTCGCGCGCCTTAGCAAGTGGTCAGAATGACGTTGCACTGCCTCAAAACAATTGGTATGGGGCTGCACCTTCTACGTTGTTTGTTTGGCGTAGCGTGCTGTCTTGGCAAGCGCCGCCCGTACGTCAGCAAAGTGAGGTTTGTTAATGATGGATATACATATGCGTGCGCTCATTTTGAATGTCCTGGTATCGCATTACGGCTCCGCTCATTGGTGTTCTACTGTTCTGTTGTAACTGTCCTGCTGTAGAAAAGTTGAGGCTTATATTACCTCGGCTATTACATTTCTACTACTTCTTTGGAAGAAAAATATTAACTTCAATGCACAATGAAAATCTAAAAACACACCTAGCATATTGAAAGAAGTTAAACTAACATGGTAAATTAAAGTTTGCTTTCATATATACACATTGTAGTAAAGGATTCACGCGTGCGAAATTCTAGTTGTGCCCAAAAAGTGTAGACTAACCCATCATTCCGTACATATCTGTACCGTCATACACCTGTTCATCACCAACGCTTATCTCGTCCAGAACCGACTGTAACCTTTCAGGAAGATAGATGTTCACCTTTCTGAAGGTGCATTTCAGGCCGGGGTAAATGTAATTTCAGAAATTTCAGGGGGTGCTCGTCAAAACTTGAAAATTTTCTGTTTGAATTGTTCTCTTTGCGCAATCGAGAGTAATAGGCCCAACATTCTCATTTTCTTAATCACAGCAGCACTCCATGGGGCTGAATTTGCGTATTTAGTCCTCGAATTCGTTTGTATATGCTACTTATTGACGACGTTTGTCGAATAACGTCTCTATGTGCCGTGGAAGATCTGCTGCTACTGAGAATTCTCTGCGTGAGTCAACTTTATCAATCAATGATTGCTTTAACTTGATTCTATGAAAGAATATCTTCATAGAACAGTGGCTAGTTCATGGCGTTGTAATATTGGCCTTACTTTATTTCTGAATAAGTATTGCGATTAATTTGTCTAGTCTTCCCGAGATGTCTGCCCCGCAGTAAAAGTAATGCACAGGAAGCGAGCCTATGGAATTCTCATATTTGGATACATTTGAAACCATTTTTGAGGAACACCTGTTACAATTTCAGGCTTTTTTCTGATTAGTTGAACAGCAAACGCACCTACTCGCTTGACGGTGTCGTGTAATGGCTGTACGTGCCCCATGGTCATCAATCATGACAGCAAAAAAGATCCAAAGCTCACGATGCGCCGATTATCAAGCATCGTATGATGCGTGAAATGATGAAATCTTAGTAGCCTGTTTGTCGTCATCACAGTGAAGCTTGCAATTTGTTTTTACAGCGGATTTCTTTTGTGTCACACTGTAAGCAAGCAGAAGGCAAACAAAGCAGCCGTGTTCATCATTGCTGTAATTAGAAGGCTTATCAGGTGAGACGCATTCATCATATTTCATTGTTATCTATTATGTGAATGATCAGAATTAGGCGAACACATCCCAGATATATCCCGTCAGAAGACCACCAAAAGCGATAGAGGCCTTGGTATCTTGGCAGGTTAGGTGTCACGGTATTAAACAGAAAGACGCGGCTTTAATTGCCAGACGTCTGTAGCTGCTGAGCATGCATGTAGCTTATGTGTACGCTAAAAGCCTGGTGTTCGAAGCTGATCCCGGCTTTTCCAGTACGGCATAACCCATTGTCCTGCCCTGGTTATGCTGTCTCGAACCCCAGTAACGAACGCGTTTCTTGTTCAGAATGGCGAACGTTCAAATTCAACGGACGTCAGCAAAAGCCACGCACGGAGTGCTCGTGACCTCTCGCAGCAAAACTGAGGCCGGTGCCAACCATTCGGCGCACGCTTCGTTTTGCCGCAGCTAGCCCCTGCGGCCGTGGCACATAAAAGGTGGGAATTCCTGCAGTAGAAGGGGAAGTCCTAAGTCCAAGGACCCAATGAAATCGCGTAGGTATCGTGGGCGCAATTACCATGAAACATTTTAACCATGTCATCTTATAAGCATGTACCAGAGGACTATATATACTGTATGAATTACTATTGCAAAATTTTTATAAACAGTCTCTGGGCTGCCCACAGGAGCACTTTATTTAGTCCTTACCTCTCACGATTGGGAGTGCACAGCTATATTGAATAAACGGAGAAATTTGACGAAAATTTGCAGATCCAACACAAGAAGGTATCGTGAATCTTTCGGTTTGTTCACGGAAAGACTTCAGCGCACCTTACAAGCGTGGCAGTGACAATGAAGGCTTTACATATGCACCGTCACTGATCGCAGCGACTCTACGACACTGAATCTCCAACAACATTCGTATTGGAACGTTGCTTTATTTTTTTAAGACAATAGTCTTTCTTGGGGACCTTCGACGCAAAGCTTTCGGCCTGTCTGTCTGGCTGTACGTTTGTCTGTTTGTCTGCTCTTAACGGTACCCTAAACAGCACCAAAAACATTCAAAAGGGCCAACTCCATCCGCAGTGCCCACCAATATTGCTCAAGATTCAGCGTTCACACTTGTGCGATGGTCAATTGAAAAGCGATTATTGCGCATAGCTGAGGCACCATTACAACACGTCACTATTCTGTATGTGTGTATTTCTCTAGAAAAGTCATACATAAGTAATTCTAAGGACCGTAGCGTTTATCACGCTGCGCTGGCCATGCAACGCTTGCACGAAAAGGCAAGTGTTTCCAACGCTTCGCTCAGACAACACGGTGGTGGCACCTACCCGTCACCTTGCGTTCTACACCTTATCACCTCAGAGACGGGCGCGCATACTGCGCGCTTTGTTTTCCAAGATGAATGCCGGATAGCACTCATGTCTCACGTGTGACGTGACTTGATGCGCTCGTCCGCCTCCGCTGTACGCTCGAGGCACTCTAACGCAGCGCCTCCAGAATACCATTCACCAATTTTCTTCCGCAAAACATCAAATAAACGACAAGAGTGGTGATGTGGGCTTGTTGGTGAAACATTTGAAAGAAATTTATGTAGCGTGAGGCGAAAAAACGAACACAGGAAAGAATAGACTGAGAGGACAGAGCGCTCTGTCCTCTCAGTCTATTCTTTTCTGTGTTTGTTTTTTTGCCTCGCGCTACATAAATATCTATCAAATAAACGTTTTGTTCACCCCCACAAGACACGAGAATATTGTCTTTTGATGACATGCACATAAGGGGCCAACTTTTTTTTTCGGGTTTTTTGCAGTGTCACAAGTATACATAATCTCAATGACCTCTCAGCGCGTTTCTATTCATTGTGATTATTTCTTTAATTTAAAAAAATATTCCAAATGCCTTACATTCGCTTACTGGAACATATAAAGAGTGTTTTAACTGATCTGTGCCAAGTATACTTTTAAATAAAAGCTTCAAAAACTAAAATTGAGCAGGGCAGCTATCTTAGCTCAGACGAAATTATCCGAATTCACTTAACAAATTTCACACCTGTTCTACCAGACAATTTTCGTTAGAGTCAAGTTTTCGAATGTTAATAAAGCAATATTTGCTTGTTCCCAGGGTTATTGGAGTGGAGCTATTTTACTATCGATGAAATTTTGCGCCATTGGGGAGAGAATGGTAAAACGTTTTCGTATAACGTTATTCACAATATTTATTGATTAAAAAGGAAAATGAGCAATCATTGCTAGTTACGATGCTTCGCGGATCTGAAAAATAAACTGACGTGCTAATCACAGTTCACTACAGCACTGGGCCTATTCGAGATGCAAGGAGATGTGTTTGTTGTAATACTTGGCGCATGTTAGCAGAAACACTCACGATCATAAGCATTTAAAGCGCACTAAAGAAATACACAGTCCAAAAGTCGTTAACCTGATGTCCCAAGAAATATGATGTTTTTTTTCTAATTCTGGCTGTCCTAAATTGCAGGATGTGCATACCACTTTTTTTCGTCACGATGTGGTTCTATCTGCTCCCCCGTATAGTCAACGGACCCGACACAGAGACCTTCTTCAAGAGATTTTACGCCGCCATGTCCGAACACTGGTGGCAATTTCTTCTGCAGATAAGGAATTTTCACGCATTGAGCGCACAGGTGAGCTTTGAGCCTTACTTATCTGAACGGAATATTAAATGTTATGGGGCGGCGAACATGCCTAGTCTAAACTCTTACTAGCACGGTCTTGCAGAATACTGTAAAGTCTGAAAACCGGTAGTAAGCAATCAGAAATAAATATCTTGCGTGTAACAAATCGAAAAACAATAGCTACGTTTACTCGCCTATTGGTGTTTCACCCAATCGATAACATTCGGATGGCAGCCATACATCACCTTTAATATCATGACAAACTGCGTTATGTGATCATTCTTATAAAAAACGAAGGACTTAGACGATTGCGAACTAATGGGTCAATCAGTCAGTCACACCAAACTTGAATTAGCAGGTAGAATTTAGCGAACGCGTAGGTGCTTTACACAAACTAGAATTAATACGTCGCTACGCTCTACCGACACTCCAGCATCTCCAGCCTCCACCGTACGCCATCATACACCATCTGCCACCAATATTTCCAGCACCATATTCCACCACAATGGTTTATGGTTGAATCCGTCATTTTTATGGTGGACATATTTTCAATGGGGATGGGAACATACAAGGTGTGTTTTAGGTGTCTGGAATGTGTGAACGTATACATGAATACATACATACAGAAAGGTACAATTACTTGAATACAAAACACCAACGTTGTTCGTATTAAAGCCTCAAAGGTTATTGTACTAGCTAGACTCAAACCCACTTCACAAGGTTACTTCTAGTGGTGCACTTCATTCGGCTTCCGATTCTCAGCGTTGAAAATGTCTTTTCAATGCTTAAAATGCCCGGTTAAAGTTGGAGTTTATCGGATAAAAGCGACTTGTTGAAAGGTATACCAGTGAACGTTTATTGGATTTTTTTAGAACTTCTTTGATAATACGTATACCTACCTGAGACTCATGCCCACAAGCTGAAAACCCGCTCGTTACCAGGTGCTGTGTCAAACTGTTTCCACCATAGCCATGTACACTCACGAGCATGGCGCCAAGAGCTTGCACAATTGTGGCAGGCATGTTTGCTTCAATTGACAGTTTCACCACAGAAGTGAAGTTATGAACGCGGTAGCGAAAAAAATTGCGACCCTTTCTGCTTCCCCTTAAAGAGTTGAACGCGATAGCGCTATTATGTTCCTAGTGCATACTTCAAACACTTCGTGTATGAAAACTACGCGGCCTCAAGAGTGCAGTAGCGTGTATGCCTTCTGCAGTGTTTTACTGGCTTTAAACTATGAAGTGGTTATAATAACCCCGCATTCTGATGCCCGATGACAAAGTATGCTTGTAGCACGCATTATTACGGCAATATTTCATGCTGTATAATGATGCATGTATACAAGATGCCTGTGTTTGGTAAAGCTTGAAGGTTACTTTTACTGCATTTTCAAGCAGGGAAAAATATTTTCACTGTATTTGGCGGTTTGAGCAGGTCGTAATGGGTTGAGACACCTATTTAATAAATAACTGGTGTTGCATTTTTCTTCTATTTTCGTTATTGTGCTGATCTACTGCTTCGAACATTCCTGCAAGTGAATTTCGCGGATGCTTTACTAAATTTAGTGGTATCTACTAATCTTGCATCGCCTCCCTGTTTGCAAGCATTCATGCGTGGAGTATATGAATCAGTCCGTTTTCAGACAGCCAAATTTTCGATGAATTTTCGATGAATAATTGTTGTCTCGCTCAAGAAAAGATGTATATTATGATGTTTTGGATATGGTATTTCCGGCCCCATTGTGTAGCTCGCTATATTAGATTGTCTGGCCACGACGTGCTATTACGCGTGAAGAAAATCCCTATTTCACCAAAAACAAAGGCGTTTTTCCACAAAGTGCATACAAATACAGTACCTGCAAAAGTCTGGTTAAACACCAAAAGTATCTTTGCATCCTCAATTATTTTCGCCAGAAACAATATAACATTGTTTTATTAGTTGCAAGGATGCGATCTTGTTATGGGACGTCCTATTGAGGGCTTTTAAAAAACAACTGGATTTAAAGTCCCATAGCATCCGTTATCTTGAACCACCCAAGCGCAATTATATGCCAGTTGACACTTTCTCGTTAATGGGCATGTATAGTTTGTGGAAAACTCGCACTCTAAACAAGCATGCGGAACCAATGGTGCTTTCGTGATCCCACTTTGTACTAATGACTGCGCAGCTACAAGACTTTTATGAAGAACTGCAGTTTCAGCCGAACTGGTATACAGAGCTCACAAAGTGCGCTGCTCAAATACCTTTTCAGACCCAGTATTGTAAGAAATATGTTTTGTAAGGCTCATTGTACGTTTTTCGAAGCAGCTTTCCGTATGTTGAATGCTATGTATATACGTAGACAGAATTAGTAATATATACCGTGTAACAAAGTAAAAAAAAAGCAGAGGTGTGGTTGTGTGGCAGAACACCTGCTTGCCACGTAAACGACCCGTGGTTCGAACCACGCCACAGGTCTAAGATTTTCATTATTAGTTTTATTTGCATCTTTCTCAATATTTTGATACGCAAAAGTGACTGATTTTTTGCTCAAATCCAACGACGCCGACGCCGATGCTGACATTGACACCGACGCCGGAGTTTGTGTGAAACGAGCTCTCAAATTTATTGCGTTAAAGTTTTACTATCATACGAAGTGAGATGGGCTGTTTTGGATACGACTTCGCGTAACTCTACGAAAGACGGTTGTACGGCCACTCCAGAGAGCCGGCATGCTCATGCTCCTTCCGCAGTGTAATCACAGCATGTAGAAAGGTATACGCGTTGTTGGTTTATTTCAGCTGACTTAATACACGCGCCAGAAATCGCGACCACGACCTTATTTTCAAAGTTTGCATTCGCTGCTCTAGCGTCACTGCTGACCTCCCCCGGTGTTGTTGTTTTTTATAGAAATAGAAAAAAAAACTAAGAAGTTGTCCCCGTTACTTGGGGAAGGCTATTTTATTTCACTTGATTGTTACAAACACAAAATAAAAACAAAATAGCATATATACATATAGAGTAACCCTTCATGCTCCTCAAAGTAAGCGGGAGGTTTCTTCTCAGCTTAAGCAGCAATTATTGGCGAGCCTCGCACGTGGGCGAATGTTATCTCACGCGCTATCCATGCGACAAAACTAGACCGGCTTGTTCCATCTCTCTTTCCGTCGCGTTAAGCGCCCGCGCTGGCACTGAAGTATTGCATATTTTACCCACGGGTAAGACAAACGATACTTTAGTGGATGTAATCTATTCTGACTTTGTACGAAACATAACGGCGATGGCGATGGGCAAAAGCCTGTCAAGACTGTCCATATAATTGCTATCGCAATAAGAGAGATAGAGATAAAGATGCAAGGAAATGCAGGGAGGTTAACCAGACGCACATCCGGTTTGCTACCCTGCACTGGGGAAGGGATAAAGGCAAGAAAAGAGGTTGCAGAAAGATGAGAAGGTACACACAATCACGAGCACACTCGGGGAGCACACACAGTCTACGGACGGTCGCTCAGGTTTGTTGACTTTAGGTAAAGTAGCAGTGCTTTAGTTGCTTTCTGCGCAACTGAGGCAGATGCCCAAGGTCCTAGTATCTTCTGCACATAAAATGGTCCGGAGTCAAGTTGATTCAAAACCATCCGGAGCTGGCATCGCTGTGTGTCGTAGCAAGCGCAGCTGCACAGGACGTGTTCGATGGTCTCTTCAGCTCCGCAGTAGTCGCATGTAGGAGTGTCTGCCATACCAAAGCAAAAGGAGTACACATTTGTAAATGCAACACGCAACCAAAGGCGGCATAACAGTGTCGCATCGGAGTGGGAAAGTTGCGATGGTAGCTTTAGCTTGAGCGAAGGATCCAGTTTATAAAATTGACACCTTTGGAAGCTGGTAGACGACCAGAACGTGCGTGTGAGATCTCGAGCCAGCAGGTAAAGTTGTCTTGCTGCATCTATCCTTAATAGAGGAATCGGGACTACACGGGTTTCTTCATGGGCTGAGCGGGCTGCATCATCGGCTAATTGATTTCCGGTAATACCAATATGTCCAGGCAGCCATTTATATATAATATCATGCCCTCGTGCTAGAGCTTCATGATGGCAATGTCTTATTTCTTGTACCAATTGGTCATGACTCCTCCTACGCATGGCAGACTGCAAACTCTGAAGCGCTGCCTTCGAATCACAGAATATGACCCATTTTCCTGGACGTTCTTGAACGAGATATTGTAAAGCAGTCTTATAGCAGCAAGCTCTGATGCCGTAGATGTAGTCATATGCGACAACTTAACCTTGATCGTCATTGCTGCAGCCGAAATTACAGCGGCACCTGATGAGCTGCTGGACGCGATGGACGCATCAGTGTATATCTGCGTTCGGTCTAAGTACAACTCATGTAATAATAGCAGTGTTGCTTGCTTCAATGCTACTCTGGAGTGATTGCTTTTCTTTTTGATTCTCGGAATTTCTAGACGTACTTGCGGCTGGTCGAGGCACCACAAAGGACATGCCATTCTCGCAGCTGGCGTATATCCTGATGGATTGCTGTTTAGGTGCTTGGCTATAACGTCTGAAAACGTAGCACGTGGTCTTCCGGAAGGTAGAAGGGCCAAGTGGTGGTCGGGGACACGGCTAGCATGTCAAATATGCGCTCTGAGGCAATCCACAACTCTATATGTCCTGACCGGATGGTCTTTGGCAAGCATGATTGTGGCATAAGTATAAGCGCATCGGGGCAGTCCTAGGCAGATATGCAGTGCCTGATCCTGCAAACTCTCCAATGAATGAGTATTCGATTTGCAAGTGTTAGTCAGTACCGGCAAGCTGTAGCGCAATAGACCCAGAAATAGGGCCCTGTACAGCTGTAGCATGGAGGCCACAGAAGTTCCCCACCGCACAAGAATTTCATGATATGCACAATAGATAGCAGTCTCTTCTTCAAGTACGCACAATGTGGGCTCCACGAAAGACTTCTGTCGATTATTATGCCCAGGAAACGATGCGTCCGTGCATATTTGACACTCTGCCCATTGATGTGAACAGGGTATGGCGTCATTGGTTTGCGTGTAAACGCCATCAACGTGCACTTCACAGTTGATATATTTAGGCCTTGTTTCTGAAGGTAGGCTGTTGTGAGGGTTGCTGCCCGCTGTATTCGTGCACGCACCTGAGGGCGAGTAACTGCAGCACTCCAGAGGCAAATATCATCGGCGTATAAGGATAGGCACACCGACTTTGGCAGAACCTTCACCAGACCAATGAGGGCAACATTGAACAATGTGTGGCTTAAAACACCTCCCTGAGGTACCCCGCAGTAGGTGTAATGTTGAGCAGTTGTACCCTCGTATGTTTGTACAAGGAAACCCCTGCCAGGTATATAATCTTTTATCCATTGAAACATTCGTTCACCAATGCCCATTGCTGCGCGAGAAGTGAGGATGGCATTGTGAGCTACATTATCATATGCACCCTTCACGTCAAGAAAGAGTGCCACTGATATGCGCTTGCGACTTTTTTCTTGTTGAACAAATGGCAATAAGTCAAGGACACAGTCAATGGAGGAGTGGCCCCGACGAAAGCCTGCCATGCATGAAGGGTATTTGGTGTATCGTTCCAAGTACCACTCGAGACGAAATAGAACCATTATTTCCATCACTTTTCCGAGGCAGCTTGCGAGGGCAATAGAACGATACGCTGTCATGTCCAATGGTGATTTTCCCGATTTCAAAAGTGGTATTAATCGACATATTTCTCATTCTCGGGGAACACTGCCGCTGAGCCAGGAGTTGTTGAAGCATGTTAAAAGTTCTTTTCTGGCATTTTGTCCAAGGTGTCCCAACGCACTATAAGTAATACCATCAGGACCTGGCGATGACATGCGCTTAGAAGCGACTAACGCACCTTCCAGCTCTTCCATGGTGAATGGAATGTCCATTTCTGGTAATCGCGTCTCAGGAACAATCACGGCGTCGATGCTCTCGTTCATAATATTCCCGGCAACTCTCGTGCGAAATTCTTCGGCCACCTCGAGTTCTGTTTTTCCATGATGGAGTGCCAAAGCTTTAAATGGGTGCCGTGTTTGCGGAGAGGAGCGAAGACCACGAACTGTTCTCCAGATACATGACAGCGGTTTATGAGGGTCTAGAGATCCGCAGAATGCTTTCCAGCGTTCGCTCTCCAGCTTGTAAATGCGTCGTTGAATCTTTTTCTGGAGCCGCCTTGCTTCCCTCAGATCGTAAATTGATCTTGTGCGTCTGTATCGTCGTTCAGCACGCCTTCGTATAGCTCGTAATTTTTCCAGTTTGATGTCAAACTGTGTTATGTTAGACGAAAATGGTAATTTACATTTGGACGCTTGCATAGCTTCCGCTATGGTATTTTCCTGGCTGCAGGCGAGGCCTTCTTGGCAAGCGTTCTCAACACGCGATGTAAACATCGACCAGTCAGTGCCAATTGCAACACCGGAAGAGAAATTTTTTATGATACCATCGATCGTCCCGTAGGTGGGTATGTGATCACTTCCATGAGTCTCAATATCGCAAAACCACTTAACTTTGTGAGAAAAGCACCGTGACACCAATGTCAGGTCAAGGCAACTGCCATACGTGAGACACCGCAGATATGTGGGGGTACCATCGTTCATGATGTAAAGGTCGTAATCGGAAGCGAATGTAACAATGTTCCGGCCCCTGGCATTCATCCTAGTGCTCCCCCAAAGCATGTGATGGGCGTTGAAGTCACCGGTGATGATCCAAGGCCCATCGGTCCTCATTAGGATGTCTTTTAATCTGTCGCAGTCAAATCGCGATGACGGAGATATATATCCACCAATAAGCGTGAACGAAACTGTATTCTTTTTTACACGAAGACACACGTACTGATTGTCGTCGCAATAAAAATTCAGGCAATACTGATACGGCACATAATACTAGCGAAGCCAATCCTTCAGTAACAAGAAAGCGTAAGAAAGTAAATTTATGCGAAATATGCACATGATTTCTTGTTTACTTAAACCTGATATCAAAAGTGCACGAAAATTGCTTAAAGAATATGGGTACGTACAAAGACGTAATTATCTTTATTCATTTATATGAATCGGTTGAGTTCAACTGCCTAAGTTCGTTGCAAGTATACTAACTAATCAATGGTATCGATACCAGATTTTAATGATTTTTTTGTTTTGTTTTATTTTTCTTCAGCAAGTATTCGCCCATTGCTGGTACTTATCAGCGGACTTCCAGCTCTTCGTGGTCTCGCTTCTGACATTGCTGATATTTAGACGGTGAGCTCGCATAGGCGCATTTTCTATCACATTTCTTCATGTAAATATGGATTTACATGGACGATTGACAATGCTTTGTGAAACAGTCTTTTATGGCCGTTTTAGCTGTGCTTGTCTTAGGTTTCACTTACATACCTCTGTGCTAATTTCTTTCGCGCCCTCGGTTGTCCCCACTTCCAGTGTGCTGGAGTTACTGTATAATAAACGAGTGATTCGTCTTCGGCTCACAAGATACAAGGCAGATTCAGAAACTTCGTTTATTCGAACATTGCTGGGTGATCTATATAAAATTTGTGGCTTCTCGTCACTTTCAAATTTAGAAATGCATGAAGAGCAATCCACATACAATCTTGGCCACCTCGTAGGACACACTCTAGCGTTCACTGGTACTGGGCTGCATACTGGCGTCATAGGTTCGCGCGGAGTCGGAGATTCGGGGCTTTTGCGAAAGTGTCCTTGTATCTCACCATGCATGTGCTCTTTTTGCGCAGACGAAATCTTGTGACCCTGGCAGCATTCGCCGTGCTTTCTCTGCTTGGCTGTGCCATAGCAACATGGACCATGGCAAGATCGAATCTGCTGCCATTCATCCTCATTCCTTTCCCCAATTACGCGTAAGTACTTGTCCATACGAATGTGTCAAAACAAAATAGCAAAATAGTAACCGAAAAGAAATATTTGCCAATGACAAATTAACTGGCTGTACTTAATTACTCTGAGCAGTAAACTATAATGCGATCACTGTATTATCTTGTTTATCATTCAATAGATCGACGCAAGTATTTTTTTTCGGGAGAAGAAAAAAAGCGAAGCCCCAGTGGTCAAACTGTACATTCTCTTTTGCCAAAGTGGAGTGTTTAAATGTGAAATCAATGAGCACTACAAAATAGTAAATTGTGACCAACGCAAACCGCAGTACAGGCGGCTCTAACTGTAGTTACATAGGTGTAATGTCCGTAAAAAGGGTTTACACCATACCATATTTTTTTCTTTGTGGAATTAGGGAACATGCGCCCATAGTACACCCAAAAGTAAAAAAAGAAATGTGTGCTAAAGAACCTTCACGTAGACACCCTCGTCTTCCGCACAACCATGGCAAAAAAAAAAAAAGATGGTAACGAGTGCTGAAAAAATCACGGGATATCCACGGGGTGCATGGTGATGAGTGAGGCGAAGCGTCCATAAGTCCGTCCGCGCTTCCATCCGTCCGTTCGTTCATGATTCCGTCCGTATGTGCGTCCGTCTGTGCGACCGTTTGTGCGGCTGTCCGTTCGTCCATCCATCCGTGCGTCTGCCCGTGTATCCGTCTGTCTGTCTATCTGTCCATTCGTCCGTCCGTCCATCCGTGCGTCTGTCCGTGCATCTGTCTGCCTGTCTATCTGTCCATTCGTTCGTCCGTCCGTCCGTCCGTCCATCCGTGCGTCTGTCCATCTGTTCGTCCAACTAGTGAACACTCCAAGTACCGACATCTGGCGTATTTTCATACGATGGAGCCTTTTTACGATGGAGTTTCAAGCGTCGTCATGACTTTGTGATAGAATACTCGACTGCCGCACAGTGAGCTTTTGTCTAAATTCCGCTCGGTCATGGATATTTTTTTGCAGCCGAAGAGGCTAAGGCTTTTATAAGATCACGACTACAGTGGCGAAGTTGTTCCCCGCCGTCACCACCACCGTCATCGTCCACTACCGCTATCACACGAAATAAAAAAAATAGCAGCCTGGATGAACTGTTATTCGAACGCGTGCCCTCTGCATGGCAGCCGAACATTTTACTACAGAGCCCCGCTGGTGTTCGACGCTCCATCTCAAAAAGAACCTATACATACATTGTTTCGGGGAAGCAATCACATTCACTTACGTAATGTAGTGAAGTAGAAGTGTAAAACGACCACCATGCCTCATACATTGCCACTTGCATCAAAATGTGGTCAATCAATGCTTCCAGTTTAGTACAGAAAGCTCAGCGTAATTCCTTATCATCAGCCACAACATCAACATAGTGCGCATGATGACTTACATGTCTCTAGCGGGTACCAGGTTTCTCTGCAGAGCGACGAATAACGGCGTAGTAGATACTAGCCTACTTCACAAAAGTTACGATCATTTTTGGCGTAATTTTTGAGTGCCATTATTTGAGTGCCACGCGAGTGTGCTTGGAGGAATAGCCCCAACTGGCAATACAAAAGTCTCTAGAAAGGCTCCTTTTTTAGCTTTAGCTCTTAATAGGCCAAGTGCTTGGTGCAGGTTTAACGTTTTTTTTTCTTTTCTGTTCCTATTGCTTGTTACAGCGGTTTCTGACACATGAGGTTAGCAGCAGCAGCAGCAGCGATGGTAATGGCAGTGGACAAATACACCGTCCGAGAAGACGCTTGTTGTGGTAGTCTAATGGAACTCGAAGACATTAAACATTTTAATGGGTTCGAAAGGCCATTGTGATGGCTGACAGGTTAGTTGCTGGAAAGAATGCGCTTCAGTCAATTTAGTAAATGGACACAGCGTTCCAAGAAGCATGACCTATTCAGGTATGGTATGCTAAACCCAAACGTGTTTGTTTCTTGTGGCCTAATAAGGATTCACACGCCTCATTAAACGCAAAATTTTACCATCGGCATATGTGTCCTGCGTCGTCATAGGCGAGTGATGCAAACATTTATCACGCAATCATGCCTGTATACAATGTCACGATGACGTTATGGTTCGCCAAAATTGTTCACATCATTATGACGACACCATGGCATAACATCACTTGATGACGTCAGTAATCTGACTGCACTGTAGCTTAGTGCACAGGGGGCCTATGAAGGAGAAAATTTACAATAAAAACTAGACAAGGTGCCTCAAACCTTGTTGGCAGACGAAACCCACATTAGAAGCAACAAGCTTTCGAATGGTGGGGGGAAAGATAAATAAATCAACTAAGAAAAATGTTATGGTTTTTACATTCGAATCGTGTTAAGGAGGTTCATGAGAGGCCTTAAGAGTTTTTTTTTTCCTCTTAGCCAACAAAGACACTGACTGTAGCAATTGAACATATTGAACAGATTGATATAAAATTAAGTCACCTCACTATGCGTGTGCGGTTCTATGTTATGTCACATTGTACGATTCCACAGCTTTCAAGAAATGGGTTCCATCGACCTGAAATGCTGAGGCTAGCCATCGTTGTAGTGACTATTGCTCTTGCTTAGCACATCATGCAAAGCAACTCTGGCGTTGCGATGAACTTGCTATCGAATCTATACGCAAGCGCACAATGAAGTGCACAAAGAGTGTACTTTCTAGCTAGCGACGCAAATGTAGAAATTTACATTTTGTACCTATGGGGATCCACGATCATTGGCAGGTGTACATGCGGATTCTTTCTCTCTTCCTTTTTTTGCCTGCCATACCGACATATCCGCAACATATGCCAAGTCGTCGTTTCATTCACACCTGAAAAATGCTCTTTTGCTTCATCTTCATGCTGCATTTTTTTTCCCGTAAAGATCAAGTCCTCCTGTGCTTCGATTTTGGTGCACGTTAAAAATTTCATGTGGTCCCAGCTTGCAGCGCTCTGCACTGTAGCTTCTACCATAATATTATTGTGGTTTTTCGAATGTAAAACCCCATCATTTACTAGTTGTTCTTTTTTCTCGCAGGCGAATGATGAACACGATGAACTATTATTACATCCTACCTTTTTATCACGCCGTGTGCTACTTCAGCGGCTGTATGATGTCCCTCATCGTGACTGACTTCGGAAAGCGCAAGATTTCCAAGGTGGCCATCTGAATATTAAGAGCATGCACATTTGCGAGTGGTTTGCTATTGTTGCATCGACAAACTGTTAAAGAAGTCGACATCGCACCCATGACTCGCTAGGTTTTTATTTGCTTTCTTAAAAAAGCGATGGTAATTGTGGCATAAATCCTAATTTTTCTTTCTAAATGTACCACTCACATCCTGTACGTTGGCGCATCATTGACAACCGTAACTAACCTCCGCTCCTACACTTTTTTAAACTGACTGCAATCGATATCAAAAATACTCGCCATAGTGGTATCGGCGTAGATCGAAAACAGTTGTTTTGCAATTAGTTCTATGAGCGATGGCAAAGGTACGTATTACCTCACACGAAATACTGCAGTCAATTTTTTTTCATGCACTAGTATGTTATAGAGGTTTATAAGAATCAGCACGATTCCCGCACAATCATAAGGAATTAAAGTGAATGTTGAATTGTGTGCGTCTTATTTTTTCCTTTCCTTGAAGCGTATCAGAAGAGTTAAGAGTCAAAAACAAGCTTCAGCTAATTACTTTCTTACTGTTTACAGGTTGAACCGTTTTTTAATGTTGATTCCTAACAGTTAAGAAAGAAAGACACATTGCTAGCGTGGAAAAACCGGATATGTGAGTCATTCATAGCTCGCTATGTTTTTGTAACAGATTCGCGGAGCAAAACACACCAACCAGGGGTTCCGTGAATCTTAGAGTTCTGAGACCGTGAACCTGCTCTCGTTAGGCCCCCATTAACAAATCATGTCTTATTTATAAAATCAAAATAGGGGTCAGGGTCAATGTTTTCGCGGCTCTCCAATTTGCCGAGGCTCGAATTCCTCGAGAATGTGTGTGTGTGTGTGTGTGTGTGTGTGTGTGTGTGTGTGTGTGTGTGTGTGTGTGTGTGTGTGTGTGTGTGTGTGTGTGTGTGTGTGTGTGTGTGCGTGTGCGTGTGCGTGTGCGTGTGCGTGTGCGTGTGCGTGTGTGTGTGTGTGTGTGTGTGTTTAACAAAACATATTATTATGTATGAACTATACAGTTGAAGGGCGCACTAGAGGCCGGATTTTGCCATCAAGTTCAACTCTTAGAGACGAAGCTTAAGGATATCCCAATTTTTGTCCCATTTAAGAAATTTATCGCAGAATACGCTTGAAGCTATGAAGCGTTCCTGTTGTGGCAGTTCTTTGTCAAAACTACCGAAGTACAGCGGAAGTTTTTTTATTATTTTTTCCATGGCAGACTCTCCAGCTGGCAGGCTGGTGTGCATCTGTGAGCTGCAGCCTCTTCTGTGTATTCGTGAAGTTTCCATGGTACTTAGAAGAGAATCCCACCACAAAGAACGTAGAGATGACTGTGGCCTTCTTCGACAGAATACTGTGGTCAGTCTCTCTTGCTTGGATTACGCTGGCCTGTTCGACCGGCCGAGGGGGTAAGATTGCCATTACGTTTTCATTTGCTGGTTATTAAAAGAAGTTAGATCTCTGAGAGAGCTGAAAAGTTACATTTGGTCATTATGTTTAAGCTTCAACTCTGCGTTTTATATTAAACCTTACACGTGCCAAAAACAACTGCAACGCTGTAAGGGCCCTCCCCGTGCAAAGAAAGTTGTATATATTTTGATGTTCAAGTAGCCCTTTAATGCAACCTAAAAAATGTCGTCTGGGGAAAAAAAGACTGCTGTAATAGCTGTGTGAAGCCTTGTGCTCAGTACTTCATACATTATAGAAAATGTGGGCACTACCTCTATAGAGGCTCCTGTGACTTGTATCCTTGATTTCAAATAAAAAGTTATAAGTGATATTGATCACTGGTGAAATTGATAACTTCGCAATTATTAACAATTGTACTAATATAAGATTCTCAAGCAAAGTGTTTTTTTTTTCAGACTCAGTAATGTGCGATCAAACCCTGAGTTCCTCTGTCATATTTTTGTTGCCAACCCAACAAATTGACACAGTGAATATGAGAAATGCAATAAAAATCGTCAATAAGAGAAAGTGCTATGAAATCGTTGTATCACATTATACTAGATTTCTCATCAAGTTCACAGGAGGCACTCGTGCCTTTAGGTCAAAGAATAGCGTTTGCATATTGACGCTAGCCAGAAATTTGTTGGCATGTAAAACAACAGTTTGCAGCTCAATTAGATAATTGCAGCTCATATTAGATAAGTTGAGATAGCTTGAAGTGTTGCAGTATGTTTTGTAATCTGTACTACTAAACAAAGCTGAAATGAACCTTGCTTTTATTTCAGGCCCGGTGAACAAGTTTCTGTCATGGAATGCATTCCTGCCACTGAGCAAGCTTGCATACGGCGTCTACTTGATACACATGCCGTTTATTGAGCTGATGATGCACTCGTCAAGAGAGCGAGTCTACTTTTCGGAGTTTAGCCAGGTAAGCTTTGTAAACTAGAAATCGTAGCGAAGTGCCAGCCAGAGGGCTTCAAAGCTGTGTGCATTCAATAATATAAATATTTTTTTAATTTGTTGCTATTTAGTATACAGAGGCACAAAAATATGCTGACTAATGAGTTTTATTTTTTTTGCTTCATATGTCAAAATATTTCGTTATAGAGAGCGTTCCTAACTTTTGGTCTATACACCAGGACACAGCGTGCTGTGTGCGTGCTGCCATATTGAGTATGCGCGTCGCGCCATCTTTATTCTTTATTATTTATTCTTGCATAACCCCGCTTTGCCTCGAGGCGTTAGAGCAGGAGGGTTACAGAGTTGAAAAAATACATTTTCATTGACACAAGACACTTGCACAGATGTCAAACGATTCCATTGGTTGAATTTTTTTAAAAAAAACTAATTTGCATACAGGTCCGTCCTGGCCCGGCATGGCATTATTTTGTGTTCAGGGTCTGTGAGCTGAGAAATATAATCTGGCTTTTTAAAGTAAATGTCACCGTCAATTCCCGTTTTTATGAAATATCTGGTACAAACGCTTCAGAAACAATTTCTTACGACGGGACGACAGCAACTTCCAGTTTAACTCCTTTTGCATTTCGGTACAACTGTGACTTTTCCCTCATACCGACCCAAAACAATCCTGGCTTTTCTGTTTTGAATTCTAATTGATTAATCAAACCTACTTGTGATCAAACCATTTTCTGCACCCTCTGTATTAATAACTCTGTATAATCGTATTGGTAGCATTGCATCAACTAAATTCTTAAACAATTTTTCCTGTTAACCTTAAACAATAGCTCAAAAAAACCATGTGCATAAAACGACGTAACCACTTCCCGCATGTACCCAGTCCCACTTTTCCCGCCATTCTCACAGCAAATAATGACAGATTCTGGCAGAGCATTTGCCAGCCGTACCTGTGTGACTGTGTGTAAGAAATTATATTTTTGATTTAGTAAAAAAAAAGAAAACGTGACACAAGTTATTTGGTATGCAGGTGAGCCAGCACCAGTCCATTACTGCGAACTGGCTGAAACAAATTAGTAAAACTAATAAACTCGAAACTTGATCCCCATATAAATACGGCGAAACCTCTATGCATTACTTGCACGCGCACCCTCGTCGTGAAAATAATTTTGAAAACATACCACACTATGCCAACTAAAAGCAAATTACTAGCACCCACGCGGCCGAAAATTAATAGGCCTTGGTCAATCTAGCCACCTGTTTTTTTTTCTTCATTTTCTCGGTTTCCTCTAGCCAACAATCTGTGCTATCTTTATAGTGCTGTAGCGGCACTCCCAGATATATACTTCACAGGTGTCGTCATCTACCGTGCCGAAGAGAAGTGTTCTGACGTTACGTCCTATAGATACCATGCCATATACCGATGCTTTCATCCCAGTTTATTTTGAATCCTGACTGCTTGAAGTATGCCTTTACGACGCGAACAGCTTCCTGTACGCTATCTCGATAATCACAAAATGTGGCTATGTCGTCCGCATAACCTATAAATCTTTACTTTGGTGATTTGCAGTCTGAATCCTTTGGTATTCACGTTATCGGTGACAGCCAAGCAAAGGGGCTCAAGATATACTTCAAATAGTATAGGGCTTAGTGGACATCCTTGGCGAACACTTGATAGAACATGGATTCTTTCGGCAAGGCTTTTATTGTTTCTAACTTGTAACATATAGACCTGATACGCCATGTTAACACAATGCACAATAGGGTCACCGACGTTACTTCAATTAAGTATTACAAACAGCACTTCGTGCGATAATCTATTGAAGGCCTTCTCTAAATCTAGTTACAACATCGCGACTAGGCTATTGAAAGCGTCACAACATTCAAGTACACGACGTGCTACATGAGCGTTTCTGCAGATGGTAGGCCCTTTTTATGCCACATGTTTGATGGGACCCCAAGTCTTTTACCACAGTTTGTAATCATTTCCCAAGAACCTTCATTACCGCTTTGTAATCACAATTGGGGAAACTTATTAAGCTAGACAAGCTTAGTGACAGCAACTTCTACTTACACCATCGTGGCGGGACCAAACGTTCAAGAACTCACACAAAAACATGTATTGCGCAAGCACCACGCCCTGTATTACACACACCATATTTATTTGATTGTAACATGGCTGCGATTCTAACATAAAAAGTAACGTTTCATTACGTCTAGGAAGAAATAAAACATACTTTCGGTACTCGATTGTTACGCAAGGGTCGACTTTACAAGCTCAAATGTGGAAGGCAAAAAAACAACTTCGCGTCACATTTGAGTAAATGCAGTATTATATATGATTATCACGTCCACAGCCTCAGACTGGTGACAAGATGATGACTGCTAGAAAAGCCATTATGATCTGAGCATGTTTCGTTACGTATCACACACTGCGTGTCAACCACGGAACTACCGCTAAGTCAATCACCACGAGGTTGTCCAAAGGTATATATTTTTTAAGTACTATAGGCTTACACGACGGCCGACCACATGCTTGCGAACTTTCTGCAGAAGACGGTGAGTAGACTTCGCTAAATCACGGCCGCTGCGACATGTTTGCATTCCGCTAACACCCCTAATCTCCGCATTACAATGGCATTTTATGTGTATGTTGCCTTAGACATTCATTTAATGATTCACCGTCAGCCTCGGAAAGCTTTTTAGCGGCGATACGAGCATTTCGTGTTGTTTTATGATAGCCTTTAAACACACCTTAAAGGAAAGCGCGTAGCGAAACAGCTTCTGGTAAATATAGTACAAGAGTTTCGACTACCAACTTCGTAAAAGTAATATCCTGGCTCAAAACAGTTGCCACTGGTGCGAATGCTAACTCAGTGCTGCCTGGGGCAACAAATTTACTTCGAATCGAGCGCATTACGAGCAACCTGCACATGACGTCGAGCTTCGCCAGTGCAATTTGAACACACCCTTAAGTTTACGCCGTACAATGCTTGTCACTGCGTCGAAAGGTCACACTGTTTCTTCCACGTCATAGACGTATGCTTCACATCGGACAGCGTCCGCCCTTTCGACAACACAGTCTCATGACAACACAGTCTCGCAACACATTCGCCTTCATGCAGACCAACCACATCGCTGAAACCATGGCAGAGAATAATCACTTGCATTGCAGCTCGCCCGCTGCTTCACATTTTCAAAGTATCTTAAACACGACGCATGTCTGTCAAAGGCGGTGATAGCGTAGCATGACGCTCTGCATTCGTTTCAACATGCGCAAGATGCACGAAGGCACGTTAGAATGTGCCCGTAGTACACATTGTGGTAGCACTGTGCTACTAGCTGGTTCTCAAGCAGCTCGCCAGGATGGCGCATTGTGTTATTTTAGGCGCACCACCTAGGCAGCGCTGGCTTCCCATTGGCATGCAGCCTACGAAACAGTACGGCAATGATTTCGTACCACATTCTACAGGTGTACTGCACGCTAATCGCTGCTGCAAAGCGGAATAGTTGGCGTCGCGCTTGAATAAACCCAATAAAACTACTTACTCGTACACTTTTACTGGGCTCATAGTTTTTGCTGATCCTTTCAATAACTCACAGGTGGTGGAGCTCGGCGTTTTTTCTTGCGGATGGAAATTCGTGCAATTTGACAACACTACACCGGCATGATTTCCACGTTGAGTTGTGATCTTCACAGAAAGTTCTGAGTAATATCTTCCTGCACTGATTGTTTTCGCATCAAAAGACGGCGCAGTGGTGCCAGGACGACTTCTTGCAGGCGGTAGCGGCGTGAATATGAGCTTTTTTGTACTAGAAAGGTGCGCAGACTTCGGTTGTCATGTTTACTTGGCGCCAGAAATACATTGTCAATTTAAAACATGATAACTACCTGGGTACGAGAGTATGCGTCGGCAGCCTAGTTGCCTGTGGCGAGATAGGGGTGCTCCGGTCTATAGCTTGTCGATTTTACAAAATTTCACGTTTCAATGCCTTAGTGAATTGGTATTCTCCGTGAATGTTTATTGTAACCAGTCAATGGGTGGAAGCGAAAGTTTCTTTGAAGTCCTGAGGTGCACGACGCGACGCGCAGTGGACCGCTCCCAACTTGGGACAGCTGCAGGCCAAGACCGACCACCGCATCACGGGCTTTCTAGACATTCCACAGTTGATCCCGGACATCGGGGCTCTTGCTAGCCGATAGCCACTTGTCTTTATTGGATTCGTCCGTGCCTTGCAACGAGGGTCAACGTAAGAGCATGTGGTCTAGTTTAGTGAAATTGTTGCAGTGCCTGCAAAATACATTAGGAAAAATGTCTGGATAAATTTTATGCAATCAAGCTGGGCTTGGATCCGAACCTGTCTGCAGTAGCCTGAAAGTGAAAGTCTGCGCTCGATTTAATTTCTTGTTAGGGGGGGGGGGGAGTCTCTCTTGCCGAGATATAAGTGCTGCGTAATTTCGTTATAAGTGGTTGGTTGATCTCTGTTCTCCACAACTGTGGGCCGCGGGTATGTTCTCCATGATCGCGGAATGTGAGACCTCGCACCTTAGAGTGGGCCAGCTCATTCAGGTTTCAGGGCCTTCCTTGGTGGATCTCATGTGAGCGAAAAACCACGTGAGAGTGGAGGTAATGATCCTTTTGCCCTCCAGTATGTGATTGGCTTCCTTACACATGGATGCCACGCTGAAGGCGTGGATACCTGTCCTAGAGTTCCTAAATATATGTTCATGTTTGTCATCCAGAAGTGCCAAGCAATGGACTCTTGCTCGGCCGAACATGAGGACGAGCATCTTACTGAAACGGCGGTAATGGTAGAACTCCTCTGGTTGATCGATACTGTTGCAAAACTATTGTTGTTGCCATACTGCGCCCCGTCGACGAAGCAGATGCCGCCAGGAAGCTCTCTCACCCGAAATAGGAGCATCACCGCTCTGGCCTTCCTCGCTCGCTGGATTCCGTGCCGACCAGTTGTGCCCTCGTGATCTCCGACGACAGTGCAGCTATGGCCGGCAAGATTAGCCCTACGCCATCTACTGTCGCCGACAAGAGCTCTCGCCAGTGGTGCCCCGTCCTCAGACTCCTGAAACCGTGTCCATCTTTCTGTCTTCTCCTTACTTCCGTCGCTCCCAGCGCCTGTTCCTGCGCCTCGCTCTCTTTTTCGTCTCTTTCTATCTCGATACCTTATAGTCCTATCCGTTTATTCCCTTCTCTACCCCAATCCTTCGTGAGCTACTGTTGAGGTGCCCTAACACTGAGAGACATTAACAGGGCTCACGTTTCTCTTTTTGTCATTCATAGTCACTTTATAATCACTTCCTCCTGGCATTCCTTCGTTCCACATTGCACTGGGGATGCATATTGCGCTGGTTGGGGGATATGAAGATATTGCCTTTTTGCTCTTTTGGAAGGCCCTGGCACGTGTTCTCAACTTTGGTGGGTGGGACGACTATCTCTATGTGGAGTCTCCTGCCCGCCCTGGTGCCAGAGAGTATTACAGTTTGCGCCCTCTTTTTCGCTTCTGCGATCTCTTCTATAGGTATTGTGAATACCCAACTGCAGGAGCCGGTCAGTGTGTGTGTAATTTGGTAATCCCTTCCTTATCCTGGCATTAAGCTTTTCTCGCTCGGCCCTCTTCCAGACGTACATTGCCAATACATACATGATACGGCATAAAAAAAAAAGCTTGCAAGAGCCTTATTAGGTTCTCTTAGCTCAGGCCTCGCCTTCTGGTAGCTATTCACTTGATGAGGTTGATGACGCTATTTGTCTTCTTTGACACTTTGTGAATGGTTAAACAGTTTGTGCCCGCTGTTTTGCGGGTCATTCCCAAGATTCTAACAGATGAGACTTTGAGAATCAGATCACCACACTTGCTGTAGAGATTAATGTAGCTTTTTTTTTGGGGGGGGGGGGCTTTTTTTGGCTCGAGTCCTTTTCTAGCTGAACTGTAGAGAAGGAGGTCTGTTTTGTTGGGAGAACACCGGAGTCCCGTGTCTTCTTGAAAGCGCTCTGTTGTATCGACAAGTTCCTGGAGAGCGGCTTCGACCTGTCCGTCAGTGCCTCCCGCGCACCAAACAGTGATTGATGTCTTGTGCGAAGATCGTGTTACTGATGTCCTGGACATTGGCTAGATCTCTCGATAGGAGAACTGTTGCAATGTTGAAGAAAATTGGTAAGCTAACTTATCTCTGTGGGGTGCCCCTTCCACCCAACTCTTTTTCTTCGTTTCCACTTTTCCCATCTTCAGGATGGCACATCATCTGCTCAAGAAAGATCTGACAAAAGCATGCAACAGGTGACTAGAATATTTAGTTCTCTAGCTATCATTACGAATACTATAACTCTATGTCATAATGGTGGTGCTATTCTTAATCCAAACTACCTGTCACGGCGAGCTGCCTGATGAGTTGAGCTCATCGCTGTAATCTTTGGGTACATGTTCTATGTCCTTGCCAGCTTGCAGCGAAGCGCCGGTCGTATATTCGCTCATTCGTAGAACCGACAAAAAAAACTTTATAAATGTGGACTAATGCAACTTCGCCTTCTCAGGAGAGAGATTTAGCAGGCAAATTTAGGAAAATTTAGGGAAATTTAGCAGGCACATTAAAACGAAGCGCAGGGAACCTTAAAAATTCTGCTTGAATGACCACCTTCTACAGGTGCTAATCATAATTACCCGGACAGAATTTAGTGCGCTACTTTCGACTTGTTTCACAGGAGAAAAAAAACATACTTGATTCTTCTGTCATTGTACTCGGAACAGCGCAAACTTGAGCAGTGTCTTCACAGGAGTATAGTTCATTGTTGACTATACATCAGTGAATGAGTGATTGCGCAATGTCTATTGGTGTTTGATACCTACAGCATCGCTTGATACGCATGCGCTAGACGGCACGACTCTACTTCGATGACTGATGCCAAACATGGTGTTTTAATTTTTGCGGTAGGTGAGATAATTACACACCTGTACCCAGAACATGTCCAGTATCGTACAAAAGTGTCATAAGCCAACTCATAGCACAAGTACTCGATATGCTCCTATCCAAACGTCGTCATTTGATGACATAAACGCCAGGGTGTGCACTTCCCAGTCATAGTGATATGCATGTGTTCATGCATATACGATATAGATCTTGAGACAGACGAGAGACAGAAGCCGTAGCTTGAGCCGTGAACGTGAAAGGCCTTCCGCTTCTCGGTGGCGTGTCTATTGCGGCAACTAAACCTCTCTTGCGTTGAACTACTGAAGCTTTTCCTGTCACCGTCATTTATTGTCATGGAGCACTACTTTAGACACAGGATGGTAACAACAGCGCCACCAGCCCAGATCACTGGAAAGGGAAAAAGTGTGAGATCTTTGAAACACGCATGGGAAGCCTCATACATGTTCGGTGGTAGCGAGGTTTTTAGTGGGTCCGGCATACATAATTAGGTAGTGGGTTCGAGTCCTACGTCATCAAAACAACATAACTATATCTTCTTTTTGTTTGTCACCTGTTCATGTACACTTTACTGACGCGCAATACGTGACGGAAATGATGTTAGTGAAGTCTTGAGGGACGACACCATCATACGATATTGTGCTAAACAAGGAAATTTCCCACTTGAGCAGAAGTACTCCATTACGACGCATTTATTTGTAAATTACATAAACTGTGCTACAAGCCGTATTTTGGGCAGCTACGAAGCCCATCGTTTTACGTTATTATGGAAAAAGGTGAACAGAAAAAAAGGGATTTAAAGTATAGTAAAACATTGTACGACAAACTATAATAAAAAAAAGAAAACCGATTTCAACCTGATTAACTTTGGGAGCCTCCTTTGCTTGTGGGAAGCCTGCGGTGTTTATTTCTATACTGCATTCATTAATTAATGTTGCTGAGCTGTTGGGTGTTGACTAGTATTAAATGGCTCTTTTCTATTTAGTGCTGTCTTACGTTTGGGCTCTCCACTCTCATAACTTCAATAATAAAATAATACCGCCAAAGTGTTTTTGCCTCGTTTATTGATATTGCCTTGAGCGCCATCCTACTAAAAAATACAGCCTGCAATATCTTACCCAGCAATACTAAGTAAATACAAACAAATAGGTTTAGGGGTCAAATACTATGCAGCTTTATATAATACTTTGTCATTATTTTCTTATCAATAAAACCGCCTATTCAGCAACCTCATTCAGAATGAGACGACGACTTAAATCACCATGACTGATTAGTGACTAAGGTGTTGCGTTCAAAAGCCCAAAGAAGTGGTTTCGGTTACCTGTCACTGTGGCTGCATTTAAATGAACGCAATGACCTGCGAGAACACATGACTTAAGTTACTGAGCTTATGTTGGAGCTTAAACAACACATCCTATAGGTTTTCATTTCAGTTTCCAAAGTCAATAATTTTAAATATAGCTCATGCATTCTTACAAAGATGATCATCAATTAACGTCTTTGTTTTCCCAATTTGAAGAATGACATAAAACCGTAAATATTCTGCAGGTTACGCTTCTCTTCGCCGTGCTCGTGTGGTGCTTCTTGCTGTCGTACTTGGCATTTATCGCATGCGAGGCACCGACAGCAGCGCTTGACAAACTCGTTTTCGTCTGGCTGATGAGAGGTGGCTGTTCCCGGAGACAGCAACAACAAGAACAGCTCGAAGGCGGCGCCATGAATTCAAACACCAATGGTGTAGAGGGCAAGTGACCTTCACTGCACTAAAGAAGCAAGGAGACAGTCGAAACTTGTCAAGCTATAGGTTTACTATAATGTACTCGTAACGTCTGCAAAGCTAAGCAGCCTCAGGAAGCGGGTCAGGTTAGTTGGTTCACTTTATTCAAATAAAAAAACTAAATATGTTGTCTTCCTTCGCCTCGCCTTTCTTTCCATTTTCTATGCCTTAATTGCTACCTATGAATATGTTATGCTACGTAGGATTGGTTTAGCGACGGTTTAGCGTCGCCTTCCTCCTGTCTGTCTTGCACATCCTCCCATTATTGTTCACCCACAATTTCTTTTCCCTCCCTTGCAATGCTATACTTTAGGTCATTTTTACGGAAAGCAGGAGCGTAGCCTCGAACCGATGCATTTTCATCTCTCTCTCTCTCTCTCCCACAGTGGTTCAGCCACCACCACTATAGTGTGTGGGGAAAGCCGCGTTTTTCATGCGTAGCACGTCAATATTTTTTTTTGATAAGTTGAAGCTGCTGTGCTGCCGAAAATCAAAATATTGGACGAGAACAGGTGGCCACGCTAACGTGGCGCTGTGTTTGCTGCGACAACAACTATCAAAAGATCGGAAGGCTGGCAATCGGGACGGGCCGGTGCACCTTCTTCCGAAAGGACTCCACATAGGTTACAGGCCTTTTTATCGCACAAACATTTTATTATATGCGGTGTCTGTCCTTGTGCCGTTTCTTCATTACACCAGCTTGTGATTCTGCTTGGGTGCTGATACGCTTCGTCATCTGCAGCCAATAGAAGCAACGTCAAAGCTGATGGTTCATACAGTAAATGTTTTGCCCGGATTTTCTCCGTAGTAACAGCAACATCACCTATTTCTATATGACAGCACAATAGCTACAATGCCTGCGGCTACTGAAATCTAAGCGCGTGCGATTTCAAGATTGTCAAATGAGCGCTTTGCAAACTGCATGAGAGAAAGGCCTGCATTGCATAAGTGGGTCTTGGCTGAGGAACATGCCTCTGGTGTTTTTTTGCGCGGTGCGTCATTTCTGGACTCGTCATTTTTGTGACGATACAACTGGGGCACTTTTACAACAACTGCACTTATTTTTCTTTTCATGGCAGCCTCAGTGTCGTGAATAATCGACCCACAGTCGTTAAAGCCAGGTCGTTACCCCAACACGTGCTCTCGTCATGATATTTCTTTAACAACAATGTTACCAAAAACTGGCACACTTTGGCGTAGCGCCAGTGGCGGCTGCCCGCGCTGAAGTGAACACGCCATACTATGCACTGTAAACAAAAGTTAGCCGAGATGGGAGTTTCTCCAGCACATGAGCCCACAAAACTCCCCTGCCCCAATTATTTACTCCCTGGTAGGGAGTGAACTCGGCACATGTCATTGTAAAACGCCCCCTCCTTAATCACAGAGTTTATGAACGACATGACCTTGTTAAACTCCCCAGGGAGTTTCAGGTCACGTGGTTACAAACTCCCTATAGGAGCTATAAAAACCCTCTTTGGGCGTGACGTGTGTGTGTGTGTGTGTGTGTGTGATGTGTGTGTGTGTGTGTGTGTGTGTGTGTGTGTGTGTGTGTGTGTGTGTGTGTGTGTGTGTGTGTGTGTGTGTGTGTGTGTGTGTGTGTGCGTGCGCGTGTGTATGTGTCTGTACGGGCATATGTTTGCACGTCGGTGTGAAACACATGTGATTTGTGTGGCTAACCGTGTAAGCATCTGTCAACAGGCAAAGAAATTATAAGTGCAGCGAAGAATAGCAACGACCGGTTGGTATTTACTGGGAACATTTCAATATATTTCGCACCTTAAACCACGCTGCACATCAGTCCGATTCCACAACGAAACATCCTGAATGCCACGCTTCAAAGGGCCGAGTAACAAAAAACTTCGAAGAGTAAATTAATGGTAGCAAAAGTAAGCTGTTACGATCGTCAGCGGCTGCTCCTGGAGTTTCACCATCAGAAACTTCGAAGTGGTCTGAAGTAGGCTTCGCTCGACTACGGCAGGCTGGCCGGCAACCGGTCTGAGAGTTGCGCCGGCGACGCGCTCGCCCCGTCTCTGCCAATAGTGGCTTCTCGGAGTGTCACCGGTATTTCACCGGCTGTAACATCTAAGTGGTAAGAAGGCCTCGCTATGCCGTCGGTATCAAGCCGGCATCGTATCGAACTCGCCCTGCGCGCCGGCCACCGCGACAAGCGCTACGAGCTAGCACCGACCACCGGCGATGCAAAGAATGTGTTTCACAAAAAATGAAGGCTGCTGGGATGTATAACAGTCTTCTGCGCCTTGCGACCGCAGCTGTCAATGACTAACTACAAGGCGAGCGCCGAACGAGGCGGAGTACGATCGTCAGCGATTGCACCGTAAAACTTCGAAGCGGTTCGAAGTAGGCTTCGCTCGACTACGGCAGGCTGGCCGGCAACCGGTCTGAGAGTTGCGCCGGCGACGCGCTCGCCCCGTATCCACCGATAGTGGCTTCTCGGAGTGTCATCGGTATTTCACCGGCTGCAACATCTAAGCGGTAGGAAGGCCTCGCTATGGCGTCGGTATCAAGCCGGCATCGTATCGAGCTCGCACTGCGCACCGGCCGCCGTGGCAAGCTCTGCGAGCTATATATGCAATGCATGCGAGCAACGGGAACAGCGACTGCGAACCGTCTCATTCGTTTAAGTCTATCGCTCCGTAGCTTAAACTGCGTGGACAGCGGACACCTATTTCTGTGCATGGTAAAAACGAGACGTAAACTGCACATCAGCAAGCATTTTGTGATCGCCAGCTGTCATTCATCGAATCACCGTGCCGTACTCGTGAGTGAGGCCTAGTCGTCGAACGCGGTAGCGGCGGTCTACCTCGATTCATCGCTGGAGCTGCTGAATGTGCCTCGTTAATGTGTTCATTCAAGGCCGCGCGCACTTTGTGTATGATTCAGTGCATTTTATGCCCCTGACACACGGCACCCTGAAGTCCTTTAGACAAGGGGACACCTTTCGGAAAGGCGTTCAGGCGCAGTGACACATGACAAAGGAGTAACTCCTTTCCGGCAAAGATCCTTTTCGCAAAAGCAGATCCCGCATCTACTTTTCTGGCAGGAAGGGAGTATTCTCGCATACAGTGTGCATAATTTATGAATTGAAGAAAACGTGTCGCAACACTGCGGTGCCCTGTCAGTATTTTTTTGCGCTGAGAAAATGTTTTCATTTTCAGCAGCAGTGCGATTTGTTGAAAAGTGAAGGCCTATAGTCTGTCCATACTCTCAAACGCCTGCATTACGTCACTAGTGCGATCATGTTAGGGTTGGCAGCGGCAGTTGCTGTGTCGGTGACGTAGTATATTGTAACAGTGGAGCCGGCTCAGTCCGTGAAGAAAAAACCGCGCGTTCAGTGTACTGAAAAGGAGACCTGGGCGCTGATAAAGCTATGGGAGGACCATTTGGACGCCTTGCCAGGGCAAAAGCACAACGGTGGAGTGTACCAGGCGATTGCTGAGAGCTTCACCGACGCCGGTATTCCCCGTACACGGGCGCAAATTCACAGCAAAATTTCCTTCGCAGCGTTTAGCTCATCTTCGATGGAGCCGAGGGCGACAAGAGTCAGGCCCACCTCAACTGTTGCTTTATCTCTGTCTCTGCGCTGAGACATCGCAGGAAAACAATGAAACGCGGCACGCCGTCACTAACCCAGCTGAACGCAGCCATGTAAAAAGCACGACAAAAAACAAAAACAGCAACACACCGACTGTTCATAGTTGCCAGACGAACTTAAGTTGCTGCTAAAAACGCAAAAAAGCGAAAGAAAATTACAGGTATGCACATTATAAGCCACCAGACAATAAAAAAAACGGTTTTATGCTCCGGCGTCGCTGAATGTGATGTACATGAGCAGATTCTTTTTGATATTTCCAATCTTGCTGCTTCCACAAACAGCGCCATTTTTTCTGCAGCGTTCTTCTGAGGCACCGCCTAAAGCAGTAGTCTGGTGCCGTGTGTCATCAGCGCCACTCCTTTCTGCAAATGGCCCCCTTAGGCGACAGAAGGGGTTTACTTCAAAGTACTTCACTTTTGCCCGTGTGTCACGGGTATTACGGGTCCACAAACAGCACTGCTGATGCGAATTCAGCCTGTACGACAGAGCGTCAACTGATAAAACTTTTTCGTTATAGTAAAAAAATATTAAATATTAGGCAGGATTAGGAGAAAAGGCATGTGTGTTGAAGTGCTTACATCAGACCACCGCAAGTTCATACTTACGCCGTGCGTATTTATTGCTTAATTATTAGAAAAAAAAGGCTTTCACCTGGGATACAGGAGGTCGGAATGTGGTGCCTATATATACTCGGTGACTATATGGTAGGTGTGTACTGCGTGTGGCAAGCTGTGGTGAGTGCGAGTGTTGTGATATTACGTGAACGTTGTGATAATGTTTGTGTACTGTAATCATTGTGCGTATTAAATGTAATGTAATTAAAGTTACGCTTGCGCATGGTACGGCTGCTGACGTAATTTTTTTTTCTCGGTCGATGCAAAAAATTTACTCCCATACTGACCTGAAAAAGTTCCCCTATGGATGTAAATAAAAACCCCCCTGACACCATGCGAAAACCCCCTTCTGATGGGGAGTAAATTTTTTACTCCCAGAGACGGGTTTTTTTAAACTCCCATCTGGGTGTGCGCTAAAGGACAAGGTCATTTACTCCCATTTCGGCTTATTTCTGTTTACAGTGTGCTTCCAGGTGTGCAAGACACTCATTTTCATTTTTCTTAGCCTTGCTTCTAAACGGAAGCTTGAGCTCATCCATCGTACAATTGTTTGCCTGCAAAACGATTAAACACAAGCTTTTGGTTACGACGACGACTTTAATCAACCCAGGCATCGGTGTTTGTGCTTCCTTTGTTCCGTAAAATTTCTGTCGTGACGTTCAAAACCGAACCAGATGACCTTCTAGTGATTGCAAAGTTACGTTAACCTTAAAGAATGTCGGCAAGTAAACCCAAGAGTATATTTAAACACTAATGCGAACACCGAATAGTGCAGCTGGACAATAGAGTACGTATTCGCACGTCTTCATTTACGTTTTACCCACTACTTTAAGAGTTGCCCGAAAACTTAAAACAAGTACATAGCCCCAGATTCCCACAAGGCCAGCTATAACGAAACATACTAACCAATCCCCTATTCGCTCGTGCGGCTTAAGGAATGCATTGAAATTCTACTCACCTCCTGTCTATCTTTGGCAACGCTGCGGGAACTTCTTGTGGTCGCTGCTTTCTGTTTCAGCCATTTCGAAGCTGAAAGCTTAGAGATTACTTACTAAATCTTTTACACTCGTGAATCACCGATGTATTTCGACCACTGTACCGCGAAGAAGAGCAATACCCTGTATGCACTGAGCGCATACGCTGTATACACTGCCGTAAATACCCACACCTTGACACAGCGGCAAAACATCAATATATACATATATCAAAGGCCCCGCCACCACTCAGGCACTCATTGAGCCGCAATTCGCAGGACACAAGCAAGCAACGCTGGGAACAAGAACCGCTTTGTATGCACGCCTGAAATTATGAATTATTACCAGCCTTTTTAACCACCGCAACATGGCACTAACACGCACAGGAGGACCAAAAGCACAAAATTAACAATACCCGCAGACTGGCGGTCAATGTAACATACAGCGCAAAACATACGGTGCGAAAACTGACACGCAGGTCGCACTGGAATGCGAGCCATCAACTCGCTTTAGATGCCGCCTCCAACCGGCATGGCTCACGCTTTGCAGCACTCACGCAGGACAAACATCACGCCTAGCGCGACCATCCTGGCATGCCCTGCTGCGGCTAAGGTACTCGGCTGCTGACCCGCAGGTCGCGGGATCGAATCCCTGCTGTGGTGGTTGCGTTTTCGATGAGGGCGAAAATGCTGTAGGCCCATGTACTCAGATTTGCGTGCACGTTAAAGAAACCTAGGTGGTCGAAATTTCCGGAGCCATTCACTACGGCGTCTCTCATATTCATACGGGGGTTTCGGGACGCTAAACCTCACAAGTCAATCAACAATCAACCTCGCATCCATTACCATTCCACCCAAAAAGCCCACGGGCTGGTCTCTCCCCGCCCGCCCCCCTTCTTATCGGCTAGCCAGTTTCTGCCCCTGGGGCTTTTTTCGAAGCTCACGCTCGTCACACGCGTGGGCAATGCGCGTGTGTTCTCCTCGCGCATTCGCTCGCAGGATTTCAAGCTAAACGGTTGTGCCCTCGCGATCTCCGACTTCAGCGTAGCTCCCGCCGACTGGTTCGCCCTCCGCGGTCTCCTGAAGCCGTGCAGCTCTCGCATTGTGGCACCCCGCCCTTGGACTGCTTCGACCGGATCCCCACTTTCCTATCTCCTTCTTTTTCCCTCTCGTTGGCTGGCTTCTTCTCCGTCTATTTTCCTTCTATTCTTTTATCCCTCCTTCTTTTTCCCTATATCTTTTATTCCCCATACCCCATTCCTCTGCTGACCTGTTGAGGTGTCCTCGTAAGGAGAGACAGTTACGGGTCGGCACCTTTCTTTTCTTTTCTTCTGTTATAACCACTTATATATCTCCTCGCCTTCCTTCCACCACGCGTGGTGCAGATAAGAGCCCACCAGCCCGACATTCCACCGCTTCCCTCATACAAGAACGGGCACTTCAGTGAGAGTCATATTCCACAGGTTACTAAAGGCAATAATGAACACTACTACTAAAGATTACTAAAGGCAATCATGAAAGAGGGAAATTACATAACAATATTTTATGAAAAACTGACAATAAGTGTCTAAACACGATCAGGCTGGATTCACCTCTCTTTTTCTGTGGACCTTTTTGTGTTCTCGACGCTTGTGTTTTTCAACACACGCTGCCGTAAAGCAACTCACTCAATTTTCGCCCTGCTATACCGCCATCCAGATGAGCACAATGCTGATTTGCATCAGTGCCTGTGTTCGCCAACGGCTGAGAATTTTAGTTAAAGGATACTTCAGCTTCTAAAAACGTGGTACTTCCCACTAACGCATCAGGCAGACCAATTGGAAACGCAATTCTGACGGGGAACTATTGAGAATTCGGTCCCAGGTTTTACGGAAGCCACAAACACAAACAAATCCCTAAGGCACAGTAAGAATGACTACAGTCCACATCTATTCTGGATTTGGGCGCTACTGCCTCTGCTTTAGGATGCAAGGCTAGTAGAGAGGCTGAAGCTTGCAACATGATCCGAAAGACTCCTAATCGGAGACGGGCACCAAATCGATGTGTTCAGGTGTACAACTACTTGCTTTTGACGTTGCCGCAATACTGACATGATGGTCTTTGATTTAGCACATTGTACGGTTATTCATTAAATATATTTGAACACAAGTGCACGCTTAAGAATTGCACCAACAACGCATGTTTTTTTTTTTGCTTTTGAAGACTACAGAGAACGTGAGGAAAATAGGCTGAGGAAAAGACAGGGAGGTTAGCCAGAAGCAAACTATCTGGTTTGCTACCCTTCTCTGTGAAAAGGGTAAGAGGAGACAGGAATCTGAAAAAAGAAACAAATGGCAAAACCGACCAATAGAGCCTGTAATCTTTTTTTTTTTGCCCTCTTAGGTGTCAAACATATATAACGCTTTCTTGCGCGCCACCTTCAAATAAAGGCCGGCACATTTCAATCGTGAAACATGTCCACCATTTCATTTGAAAATATAATACCACCCGTTGACGTCCGTACAAGCTCTCGTGGTGTGCGCTCAAAGTAAGGCATTTACTCAAGCAAACGAACTGTTCATGCCGTACGTTTTCTATCCTGTAAATGTACTCTTTGCCCCATCACTACTTCGGCTGTCACAATACTGCGGTCACGTACAGCCTCCCAAGGTCAAGACTACTGTGCACGCAATAACTGTAAGTGTGCGATATGATCATTGACAGACTACGGCATCGCAGCCACGTACGTAGAAGTAGTTAGCAGACAAAAAAAAATAAAAGAGCCTACGTGCAAATTTTTTCCACGAATCATTAGCATGCCGAACGTAGAGAAGTTGAATGTCGGTCATTCCTTCGCAGACGTTCAAGGCCAAGCTTTGCTTTGCGGCACACTATAACACAAGTAAAAAGCTCGAAGTGTTTCTGAAACCAATGCAACGTGAGCCTGTATTAATATAAACTGTATGCAGTTAATTACTTCGTATGACAAAGATAAAATTTTAATGTGGGACAAGTTATGGTGTCACGCAATAAGCAAATTAGAATTTGTAGTATTTTGCATCGTTTCCTGCTTTTTATGGCAATAAACATTCGCTAATTCATTTTTAAGGGCGCAGCTCCTTCGATGTGGGTGATTCCCTCCCCTCTAGTAGTATGTATGTAGCCAGCTAAGTTTATAAAATGCTCAATAGATCGCATTGTGTGTATTTATTCTATGATATAGTTATCACTAGATAGAGTTAGTGGTTTTAGTATAGTTGACGAACAGACAGACAGATGCACGGGGATGAATGGACGAACGTACGGGTGCTTCATTCTACTTGTCATCATTCACTTTGTGGATATGCAGTGATTTTGTATTGATACGAAGTGCCTCTTATTTGTCGCAAATCTAAAAGCTGTGTGCGTAAAGTAAAATTATAGTGTTTTATGCATTTGTTCTTCTAGGTGTTCTTAGACACGAAAGAAATTATGGAGAATATTATTATTTTTTAAGCCATTCTAGGATATCTGTAATGTCACTCATGACACATTAAACTGTGAAATTTTATAGATGACAATTCGATGATAAGCATTCGGCTGTTAAACCACGCTGATGTAGTCCAGGGTCTGCCCAGAGGACCGGAGCCAGCCAGAGTTTCGGGGAGATGTCGAGTAGAGGAGCCCGGAGCTATCAACAGTAATGTTTATTTACATTATTTACAAGTAGCATGTTGCTACATGATGTGGTTAGCATCATGGAAGCTCTCGAGCTTCTGTGAGCTTATAGGAGCTTGTCGGGAGCGTCTGGGTGCTCGCGTTTTATGCCCTGACCTTGCCAGAATTCCCTGCAGGGAAAGACAATGGAGGTCAGGACGGTCCAATGAAAATTCCATGTTCAAATCCGCCCCCAAAAGGGAAAAGTGAAACGCGGCCTCCTTCCCAACCCAGGAAAGGGGAAGAGGTACGCCCAGTTCGTCCTAAGGCGAGGGAGAAAACGCTGCTCACCGCGCACGACCCGGCACAGCACGAAGACGTTAAGACCTACATGGAAGTTAATTTTCCTAATCCACTGCAGCGATGGGTATGCTGTGCCAGGCAGACCACCAATTGTGGAAACAGCGGCATCAAGGCACCATGGAGAACGTGGGAAATGCCTCCGCAGACAGTTCTCGGACAACAAAGACGACCTTGACGAAAAAGCCAGCCGCTTCAACGACCAACAACTCTTCCTGATCCGTCAGTCCGTCAGGCGTGTACAAAGGGTTTTACGAAGGGTGCCGATGAACTGGGATAATTAGAAAATTTTTTTTGTTGTAGCCTCACATGATGCATCTCTGGAAGAGCTGACCCGGAAGAAATCGTGCTAATCTCAGCCGCAATGTTTCTTGCGCCCATGTGGAGCCAAGCCAGGGAGTCCGATCATAACAACGCCAGCCGAGCGATGCCTAGCCTTATCTTGTATAGTACCTGAAGCGGGTGGGAAAGTAATCCTAAATTGAAGGACAAAAAAAATTAGGATGAGTAGAAAGCAAACGTGAACGGGAGCGAGTAAAGCGCACCATCGAAATATCAAGGTAGAGAGAAAAACAGAGAGAGAGAACAAAAAATGTCCCCACCTCACCCAAAGGGAATTGTGAGGAAATGGGAATGCATTGCGTAGCGTTCATAATGGCGTTTCGCACGTCTGAACCCCGCGTTAGAATAATATTGTTTTCTTTTATTTTTTCTACACCGTGCAGCCAATAGCATCGTTTGCCACACGTGGTGTTTTTCTGTCGCGAAAAACGCGGTGAGTGTTTCCATCTCCTGTAGCTAGCGTGTAAGATAAAAAAAAAATTGCCCGCAGCTTCCCTCGGGGGAACACTGAGGAGGATGCGGAAATTGGTTAACGGGTGTTAAATTGCGACTTACTTGGGTCTATGGCTAAATTGGTTAACGTGGTTGTGAAATGGGGTGTTAAATGAGTGAACACGTACGGCACGTATGCGAAAGGGCGGTGTTTTATTTATTGCGACGAACTTTGAGGACGATGGCTTAGGGACGTCGATCATTCTGTTTGTGGATTCGTTGGCATTCATTTCACGGCGACTTCGGACGTCGACGCACCGTACAAACCAACGGACGAGCGGCAACTGAGCGAGCGAGCGCCGACCTTGAGTATATATACAGCGCGACGGCGCATGCGCTGTCAGCTGTCGAATGTTCTCGAAGGAGAAGCGCGCGCGGCACAGATGGTGGGCGACGGCGCGACGGCGCATGCGCGCGCGTCAGCTGTCGAATGTTCGAGAAGCGGTGCGGACGGCGCACTACAAGGTGCGAGTATAAGATGCTTCCGCATCTAAAAATAGTATGAAGTAAACAAGCAGTGTTCTCGGTTCAGCGTTGCAGTTTCCCCGCAGCGTCTCGAGCACACATTTCCGTATGTTCTTGAGAGGCGCCCAGCAGCGAACGGTCCAGAGTGAAGTGCGAGCGAACGGGAAGGGCCGTTTCACGTGCTTCCCGCACAGCCGTAACGCACGTGCCGGGTCTCCTGCCGCACGCAAGTGGGGGACAAATAAACCAAGTAGAGACGCTCTTTCACCATCTGCAAGTGCGAGCGAACGGGAAGGGCCGTTTCACGCGCTTCCCGCACAGCCGTAACGCACGTGCCGGGACTCCTGCCGCACGCAAGCGGGAGACAAATAAACCAAGTAGAGACGCTCTTTCACCATCTGCTTGGGTGCGGCAGGTGTGCCAGAACGTGCGTTGCGGCTGTGCGGGAAGCGCGTGGAGTGGCCTGAAAGTGGGGCTCGGGGAGGAGAGAGAGCGCATGGCGAGAGAAGTGGTGAAGCACTACATCTACTCTCTCCCACACTCTCTCGCACCACATGCTACAGTTGTTGAGAGAGAGGATAAGCGCGCGCGCCCGCAGCAGCTGCTATGGGAGAGGGAGTGAGAGTGGAGAGCAAGATGCTTGACGCCGGATGCCTGACATAGTTCCACTAAGAAAGGCCACTGCCGATAGATAAAAAAAACATGCATTTAAGAATATTCGCTAGACACAAAGACCAACGAACCCTACATATAGTCTGCACACCCGCTCACTCCTCCTTACTCGCCAATGAGACTGTACACCAGACAGCTAGAGGACTCACAGACAGAGCCTTTGGATTGCTCTGGTCGAGCTGGGAGGACGATGAGAGATTTGAGCAGATGACCACTTACAGAGATATTATGCTGTATTACAGGCTAAGCAGGAAAATTTATCCTGCTGCACACTCGTCATTGAAGGACAGGCGGTTGCGTGGCGCCTACTTCAGACCGATATGTTCCCTAGACCGGTAAAAATGAACCGCTGCGTGCCAGAACTTTATTTAGACAAGTCTAAGATTTGTAAAGACAGGGCGGACTTGAGCCACATTTTATGGGCATGGCCGCAGGCCCCCGTGAGAGGCAAATTTCTAGACGGGAGTGGATGGAATACCGCTCTCCTCAGCTCTGACTGTCAATTACAAGCCCACTGAATACGTCAGGCCGAAGACGCCACCCGGGCCCACGGGATCATGGCCATCGCCTAGGTTTGGTCCTCTCCCCTCCCCGCGCCTGAAAGGGGAGGAGGGCCTTCCTGCTAATTAAATAAAGTTATTCAACATCATTCGCATTTAAAAGTTCTTAAAAAGTTAGAATACTTGGTACTCTACTATGGGAGAGCAAAAGCCCGTCCCGTGTACCTCACACAGACAAGACAAACAGACCACATTGATTGCATAACAGCGTACAGACGGCGTTATGCAACGCTTCATTCATTTTTTTTGCCCATAGCCACCGCAGCTGCATGTCTGATTTTTTGTCTGCATTATAAAGAAAATATGTTCATGCAAGTCTATGCTTGCGAAGTCTCGCAAATCAACTGGCATGCCTGTTTTCTAACGCATGCAGCATTCAAACAAGTTTTGGTTATACATTAAGATAAGCCCCACTTCACCTCAGTAGTCTCAGTAGGATCACTAGGCCCAATCAGCGGAACAGCCCAGTGCATTGCTTCCCCCTAGGCCAAGTTTGCAATCAGTGTACATCAATGAATTTCCGGTCAATTATCCACCTCTAGAAGCGAAGAAGAAATCTTGCTTTTGAGTTCGAAGTTCTCAGCATAAAGACAAGACTATTTTAGAGTGTTCAATTAAAAAGAATACGCATAAAATTCGAATGCACTTTTTACAGCCTACAGTTTAGCAGAGAATAAAATTTATTTGAAATATTTGCCAAAGCATGAAGAGGTAAGTGTTTAAAAAGTACAAGCTGCTCCGCAAGGCATTTATCTTACCCCCCCCCTCCCCCCTTCATGGGATATTCTGTTATGTCGGTGGTGAACACCGATAACATACGCTTGTTTTACATTCGACACGGCCTTGTGAGCTGTGAGGCCCACGGAACGGCTTCTTGCTCTACCATAGTAGAGTTACAAGTACTCTATATCGTTGGCGACTTTTTCTAAACACAATGATTGTCGAACTTTTAGGACGAAGCTCCTTCAGCCATGGGTCTGTACGCGCATGTCTCTCTTGGTACGTGACCGCCTCGTTACATTACTTACTCAGCAGGTGCGAACAGATAGACGCACTGACATACTGACGGGCAGAGAGACACACAGACAAACGGGAGATTCACGGTTTACCGATAGAACTCTCCGAAGCTTCACCACACTCATCATCATTTGCTCCATCGATATGGTGTAATTTTTTATGCAAAGCTCTTCCACGGCGTAATGTTTGTCGTTGCGCCCTCCCCATCATGTTAGGTTCATGTAACGGCCTTATTTTCTTTTATAATAGGGTATACTTGCACTCTGAATTGTTAACAGCTTTTTCTAAACACACTCCCACTCTAGATTAATCCTGGCATCGTAAGTTACTGGGACACCTTATGTGTCTTCCATAGTACAGTGCCTATAGTGCTCTAGAGCGTTCACAGTTTTTTCTAAACACACCTTGTACGTACTGGGGCGGCAACGCTGTTTAGCGAAAGTACGACACAAGCCCCATAGAGGAGCGCGTCCCACTCTCCGAAACATATGGCTCATTGTATGGAATTATCTCGATGAGCAGCCGGAAACGCATGGCATAAGAGGCTTTACTTCGACGATGGCACAGCCGTTTATTCAGTGGAAGGAAGAGACAGCTGGAGTGCCCAGTTGTTCCGTACTAGCCAAGCGCCCTCTCTAGTATGCATGCATGCGTGGCTTTTTCCGAAATGTGAGCAATTCGCTCCATTTTATTGCTTCTTTAACTTGTCACATTTCGACAAGCCGAGATAAATTATTTTTGTGCTCATTTGCCAGATGCATAGACTGTTTTTACTTATTTTACTTGTTTTCCTTGTTTCGTTTGTGTTTGTACAAGACACGTGTACTATAAAACTTCCTCAACTGTCTATCTTTCAACAATGTAGTCACCAAAGGGTTTCCCGTGCAAAAAGAAGTGAGACAGGGCTGTCCGTTGTGCACAATACTATCCATTTTGTCTTTAGAACCTTTCTAAAGAAAAGTTGTAAACTGCAAGCGTGGAGTGTGTTTTCCGACGCAATGCAGTGAAGCTTTCAAATATGTCGTATACGAAGATGGTATTTCATTTGTTTTTTTTTCTGTAAGTTGTCTAGCAATAGTACATTCTCTGACGTTTCTGTTGATTTGGAGCTATATAAAATACAACCAAATGTAAAGCATAGTGTAACTGGAGCTTTAGATAACTGTTGTCAGGAAACTTCGAATGTTGAAGCTATTAAGGTATTATGTGCTACCTTTGAAGAAGGGGATACCAAAAAAACACCTGGCAAGAATTACTTAGGAAATCCGCCGTCATCATATCACCCAGAAGAAAGTTGAACTTGTCACTAACGGTGAAAGCAACTGTCATCTAGACGCATGTAGTACGCACTTTTGCGTAATACATAGCACACATTGCCTGTCTACCAGACCATGTCACGGCACGCCTGGCCTTCGTTCTGGGAGTCTTCCTCTGGGAAGGGAAACCATCAAAAGTTCAAAAGAAAATTTTACAGCTTCCTGAAAGCCGTGCATGGAGGCCTTGGTCTCTTGAACATACCAACGTTCTTCAGAGCGTTGGCTGCAAAAACAACACTAAACTTATTCGATGATAGCAGTCACCCCGGGTACAGGCTATTCATGCACTGAAGCAGTACACTAAGGTAAGTTTTACGGAAGCTCTGTACATTGGAACGCGAGCATAAATATTAATAAAGTTTTGCAAAGCTGCTAGTGGCTTAAAAAGAACAGTAGAACCAATATGTTCATGCAGTCTGGAAGCTGTTCTATCGCAAGAAATAAGAGAAGTAGTTAAAAGTAGCACACCCGGAAAGGCAAAAGAAAAAATTCGGTATATCCCTAGAACCACTTGAATCGATGTCATGCGAAGCATGTGGAGGGAATGTGAGTGTGGTGTAATTTTTCTTTTTGCCCAACTAAACCTTGCGAAATGGCACTAAAAATATATGCAATTGTTACTCGCACAGAAAAGTACGTCGAGCAGTGGCATATATGCTGCTTAGAGTTTCCTAACGATGCCAGGAGCAACATAGGTTTTACGAGATCATTGAAAGAATGTGGTACAGTCAACAACGGAAGCACTATGCTCGGTACCTGTGGAGGTGGTAGCCCTGTACAGTGCTTCGTATACCGCTGAGCTACAGCTGACGTTGACCTGACAGGATCCCTGTATTATTGGGGCATACATGTAATGTTTATAAAGCTTCCCAGTAACCATATTTCACGTTTCATGAACACTACGTCTGCCAAGAGTACATTTCCAAACTATAGTTCCAAGACCTGGCCTTGCTCTGTGGAAGAATACTTGATAGCCACGCCTACTTCCTGGGTTTGATTCCTACTGCGACTATAACAATTATTCTTTGCATTCGTTGGGCTAACGCTGCTGATATGGCTCCTTCTTAACGCTGTCGCATTCAAATTATCAGTGTCTGTTCTCGCCATTCCATCGTAGACATAAAATGTAAAACACATGCCGCTCATGCCCACATACTCATACTTGCATGCGCAACACGTGTCTGGAGAAGAAGGTTTGACATCGTATGTGACGGCATTTTCACATAATATATGTCACGATCAGCGAGTCGTAATCATCACTCCCTCTTACCCTCCTATACTAATTTCGGTTTACACTAAGATAAGGAGGTGATCACGGGAGCACGTCGATGTAGGCCGCTAGATATACGTAGATAAACGCTCAAAGTGTCTGCCGTACTCAGAGAAATGGTTCGCGCTTAAAAGAATCCATCACGAGAAAATAGAAACCATGGCATGCAATAGCGTTCTTGACGAAGTGCGTGATTTTGTCAGGTTGAAAAGGTGGAGGGCATTGCCTCCGCGTGAGATGTTAGCACAGTGAGGAGTCGTTCCGAATGACCACTGTCGCAACTGCAGCAGAAGTGGGGCGGCTCAGCATGCTATGATCGAGTGATCACTGGCGAAAGGCATCAAATAGTGCAACGTCTCTTTGGATTTCGCACAACCCGCGAGAAACAGAACGGCGGTTGTTCACAAGACTGATATTAACAGTGACCTTTCATGTATTACACGGTGGCGACGCTGTGTAGCAGTACGCCGCAAGCCTCATAAAGGCGCCTAATCCGCCCTCCAGAAAATACGCCTCGTTGTGCGGAATCGCCTCAAAGAGCAGCTGGAAACACACAATGAAGAGGCTCCCCTTCGACGATGGCCCACACGTTTCTTCGGAATAAGGAAGGGACTTCTGGAGTTTCCAGTTGTTTCGTAATAACGAAGCGCCCACAAATAGTACACATGCATGCGTCGCATCCTGTGAAATGTGAACAATTCGATATATTTTGTTGTCCCTTTAACTTGTCACATTCAGATACACAAAGCTAAGCACATCTCTTAGTGTTGATTTGTAAAATATATTGACTGTTCTTACTTATTTTCTTTGTTTCGTTTGTTCAAGTGTAGTTTACATGTAGAATAAAACTTCCCTTTTTTTCCTAGGCTCAGTTGTTGGCAGCGTTGTGGAAGGTATGAATGCCTTTAGCCAATCATATTAGATCGCACTACAATATTACGTCCCTATGCCACGTCGCCTTTATGAATTTCACAGGTGCCCCCATCTCTGTTGAAAAAGAAGTTTACTATAAAAATGAACAATTTATATTTTGTACCAAGCCCTACCTGGCACCTTGACTCTTTTTATAATTATATATAATCACCTTTTTTTCTTCTTAAAAGCCTCTGGGCGCACGCAGGCCCAATGGTTTGTATGTCATAGGCATCTAATCATTCACTCAGCGTTTTCTTACATGAGAAAAAACGTTACACCTATGCCGAAAAGGCGAAACAATCAAAGCGATAGCAACAAACTGGAAGGCCACGCGCCGAATGGCAAGCAGATTGAAACGTGCCCCGCGTCTCTCACCCACAAACGACGCACGAAACGTACTCACAGGTACAGATGAACGCGAATAATCGTCTCAGTTGTTACTTCGCTGTGTCTGAAAAGCGCACCCTTTTCGCGAACGGAGGCTGTGCAAAGATTGCCGTGACCTTTGTGCACCCCGTGACTACAATAGAATCGTTCTAGTGCAAGCCCAGCACCAGCGGAGACGTATGACTCTGCTCCCTGAGAGATAAGAGCGCGCTAGAGGTCGCCCACTCCCCTCCTCTTTGCTGGCCAAAGTACGCGTGAAAGATGAGAGCAGCCGCGCGCTCATTGCGACATCTTGCTGATGATGCTGAAAACACGATAGTTCCCCCCCCCCCGAAATGCCCGCCAACAGCAGTAAGTGGTAGAATAAATAGCTTGCCGTTTGAACGTTGGAGGAGGTGTTCCTCAGTGGCTCAGTGGCTAACGCCTCACATTCACGACGCGGAGGTCCTGTGTTCTATTCCGCGTGCCGGTGTATTATCTTAGATTTTTCTGTCTTGCCTTTTCATATTGTTACTAATAAATATAACGCCTTGAACTATAAAAAACTAGTGATATAGGGTGATCTTGCGCCCGTATAGTAAAAACTAAATAATCGGACAAAACAATTCACGGCAGATCCACGAGGTGAATGATGATGAGATTGGGCGAAGCTCCTGGAAGTAATACCGTGAAATTTTCTTCCGCTAATTCGCCTGGCAATATGCGCACTTCCTCGCCGCTTCCCATTGTCGAACGTTTTCAAGATCTGCTTCGCGACGTTGACGTGCTGCCTCGGCCTCTCGTTCCCGTACGGAAGGATCTTGCCGACGCTGACGTACCGCTGCAGCTTCTTGTTCACGTACGGCAGGATCTTGCCGACGCTGCCTTGTTGATGTGGCTTCTTGTTCCCGTACAGCAGGATCTTGTCGACGCTGACGTGCTGTTGCAGCTTCTTGTTCACGTATGGCGTGATCTTGCCGACGCTGCCTTGCTGATGAGGCTTCTTGTTCCCGTAAAGCAGGATCTTGTCGACGCTGACGTGCCGTTGCAGCTTCTTGTTCCCGTACGGCGGGATCTTGCCGACGCTGCCTTGTTGATGTGGCTTCTCGTTCCCGTACAGCAGGATCTTGTCGACGCTGACGTGCCGTTGCAGCTTCTTGTTCACGTATGGCGTGATCTTGCCGACGCTGCCTTGCTGATGAGGCTTCTTGTTCCCGTACAGCAGGATCTTGCCGACGCTGCCTTGCTGATGTAGCCTCTCGTTCCCGTATGGAAGGATCTTGCCGACGCTGACGTGCCGCTGCAGCTTCTTGTTCACGTACGGCGGAACCTTGATTGATTGATTTGTGGGATTTAACGTCCCAAAACCACCATGTGATTATGAGAGATGCCGTAGTGGAGGGCTCCGGAAAGTTTGACCACCTGGGGTTCTTTAACGTGCCCCCAAATCTGAGTACACGGGCCTACATTTCCGCCTCCATCGGAAATGCAGCCGCCACAGCCGGGATTTGATCCCGCGACCTGCGGGTCAGCAGCCGAGTACCTTAGCCACTAGACCACCGTGGCGGGGCTACGGCGGAACCTTGCCGACGCTGCCTTGCTCATGCGGATTCTTGTTCCCGTACAGCAGGATCTTGGTGGCGACGTCGCGCACCTTCCCGGCGCACTTCTGCCTCGCGTGCTCTCACTTCAGGGTCCTGTCTGCGAGTGCGCGCCGCCGCTGCCCTGCACGCCCGCCTTTCGGCATCCTTATCCATACGAGCACACACCGACGGCAACGAGCTTCGACAACTACAAACCTGTATCGATATGGTTTTGATTATAAAACCATTGCTTTAGAAATCACCTGGCGTCTTTCGTTAAGCAGCTGACGTCTTCTTTTTGTTTTGCTTTAAAACATCTGGCGTCTTTTTGTTTTGCTTTTATAAAACATCTGGTGTCTTTCGTTGGTTTATTTCATCAATCAACGGCGTTTTGAACCAAAATTTTTATTGTTTATTCACGCACAGGAGAAATCTCACCAGGCACTACCTTGGAGGTAAACAATGGCTGCTACTGGGTAGAAGGGACAGCAGAAGTCGGCTTTTAACACTTCTACTTCTACTAATGTTTTCTACTGGAACATGCCAATGGCTGATAATAGGGAATGAGAGACATGAGCATCCGGCTATTAGTTAGCGTGCAGGCCATGAACTTTTTTTTGTTCAACAAAGCACAGGAAATATCTCACACCGGCACCACCTTGGAGGTGAAAGCGTAAGACTGGTTACACACTACTGCTACTACTACTACTACGACTACGAGGGACGAACGGGTGCTCTATAGGGAGCTTCGCCCCTAAAATGTCCCTTGCTCACTGTCTCAAACTTCTTCTGTCTCATCTTCTTCACCCCTCGAGCCTCATACTGGTCTCGTGGCATAGCATCGTGGCGTGTTCGGGACCACGTTCTATGGCACGGTTTTCTTGCCACTTGTTTTGCGGCTTTTACGAACGCGAATTTTTGCACGCGTCTTCTGTGACTGTCGAACTGTTGGATTAGAGTCCCCCTCCTAGCACGCATCGTCTCGATGCGTACAGCCGACTGACAGTTTCCAAACAATGGGACTTGTCTGGTGATATAGGACGTGAGTCAGTTCGGTTGTTCAGTTGTTTTCGTAGTACGGTTTCATATGTACAAATTCCGGAAGATTCTTGCGTCGTGCTGTGCATACTTGACCTTTAGGGATCTTTTGTAGTTTATTGGGCCCAGCTGACAAAGAACCTTGTAAGGGCCAAAATAGCGTTGCATAAGCTTTTCTGATAGCCCACGTGTACGTACGGGTGTCCAGATTACACTTGGTCTCCAAGGGAGCACTGAACGTCCCTTCGTTTTAGATTGTAACGGTGCACGTCGACGTCCTGCTGTTGAATGATGCGGTACCGTGCTAGTTGTTGTGCCTCTCCGGACCTTTATAAATAATCACTGATGTCAGGGTCCTCTTTGTTCATGTAGTTGACAGGCAACATCACGTCTAATGTCATTGTTACCGTCCAACCATAGACAAGTGGAAATTGCGTGAAATGGGTTGTCTCTCGTAGTGCGGTATCGTACGAAATCGTAGCATACGGTAATATGGTGTCCCAAGTCCGATGCTGGGCGTCCACATACATCGTGATCATGTCAACAAGCGTCCTGTTCAGCCTTTCAGTTAAACCATTAGCTTGTGGATGGTACGCTGTTTGCTTGCAGGAATGCCTTGCCCAGAATTGCCTCACGTGAACATTCGGGGAGAACAATGAAGCTGCTGACATACCCGAGGCCTCTTCATCCTACTTTCACTGTGCACAATCCTACGGGGCTGACTAAGTGCCCTCCGGCGGTGCGTATCAGTGGTCCGGTCTAATGAGTGAGCACTTTCGCCGCCTTCTTTCCGAGCATATTACTTATTACTGAGTAGTGTACACCAGTGTCAGTAGTCTGCAACAGTGCCATCATCGACTTGCACAAATCTTAAGTTTCTTTTTCTACCGAGAACGCTGTTGCCGTGTGCCATGTGGAGCAACCAATTGTTTCGCCTCTTCGTATTGTGGATGAAGGTGTGACAGCGCTGCTCTGACAGAAGCGTGACAGTTTCTGTGAAAAGCGATGTTTTTGGCGAGTATGCCAGACTAGCTGATAGAAATATCGGATTGATACTCGAAAAGAGAATATGCGTGGCGAGAGGTCTTGTAAACCTGCGTGATGGATATACGGATGTGCTGTTGTCCAACTTTACCAACAAGGTACAGCATGTGGCAAAGGGAACAGCAAGAGCATCCCTTCATTAGTACGTACAAATCTCGGATGTTTGCACCATAGAAAGAGTACCTCAACTACCTAAATAGTAGACAATGTCCTTCAGAAAACAGATATTGACTGAGGACTGTCATCTCTGCAGAATGATCAGATTGTGGGTGGACTTGATCAAGTAATTTGCTGAGTGTTTTTCCTCTTCGTCGAAAGTCAGACCTACTGCCGTAGCGAGCACCGCATTGTAGTCAAAGGACATGTTAGACCAGTACGTCAGCATCCGTACCGAGTTGCTCCGAAAAAAAGGGAGGCGATAAAGAAGCAAGAACAGGAGATGCTCGACGACAATGCATGCAAAAGCCCAGTGGTAATCACCGGGTGTACTTGTCAAAAAAAAGGACAACATCATGCAGTTCTGTGTTGACTACAGGAAACTGCACCCCGTCACGAAGCGGGACTCCCACGAGTCGATGACACGTTAGGTAAACTGTGAAAGGCTGTTTTTTAGGGGCGAAGCTCCTTAAAGTGACACCCGCCTGTCCCTCGTAGTAGTAGTAGTAGCCGTAGTGTGCAACGAGTCTTACATTTTGACCTCCAAGGTGGTGCCGGTGGGAGATTTCTTCTGTGCGTTGTTGAACAATAAAAAATTCGCAACGTGCGCGTTAACTAAAAGTCGAATTCTCCTGTCTCTCACTCCCCCTTTGCAGCCATTGGCATGTCCATTGAGCACTATCTGACAAAAAAGGGTTGCTACGTTATACTCGCCGGGCGTAACCTCCTTGGTTTTAGAAATGTTTAGCGAGCGTTGGGCCGCAGTGTCACGAATACAGTGAACTAGTATATACCATGAACTCGAGGTGGTTAAAGGTGGGAAGTAGACACGAAGCGCAAGCCGTAAAAAAATGTGCGTGTGTCTCTTCTCGTTCAGTCCTTCGAATATCCGCTCGATGGCGGTGCTTTTATATGAGGAATATATGATAAAAAGATGCGAGATGGTGGTACTTGGAGTGTTCAATAGGTGGACGAACGGACACACACACAGATGCATGGACGGACGCATGAATGCCTGCACGGATGAATTTACGCATGGACGGACGCAGGAGTGGATGCATGAACGAACGCAGGGACGGACGCACAGATGGACGTGCGGACGCACGAACAGACGCACGCTCGGATGGGCGGATGGACACACGGGCGGCCACAGAGACGCACGCATGGACGGACGGAAGCAAGAACGAATGGGTGGACGGATGCTTCTCCCCTCTCTCCATCATTCACTCCGTGGATATGCTGCCATTTTTCATCGTTGCAATTAAAGAGCGGGTACTGGCAAATAAAAGTAGACGGACGAGATCGTGAGAAGACGGCATTCGTGACACCCGACGGACTCAGCGAGTTTAAAGTGTTCCCATTTGGTTTGTGTTTTGCTCCCGCTACCTTCTAGAGGATGATGGACAATGTGCTCTCCGGCCTCAAATGGCAGTCATACTTTGTCTATTTTGATAACGTAGTAATTTTTCCACTACGTTCCAGCAGCGCTTACAAAGATTGAGAACTGTGCTGGACGCCATTCTCGTGGCTGCACTCAAGATCAAACCCGAAAAGTTCCACTTTGGATTCCGTGAGCTTCTGTTTCTAGCGCACGTTGTTAGCTCTCACGGTGTCCGCCCAGACCCGGATAAGATCACTGCGGTTGAAAATTTCCCAAGGCCAAAAGACAAAAAAGCTGTGAGACGTTTCCTTTTCCAACAAGTACGCGAGGGAGACGTAGGGACGGCGGCCGCACCGCCGAACCGAGAAGCGCGTACCAACGCCTCGTCGCTACCTCAAGACTCCCTCAACTTCCGAGGGACACATATCGCATAATCGTAAGGCCCCGAGATGGCCTCAACGTGGCTAAAATCACGCCGGTGCAGTTTGAGCAAGCCCTGGCGATGGCCGCCGCCCTGGCTCCTCAAGACCTCATGGAAGACTCTATATGCCCAAATGTCACCCAGAACATTTTTGTAGTGTGTACCCCAATCGAACGAAACGCACGAGCTTATACCATGGTACAGCAACTACGTCTGCGAGACACTCTGTACCGAGTTGCTGTATATCCGGCTCCACCCGACAACACGTGCAAAGGCGTCATCCGAGGCATTGACATTGACCTCACCGATACCCAGCTCCGAGAACTGATCGTCACAAAGCGCAACCCGAGTGCCCTGGAGGTGAAACGCATCAAGAACACCACAGCCGTCACCATCCTGTTCCAAGGAATGCAAGTTCCCAATTATGTATACTGCGGGGCGAGCATAGTTCGATGCACGCTTTTCCGCAGACACACGGAAGTTTGTTACAACTGCGGCAGCCTCGGCCATCGTGCAGACGTTTGCCCTAATCCTAACACAACGTGGTGCCGAAAGTGCGGACTCAAAACCCCACCCGAAAACCACCAATGTAAGCCCCACTGCACCCTCTGCGGTGGACCACACCCCACTGCCGATAAGGACTGTAAACGTAAATTTCAAGTTCCGTACATCGTACGCCAACGACGACGCCGACGCCGTCGACGCGGTCGTAGCCGCTCCCGAGGATCGAGTGGAGCCAGCTCCCGCGATTCCAGCGCCACCTCGAGCACCTATGCGACATCCAGGCGAAGCCGCTCCCTCACACCGACAGCGAGACGTCGCAGTGCCCAGCGCAGCCACTCCCGCTCCAGGAGACACTCCCCATCTCGCCAGGCTGAGCTGACATGGGCGGACCGAGTCCAAGGGAAGAAACCACCGCTACGGAGCACGCCGCCAGTCACAAAGGTAACGCGGCCCTCATTGCCAGAGCATGAAAGCGAGGTAGTTACAACTCTACGAGAAGAACTAGCAGGTCTTCGGGCAACCATACAACAGCTCACCACACAACTAAATGAGGCGAGGCACCAAATACAAACTCTCACAGCTCCTAAAGATCCCCCCTCATCCACTGTAGATGTTAGCAAACCTAAACGCAGAGCCCCACCACTCCGCGAAGCGGACACGAATGACAGCGACTCACCAGAAGACACTCTAAACGAAATCTTACGTCTCACGCGAGAAAACCACGATAACATCGACACGCTGTCACGCCGGGTGGAAGCACTAGAGCAAAAAGCCACCATAAAAGCTAAAACCAAAGCCAGAACAGTAGTTTCTGTGGATCCTACGGCAAATCTGCCTGGGCCACCAAATTCAATGTAATCATCATGGCTTCCACAACCCAAAACACGTTAGAAATTTGGCAGTGGAATTGCGCTAGCTTCGCGACCCGTAAAACCCCACTGCTGCAGTACATTAAAGCGCAACCCAAGAAGCCTCATGTAATATTACTGCAGGAGACCCTTTGTGATACTCTCACATTATCGGGTTACCACCCCATCTCACAACGAGGGGATACCAAGAGAGGTATAGCCACGCTGATTAGCAAGAAATTTGCTCACATAGTACATGAGGTATTACCCACCCGCAGCCGCCTGGAAGCGATACTCGTCGAACTCGTACCAAACCGTTTTTTAAAACAAAGCGTTTTTATCCTTAACGTTTACAGCTCCCCGTCAGACTACAGACAGTCCTTCCACGCGCTCTTAACTAAAGCCACAACGCTCGCGCGAAACTCTCCGCTTGTTATAGCAGGCGACTTCAATGCCCCCCACCCGTCATGGGGTTACCCCCAGGCAACGGCTAAAGGCACTAACCTCACGCGAGCAATTGACGACTTGTCCCTCACACTCATCACAGATCACCGATTCCCTACGAGACTTGGAACATCGGTACAACGCGACACTACGCCGGACTTGGTATTTACCCGTAACGTCACAGGCCACACCTGGACCAATACGCAGGAAAATCTGGGCAGCGATCACTTCATCATACGAACCGAACTACCCAACGCATCAGCCCCACCCCGTACATTCACGCTGACGGACTGGGATGCCTTCCGCACCCTCCGCAAAAACAACACAAAGGAATACAACACATTCATCGAACTACTCACCTCACTTCAGGAAGACATAGCCAAAACAACGAAAACAATACAAACAGAACTCGAGGTCCCGAGAATGGACCCACACCTCGCACATTTGCTCGAGGCAAAAGCGTCAATACTCGCGCGCTGGAAAACACAACGACTAAACAGACGCTTACGAAAACGTCTATCAATACTGAACCAAGACATTGCCAAATATTGCACGGAGCTCACACGACTCCAATGGCATGAACTCTGCTCGGCGGTCGACGGCCGCATGCGAACTGGGGGTAAATGGAACCTCCTAAAATACATGCTGGACGACTGCGAAACAAAAAACAACCAGAGTCATGCCATAGACCGGCTCCTACACTCGCACAAAAAGATGGGAGGAACAAACTCATCCTTTCTTGAAGAAATCTCCAAACGTCACCTCCCCTTAAACACAGCACAACCCACCGACTACCCAGAAATAGAATGCGAAACGATACCCGAACTCGACGAACCCTTCACGGAGTCAGAAATTCGGGAGGCATTACACAACCTCAACAGCAGATCAGCCCCCGGTCCTGACAAGGTAACCAACCGCCTGTTGCGAAATTTAGACGACCAAGCCATCACACTACTCACAAAAGACATTAATTACATGTGGGAAACTGGCCAGGTACCTGAACAATGGCGCACGGCCACGGTAATCCTTCTCTCAAAGCCAGGTAAACCACTCAACTTTGACAATCTACGCCCGATTTCCCTAACCTCATGCATAGGAAAAGCAGCTGAACATGTCATCCTAAATCGTGTATCGCGCTACATAGAGGATCACGAACTCTTTCCGTTCAACATGGTCGGGTTCCGTCCGCACCTTTCAACACAAGACGTCATGCTATTACTAAAGAAACAGATCTTCGACTCAAAAACGAGAGATGTTCGTGGCATTCTCGCCCTAGACCTCACTAAAGCATTCGACAGCGTCTCACACCGCTTTATACTGGAATCCATTGCCAGCCTTGGTCTCGGTAAAAGATTCCAGGCGTACATTCGTTCTTTTCTGCAAAATCGAACAGCTCAGCTGCATTTATCGCAACTTACATCCGATACTTACACATTAGGTTCCAACGGGACACCACAAGGGGCAGTCATTTCTCCACTCCTTTTTAACATAGTAATGAAGGGACTATCTGACAAACTCCGCGACATCCCAAACATAAACCATGCTATATACGCAGATGACATCACCATCTGGTGCCCAGGAGGCTCATTGGCGGAGTTGGAGCAAGCCCTTCAAACTGCTCTCGATACCACAGAAGCCTACTTAAAAAACACTGGACTTCGTTTGTCGCCCACAAAATCAGAGTTGCTACTGTACCGGCAATCTCGCCAAGGCGTTCGTAACTTAACACCCTTAGGTGATCTACCCATAGCGCTACACGCCAAAGATGGGCAGCGAATACCCCGAGTGGACTCCATACGCATTCTCGGCCTCCTCGTCGAGGCCACTGGCTGTCATGCAAGAACAATTAAACATATCACAGCAAAAACAGAGAACATGCTCCGACTCATTCAGCGAGTCTCGGGTCGTAGACGAGGCCTTGGAGAGGCCAACCTTCTGCGCATATACCACGCGTTCCTAATGAGTCACATCAATTACGTCGCCTCTGCCCACAACTGGACGAAGGTAGAAAAGACGAAACTAAACACACTCATGCGCAAAAGCATTAAACAAGTCCTTGGTTTGCCTCAAAACACGAGCACTTCCCGTCTCGACCAACTAGGCATGCACAACGGCATCGATGAAGTGATCGAGGCCCAGACCACGGCCCAAGTGATCCGCCTCTCCTCCTCCAAGGCAGGCCGCCGACTTCTAAGCGAGGCCGGCATGTCCCCACACCCCTGCCTTGAACGCGCAGTAACCCTCCCCAGAGTTGTCCGAGCTACTTACATGGTAACCCCATTTCCGCGAAATGTCCACCCACAACACAACGAAGGCAGACGGCTGGCCCGCGCTCGCGCGATCCTAAACCGTACCGCCGCGAATCGCAACTCTACCGCATTCGTCGACGCAGCGCAATACGGTAACTCCTCCTCTTTCGCACTCGCGGTAGTAGATGGCGACGGAGCCCTACGCTCAGCCGCCTCGGTTAGGCTATCAACAAGCGCCATAGCCGAACAAGTTGCTATAGCTTTAGCGATGACCGACCCCTCACTCACTAATGTCTTCACAGACTCTCGCGCCGCCATTCGGGCTTACGAAACCGGCAACATCGCTCCAGAAGCAGCCCGCATTTTACAAACACGGAAATATACGGGCTCGCACTACCTCTCTTGGTTCCCTGCCCACATGGGCAAAGACGTTCACCCACAACAACCCAACCTCAACGAAATGGCTCATGATCGAGCACGAGAACTGACCCGCCGTGACGATCAATCAGCCACCGAAGAGCTGGGCCCAGACGTGCAGTTTAATGACCCACTACTCACCTTCCATGAAATTACCTCCCACTACCGACACAACAGAAGCCGATACCCTTTACCCCATTCAAAACTAGAACGCGCGCAAGAAGTAGCCTTTAGAATGTTACAAACGAGATCGTACCCATCACGGGGCCGACTCAGCCATTATAACTCAGACATAAATTCACAGTGCCCAGATTGCACAGAAGTGTACTGTTCACTCGCGCACATGCTCTGGCAATGTCCCGCGTTACCTCAGGGACCTCTCACCAGTGAGTCCGACTGGGAGGAGGCACTCAGGAGCCCCAATCTCCGAAACCAACTTAAGGCAGTCCAGAGGGCCCAAGAACTGGCGGAACGCCACCACGTTCCCGCCCCGACTCGGGCGTCGCCTACGGTAGCGGCTGCTAGGATGTCCCACGTGGGCACCCTGGTGGCTTAAACTCCTCAGGACCATATATTAAAGTTCTTGACTGACTGACGTTTCCTGGGGCTTTGTGCTTACTATAGGCGCTTAGTCAAAAACTTTTCCAAGGTGGCGGAACCCCTGACTCGGCTTACGAAGGAAGGTGTACCATTCACCTGGCCGCAAGAGCAAGAAGACGCCTTCTCTGAGTTACGACGGCATTTGCAGTCACCTCCCATACTTGTTCATTTTGATGAAGATCCCAAAACAAACATTCATACGCATTCCAGCAACGTTGGCCTTGATGCTATTCATGTTCAATGGCAGAATGGGCAAAAAAAGTTAGCCGAACTCTCTCGAAAGCCGAGTATGTCTCGCAGGAATGTCTCGCAGTTATATGGGCCATTGGTAAGTTCCGTTCATATTCATACGGTTGACCATTCCGAGCAATCAGTGACCATCATTGATCGCATTGGCTTGCGAACCTTAACAACCCATCCGGAAGACTTGCTATATGGAGCCTGCGTCTACAGGATTATGACATCACCGTAGTCTACAACTCCGGCCACAAGCACAATGACGTGGATTGCTTGTCACGGGCACTAGTCCAGACCTCGTCTCCTCAGCATGGAGAAGATTCCACATTTTTTGGAGCTGTGAATGTGTCGGAGATAGCTCGTGATCAGCGAATGGACCCAGAATTGCTTCTGCTCATTCAATACTTAGAGGGGCAGCAAGTCAATGTATACCGCGAGTTTTCGTCCGTGGACTACGTTCCTATGTCTTCCGCAACAACGTTCTCTACACGAGAAACTTCGAACACACCAGTGAAACGTTCCTACTTCTGATACCATCGTCACTGCGAGCGGCAATTTTAGAAGCGTGTCATAATCACTCATCGACAGGTCACTTGGGCCTCAGTAGGACTTTTAACTAGAATCCGCCAGAGATATTACTGGCCAAAATTGCTGGATTCAGTACAGCACTATGTCAGATCATGCAGAAAATGCCACAGGCGCAAAGTACCCCGCACCTTCACCAGAATTTTACCAATAAATACAACGTCTGGAACTATAAAAACTATTTATTTAGGGCAAAATTGTGCCCATAAACTCTAAACAGAATGGTCGGCCAAAAATGTCCCTTGCTCGCTTTCTCGAACTTCGTCGGTCTCTTCTTCTTAACCCCTTGCGTCTCGTGCCGGTCTCGTGGCATAGACATCGTGGCGCGTTCGGGACGGCGTTCTATGGCGCGGTTTTCTTGCCACTTGTGTGGCCGATTTTACGAATGCTAATTGCTGCACGCGTCTTCTGCGACTGTATAACTGTGGCAATATGTATAGATACGTATACATATACGGCGAGTGACGCCGACGCCGGCGACAAAATCCAGCCGAGAGAGTTCATATTATTTATACTGCAATAAAAACGTATATATGTGTTCGTGCTGTCACGGGTGTCCTTGAGGGGTCTCTCCCCACTTTTTCGATCTTTATTTGATGAAAAATTAATGTTTACAGACAATTGAATTGAGGCATGCAATTGCGCAGGACTCTATGTTGGCAACTACGGTCAATAAAAATTTTCTGTTTGGTATGCCTAACTGCGGGCATATCTTGTCTAAACAATCATATCTACCGATCGTTTCCAATGAAAAACATTGGCCCCGTATCTGCATGCAATCTGCAAATGTCGTCGAAATACGACAGTCGTGCGTGTGGAGAGAGGGAACAAAACATTAATTTGATGTTCTGTGCAAGAAAATTGGTGAATGGTATTCTGGAGGCGCTGCGATAGAGTGCCTCGAGCGCGCAGTGGAAACGACCGAGCGCAACAAGTGATGCCACACGTGAGACATGAGTGCCATCATGCAGTTTTCTTGGAAAACGAAGTGCGTGGCTCTGAGACGGGCGTGCCTGTCCCAGAGCCACGCACTTCGTTTTCCAAGCCACCACTTAGAGAGCCACCACTTAGCAAAGCGTTGGAAACACTCGCCTTTTCGTGCAAGGGTTGCATGGTAAGCGCAGCATGATAAGCGCTACGGTCCTTAAAATTACTTAAGTATGCCTTTTCTAGTAAACGACGCACATGCAGAAAATATACGTTTTGTTATGGTGTCCCAGACATGCGCAGTGAGTGATTTTTAATTGACAATTGCACAAGTATGAACGCTGAATCTTGAGCAACTTTGGTGGGCGCTGCGGATGGGGTCAACCGTTTCAAATACCCGGTGGTGTTAAGAGTGGACAAACAGACAAATGTACAGACAGACCAAAATATGTGCGTCGAAGGTCCCTAAGAAAGACTATCGTCAAAAAAAACAGCTGCTTTCGGCCATCCACTAGTTACCTTTCATGAGATTATTTCACACTACTGTGGTATAAGACGATTTTCTTTCACCCTCATTGACTTACAAAACTACAGTGTAATACGCTCATGATGGTCCCAGTGGGTTCATGTCTACAGAAGCCTCCTGATTATGATGCGTATGGAGATGGATCCGTCACATTCTCACTGTGGAGAGGTAAACCTGTTTGACACACATGCTCTGGCGATGCCTTGTGTTGGAGAACTGCAGTCAAAAAGCCTGATGGGACGCCACTATCAGTGATCCCTGCTTCAATTCCAGCTCTATAGTTGCCTGTCAGAAATGCCTTTCGACTAAGGCGACTCTAAGGCGAAAGCCATCGGATTTCACTATCTCACGAGAAATCAGGAAAATAAGAAAGTGAGAGATCTCAATTACTTCATAATTGGTTTTTTGTTACTTGCATTACATATCCTTTTTTGTTTGTGTCTAGTTATTTGCGTTTCTGACAGCAATGTTGCCAATGCAAATTTTATATTTACTATTGTTGTAGGTACTATAGTTTTCTGTGTGTTTTTATCATCAACAGAGTTTGAGAAGTTTTTTGAATAGCTGCCACATTCCTATTCAAATTAACGCCATACTAACGCCTATTCTTATTCCCACCAACCCGTTTCGTTCAGTATAGGCTTCAATGGGCCTATACTCTATCATATCCTTCGCCGCGCCAGATTCACCAATTCATGGCATGACAGAATTTCAAAATATTCAGCGCCACCACTTTCCTTCAAAGTACTGGAATCAATAGCATTTTTTTTAAACACCGATGTACTAGTGTCTACATTGCAGGATGTGGCGGCGCTAAATTCTCCCACTGTCGGGATTGTTGTCTCGCACATGCTTGCAGGCCAGATGTTCGAAGAAGACAACGAACAACAGCGCTCGTGGTCTCGTGCTATTCCCTTCAGCCACGTATTTCTCTGCGCCAGGTCGATGTCCTGGGCCCGTTTGGCCGAAATGTTCAACGTTGACCCCAAGGTGAACCAAAGTCAAGAGGAGGGGGCTCAGGAAGGTAAGGTCGCCCACCGTCACTCACATGCGAGTTTCTTATTATTCTCAAAGAGAGCGAGAAAAGACAGGAAGAAGGCGCGACGTATGACGGAGAGCTCCGTCTCCAATTTTTTTCAAGAACTTTTTTGTTGTATCTGAGCATCCCAATGCAAATAATCGAGATAAGCATTCAAGAACTGCTCACAAGGCTTTGTATGTATGTACAGGGAAAGGGGTGAAAAATTCACAGGCTACTATCATGAATTTCTATTCATGTGTGGCTAGTCAACTTCTGAGCAGATGATTGATTGATTGATTGATTGGTCGATTGATTGATTGATTGATTAATTAATTAATTGATTGATCGATTGATTGATTGATTGATTGATTGATTGATTGATTGATTGATTGATTGATTGATTGATTGATTGATTGATTGATATGTGTGGTTTAACGTCCCAAAACCACCATATGATTATGAGAGACGCCGTAGTGGAGGGCTCCGGAAATTTCGACCACCTGGTGTTCTTTAACGTGCACCCAAATCTGAGCACATGGGCCTACAACATTTCCGCCTTCATCGGAAATGCAACCACCGTAGCCGGGATTCGAACCCGCAACCTGCGGGTCAGCAGCCGAGTAGCTTAGCCACTAGACCACTGCGGCGGGGCAACTTATGACCAGGACCGCACCTTATTGCAGGAGGCGTTGATGTGCCGCCTCGTACCGAATCACCTCATCGACTTTCTTCGGTGTACTCGCTTCGTTCCTTCAGCACTGCGCTCGACGACTACCAGGAGTGCCGGAGCCTTTCGCACCTGGACATCCTGATGCCCGTCTACTTAATCCCGCTGCTCGCTCTGGGACTCAAGGTACCGCAACATGCTACCTAGTATACTATAGCAGAGAGTACGTCGACCTTTACTGGATTCGCCCTGTTGGCACGCTAACTTGATTGCCCGCGTTACGGGGAGCTTATTCGATCGCAATGGGGCCAGACTTTAATAAAGCTACCATATGGCTGCTTTCAATCTAGTTACGCTTTCGTTCTCACTGCGATGGCACACACGTGTGATTATGATGTGATGCATAATGGTGCGAAAGTATTACATGCTGCAAGTTTTACACAAATTTTATGCAATACTTACTGCCATACTGTACATCTCACTTTTTTGAGGTGCGGATTTATTTTTCAGTGTTGTATTGTTTTGGTTTTTCTTACATATTAATTCTTCAGTAACATGAGAACTTTTCGCATCGTAAAAAGTTTATGAATCCTCCTACGTAACAACCACAATATGTTATAAATTATACCCCGTGCTCCATCAACGCTATATCGCTCTGTGGGTCTGTGAGATATTGCCTAAGTAAAGAATAAGCACTGCCTATGATGCAAATAGCTACTTTCCGCAGCTTGGCAATGAAGCCAATGTTAACCGAGCAAGTGTATCCCGGTTAGTTCGGGTGCGATAAAAGTGCAATGTGCGACGCATATTGTGATGGATAAGTTAAAAAACGGCTGTAGGGACTTGTCTGTAACAAACCCGCCTGCATGCGCGTGGGCGTCCCGGAAGTCCGGTGTCGCTCAGTAACAATTATCAAGCACAACTCGCGAAGTAACATCGCGTTACCGTTTTTCTTCTTATATTGGTATTCTGTTGCTTGCTTCATAAAGAAAGCAACAGAATACCAATCAAGAAGGGTGTAAGGCAGGGGGATACAATCTGCCCAATGCTATTTACCGCATGCTTACAGGAGGTTTTCAAAGGCCTAGGATGGGAACAGTTGGAGATAAGAATCAATTGAGAGTGCGCTTCACCGATGACATTGCATTCCTGAGTAACTCAGGGGATGAATTGCAACTCATGATTACGAAGTTAGACAAGGAGAACGAAAAGGTGGGTGTTAAAATTAATCGGCAGAAAACAAAAGTAATGCACAACAACCTCGGAATGTAGCAGCGCTTCGAGATATGTAATAGTCCACTTCAAGTTGTAAAACACTATGTCTACTTAGGGCAGGTAATAACCGCGGAGCCGAATCACGAGACTGAAGCAACTAGAAGAATAAGAATGGGGTGGAGCACATTCGGCAAGCACTCATTATGACAGGTAGATTGCCACTATCCTTCAAGAGGAAGGTATATAACAGCTGTATCTTGCCGGTACTTAGCTACGGAGCAGAAACCTGGAGACTTACAAAGAGGATTCAGCCTAAATTGAGGACAACGCCACGAGCAATGGAAAGTAAAATGATAGGTGTAACCTTACGAGACAAGAAAAGAGCAGAGTGGATTAGGGAACAAACGGGGGTTAAAAATATCATAGTTGAAATCAAGAAGAGGAAATGGACATGGGCCGGGCATGTAGCGCGTAGACAGGATAACCGCTGGTCATTAAGGGTAACTAACTAGATTCCCAGAGAAGGCAAGAGGGTTAGGGGGAGACAGAAGGTTAGGTGGACAGATGAGATTAAGAAGTTTGCGGGTATAAATTGACAGCAGCAAGCACAGTATTGGGTTAACTGGCGGAACATGAGAGAGGCCTTTGTCCTGCAGTGGACGTAGTCAGGCTGATGATGATGATGATGATGATGACTATGATGATGATTACGACGACGATGATGATGATGATGATGATGATGATGATGATGATGATGATGATGATGATGATGATGATGATGATGATCCTTTTCCTCGAAAGGCCTCATTAAAAATAATCTTTTGACCCTGTAGCACTGGAACCCCGACCAACCAATGCCACAGTCTATCGCATAGGCTACGCACTTGACAATTAGGCACGAAGTGTTTTTAAATGTATTTGCCTAATATAAATATACAAAAAGCACTGTCTCCTTTTTCCGGTGCATTATCAGCGCTTCCATGGAGGTGAAATGCCAAAGGCCCGTGTATTGTGCGGTGTAAGGGCACGTTGAAACGCATCGGATTTTAAATATTTCCGGACAGCTGGTATTATTATTATTGTTGTTAATATTATTATTATTATTATTATTATTATTATTATTATTATTATTATTATTATTATTATTATTATTATTATTATTATTATTATTATTATTATTATTAATATATTATTATTATTATTATTATTATTATTATTATTATTATTATTATTATTATTATTATTATTATTATTATTATTATTATTATTATTATTATTATTATTTATCAGTGCACAACTAATATATTTCTTTGCCTATACGACTGATTCGGCACTTGAGTCTCACGGCATTCTTTCCGGGCGGAAGCAAACACTCAAGGCTTGTTAATTTTTAAGCCAGAAGGAAAGTAAAATTCGCACCGCTACATATACCATCTTCTTAGAATATATTAACGTTTTGTTTCAATTTTTAACAACTTCTCGCGATTCCTTAAATCAACGTACTAAATTTGCAGCACGGAATGAACGCCAGGGTCTCTCCATGAGTGAATCGAAAATGTTGTTTATGTACGTGAATTAGTGGGCCAACAGCGGCACGCTTGTAAACATGAAACTACTTCTATACACAAGTACAACGACACATATACTCATTGTTTGCCTCTATTTGGACTCCTCCTAGAAATACGGGTAGAAGTCAGTCGTTTTTCAACTATATCATTTGCGCGGGGATTTCAAAATATCATGGTAAAGCACAACTTTAACCTGCTACTAGATAAAGTCAAAAGTCACGTGCCACAGAGGCCTATTGACTCATACATACAATGCTCAGCTGCTGACCCGAAGTTCGAAGGTTTGATCCCGGACGTGGCGGTCGCATTTATGTGAAGGCGAAGTAGTAGATGCCCGTGGACTGTTCGATGTATCTGCGCGTTGAAGAACACCAGATGGTCAAAATTTTCAGAGTCCTTCACTGTGACATCTCTGAACTTAAACTTTATTTTGCATCTATAATTGGTACAGATTACAGGAACACAGCCAAAAAGCCACATAATGGCTTGATTGGATCTGTGTCTCCCCCCCCCCTTTTTTTTTTTGGCAACAAGCAGTAGAAGAGTAATATCAATGGTACAACGCATAAACAGGTTCATGTTCGCAGAAAAAAACTATGTGCCTAAAAGACATGACTCCACATAATTCAATCCAAAGAAACGTGTTTCTGCAGCCTTCGGGAAAAATTTAAGAAACGCAATGTAATAAAAATGATTAAAGAAATACTTGCATCTGAAATATCAAAATTGATTCACATACAAAGTTTGAACATCGTCTCTACATACCTTAACCATGCAGTGCCATGCTAGATTTGGCCAGCCTACCACGCTGAAAAAGAAGCAAGCCGCATGGCGCGTGATGCGCAAGCCACGAGGAATTTAGGACGGCTTAGCTTCTGAACCTGGCTGGACGCTGTAGCCGATAGCGCTTCGCTATGCTCTCGCCCAAATAAAAGCTGCGACCACGGCACGGCCTCACCACCACCGTATCGTCTCGACTCTCATCCTAAACAAACATAATAAACAAATATGCATATCAAACCAAACATCTGCACAATAAACATTCAAGAATAATAGAATTGACTAACGAATCTACAACAGTTCGAGCCCACGTCACCATGTGCTTTAAAGATAAGATGCATGTCTATTAGAAACAATAAGAAGTATGATCGGCACATCCACGGAAAGAATTCTATACGACCATGCTGAAAAGTAGAGATTTGAAAGTTAGTATAGTAGTATGAGTAAGATCTTACAGCACTGAACGGCGCAGGTTACTCTTAGCAATAGAACGCCGCCTTGTCTTTTATCGCGTCGGATAAGGTAATGTGTAACATGACCAGATATTTGCAATACATCCTCGTTACGATGATCACGTTTCGCACAACACTTCTACGTCAAATTCAAAACCAATATAGGGTAGTCCGAAAGGGTAGATAAGAAAAACTTAGACTACCCTCTTTTGAATGGGTTACCAAAAAAGGATCATTCTTATTGCATGTCGATTGCATTTTTAAATGTACGAAAGACGTACATTTATTTCTCTTAGCATAAAATATTTTGCTAACGTCACTAGGTGTGAATATAGTGTATCGGTCATGTTGAGGGCCGCAAAAGGGGAGACGCCTGATTGACAAATAAGACCACTCCATTTCGTCAAGGCCTTGAATGACTGATATGTGAAGTACACGGGAGTTCTCACTTCTCCGCGCGAAAAGTTTACCCTCCCGTGTCTACACGAATACTTCTACTGCATTTCTTTCTCTCACGGTACAGCTTGTCCGAGGAGCTTCGTTAGCGTTGGGCACAAGTGTTCATTTATGAAAACAGAAGTGTGACTGAAGTTAACCAGATCAGTGGCAGATATGCGCCTTTTCCACGCTTTTCCAATGAACCCATCTCGCTTCGTATATGCGAACGAAACTCGATGATGACATTCAGGCATCCGCCATCCTGTCGTGATACATGGTGACAGACATCGACATTGCTGTCACACACGGGTCCACCTACAAGACTACCGATCTTCCCCAAAACTGCAGAAAGGTTGTTCCTTTTTACAAACGAGAAATTTTTATTTCAACGTTTTTTTTTTCATTGAGTACTGCTCTTGGGTTGTCACCCTCTTCCAAACCAGCCATTTGCTGCCTAAGATCTCGACACTCAGCTCTCAAAGCAATGTTCTGCGTTTTTAGAGAAGCGTTTTTTTTTAATTGCTGAACAGCGTGTCACCGTTGCATAAAACTGAGTACTGAAAAAGTCGATACACTGTTTTACATCTTTGAATTCCTTCCTGTGTTTTTTTTTTCCGATAGCGCTTCGCATGTCACGCATTTCTTGCCGGGCATCTTTGAAAAACTTTGTGAGTTCAGCTGACATCTGAGTACTGGGCATCTACACTCTTACTTTGGCAGCAGCGGGGGAGAAAAAGTTCAAGAGGGATACGAAATTCTGCAGATTGATTGATTGATATGTGGGGTTTAACGTTCCAAAACCACCATATGATTATGAGAGACGCCCTAGTGGAGGGCTCCGGAAATTTTGACCACCTGGGGTTCTTTAACGTGCGCCCAAATCTGAGCACACGGGCCTACAACAATTCCGCCTTCATCGGAAATGCAGCCGCCGCGGCCGGGATTCGATCCCGCGACCTGCGGGTCAACAGCCGAGTACCTTAGCCACTAGACCACCGCGGCGGGGCTAGATGAGCTTCCTGCCGTTCACCTTTTGTGATAGTAATTAATAACTACACAAACTGCCAGGAACTCACCCATAATATATCTTCGTGAACATCCCTGTTCTCCGAGGGCCAGTCGCAGCGATAGTCAATTCACTGTAATCGATCATATTCTCTAAAAGCGCCAATTTCTAAGACTTTTCAATTTTCAATTATTTACGGTTCGCTACAATGAGAAGTTGATATTTTTAAGATGCAGTATTTTGAGCGCCTACACGTCCCTAAGCTTGTAATGAGGTAAAATAATACTTCAAGTACTATTTTATACCAAGCTACTCACTAAATATCTTCGCGCGTATACTACGCACTTTAAATACGTGAATATGACCAGGTTAGCTCAGTTAAATATGCACTCTTCCCCGTGTGTTGGTCCTGACTGGAACTGCATAATTAAAGAAAAGTACTTTTTACAGCGGTTCATTTTTATTACTCTATTGAGAAGCTGAACTGAACTGATAATTCCTTTGCGTTTATTTGAGTTGTACCGCAACTGTTGTATCAAGCACCAAGCCTCTCTCTCTCTCTCTCTCTCTCTCTCTATATATATATATATATATATATATATATATATATATATATATATATATATATATATATTGCTTGTCGACATCACTCTCTTACAGTATCACTCATGGGGATTCCATATTTATATACATACAATGAAAAATGCAGCATTATCATGTTCTTTTCTCCCACAGCTCCTACTCGGTCTTTTCCCCAAAATCGTGGTGATGAGCATGGTCATCGTCTCCGTCAACGTGGCGGAGAGGGCTGGCTTCCTAGGCGGGCAGACGGCCGCGCAATGACACGCCTCTACGCGATACTGTGGACATGGTGTGTCTGCGATGAATTGTGCTTCCGATAACGCTTATGCGTTAATCTTATTTGTTACGGGAAGTTCTCGAGAACAAGGCGCTGTTGAAGCACTAAAGCTTTTGGAAACATCTCTTCTCTCTGTGCACCTATTTCGACTGAACGAACTCTTTCCATACATTTTATTCCTCGTGTATTTGATTTAGACAACGAATATTGTGGTGCGCAGCTTGCCTTTCGATACCATTAGTCGACGAATTTCAACATAAAACGCATCAAATGTGTATGCTTTGCCACTGTTGAGATTTCGTTCGGTCCTCGATGATGACCTCTCCTGAATTTCACCTGACGGGCTCCGTGATGTGTTGCAGCAAGAACCGGAAGTGCAATATCCCGTGTGCAACAGTTGCCATAGTAGCCACAGCAAACGTTCACGTGTACAACAACGTTTTCTGTTCAACTTATTTTTTCTGTTCCATTGAACTTATAACCCGTAGGTGTTTTTTTTTAATCTAGACAGAGCTCGATCGTCCGCAGAACAGATTTAGTTCATACGGCATACATGCCCCACGATACCAAGCTACTTTTGTATAAAACGTTGATTCGGCCTATTTTAGAATCTTCACTTTTGGTTTGGTGCGCTCTCAAACAAAGTGACCTCAAGATACTTCACAGCGTCCAACGTAAAGCAATCAGTTTCATATGCCGTAACTAAAGTCAAAACGTCTTACCATCAGAGGCCCTACAATCGCTAAGCATTGCGTCATTGCATTCTCGTTACCTAACTGAATTTTTAAAATTATGATATGCGGTTATTAACTCTTCTACAGTCATCCTTGGCGGTAACAACATAGAATCTATCAAGGAAATTTCCGCCCGCAGCTCCCACAACGTAAACATAAAGCCTATATTTGCTCACACAAACGCATTCAGATTTAGTTTTTTTTTTTTGCGTGCTATAGAGCTTTGCAATCCCCTACCGAGGACCGGGAAGACTGCGCTCACTAACATTAAAAGATTTCATTGATGCCGCTACTAACCACTTAGAACATATGTCAGTTCTTGTTTGTAATATGCAGATTGTTGTTTTCTTGCGTATTGCTCTAATTGATTTTAGTTTTACACTGCTTTTTCTAGGTTGCTTTCGTCCTGTACTACTAATCCACTCTCGCTATAGCCCTGAACTTGGACTGCAGTATATTCAAATAAGTAAATAAATAAATGATTGACGATTGATTGATATGTGGGGTTTAACGTCACAAAACCACCATAAGATTATAAGAGACGCCGTAACGGAGGGCTCCGGAAATTTCGACCACCTGGGGTTTTTTAACACGTACCAAAATCTGAGCACGCGGGCCTACCACATTTCCGCCTCCATCGGATAAATAAATGAATAAATGAAGAGATAAATAAATAAATAAATAAATAAGGCTTGCGGGCCGATTTGTTTTGAAGGTGACTTCGCTTGAATTTTTAACAGCACGCAAACACGTGACCACAAGAATATATGCGCATCTGACATTGTTATCACTTTTCTCGTGAAAGCGTCGAGCCATTATTATTGGGTAGATGTGATTCTCAGATGATAATGCCTCGCTAAAAAAAGAGAACGTCTGCATTGTCTTCGTGGATGCAACTAATGACGGCAAGTCCGCTTGCAGAAACGTTATTTCCATTCACACCGTGTTCGATTTTTTTAGGGGGGGGGGGGAGGCGAAACTCTATATAACGACACTTGATCGTCCCTCGTAGCCGTTGTAGTGTGTAACAAGTATAACAGCCTAACCTCCAAGGTGGTGCCGGTGAGAGATTTCTTCTGTTCGTTCTTGAACAATAAAAGATAGTGTTCAATGTACGTGCCAATGGCTGCTAATGGGGAATGAGTGGCAGGAGCATGCGGCTTTTAGTTAATGCGCACGCTGCAATCCCCATTAGCAGCCATTGGCATGTACATTGAGCACTATCTGACAAGAAAGGGTTGCTACGTTATACTCGCTGGGTGTAACCTCCTTAGTTTTAGAAAAATGACAGCATATCCACGGAGTGAATGATGGGGAGTGGGGCGAAGCATTCGTCCGTCCATTCGTTCTTGCTTCCGTCCGTTCCTGCGTACGTCTGTGTAACCGTCCATGCGTCCATCCACCCGTCCGTGCGTGCGTCTGTTCGTGCGTTCGTTCCTGCGTTCGTCCATACATCCGCGCCTGCGTCCGTTCAAGCGTCCATCCATGCATCGTCTGTGTGTCCGTTCGTCCATCTATTCAACACTCAAAGTACCACCATTTCGCATCTTTTCATCATATATTCTCCATATAGAAGCACCGCCATCCAGCGGACATTTCAAGGACTAAACGGGAGGTGGCACATGCACACTTTCTTACGGCTTGCGCTTCGGGTTTACTTCCCACCTTTAACCACCTCGAGTTCATGGTATATACTAGTTCACTGTATTCATGGCTATGCGGCCCAACGCTCGCTAAACCTTTTTAAAACCAAGGAGGTTACACCCAGCGAGTATAACGTAGCAACCCTTTCTTGTCAGATCGTGCTCAATGTACATGCCAATAGCTGCTAATGGGGATCGCAGCGTGTGCCACTTCTCGTTTAGTCCTTGGAACGTCCGCTGGTTGGCGGTGCTTCTATATGGGGATTATATGATGAAAAGATGCGAGATGGTGGTACTTAAAGTGTTGAATAGATGGGCGAATGGACGCACAGACATATGCATGGATGGACGCATGAACGGACACAGGGGCGGATGCATGGACGAACGCAGGGACATACGCACGAACAGACGCACGCACAGACGGGCGGATGGACGAATGGACGGCCACACAGACGGACGCAAGAACGAATGGACGGACGAATGCTTCGCCCCACTCTCCATCATTCACTCCTTGGATATGCTGCCATTTTTTTCTTCGAGCTCCCATCTTCCCCTGTACATTTGCCGTTTTTATTTATTTTTTGATTACCTTGGTAAGTAACACAAGGAAGGATTATTGCTAGGATGCGAAGTCGGGCTTGCGAAACCAACCTATCAGAAAAGATCGGAGAAAGATGCCGTGCCAACGGCGTTCGTGTACACCGAGCAAAGTCAAGCACATTACTTACCAGGAAAGACTGAAAAGCGCCAAAAAAGCTAGGCGAGTTGTATTCCTACACGAATTCGTCGCTGGCAAGTTCGGACGACCTGGCACATCTTGATTTAATGTCTTAAGACATCGCCAGCTTTCTTTTTAAGCGATAGGACAATCACTTGCGCTATGGTGGCGTGGGGTGTATTTGGTGACGTCATCGCCTACCTAGCATGAAACGCTCTATTTTGGTACCGGTTTTAACGCGACAGTGGTAGAGAGCTCCCTGTGTGCGAAATACGGTGGCGGTGTCAGCGTGGGCGTCGTTGGTTCTGAGCAAAAAACTGATCCTGTCCGTGAGCGAAAACGATACAAAGAACACATCAATTCGGGGACGCTTAAGCTCGCCATCAATAATAGATTACGTATTTGGGCCTCACGCTCATTGCCTTATGAACTGCTACCCCGCTTCGGTTCTTAATGGGTGCCCTGAACCACATCATAAGAAACCGAATGACTGTACGTGTAACATTGGCCGCTTCAAAGTATCATTGATTGACTGTTGCAAGCAAAGCTGTTAGGTTCGCCCTATACGCCCTAATTATCCATTTCGAGAATTAGCGGAGTGCCACTTCACGTCGGCAGGGCAACACGCAAACATAAGCATCTGTTCATATTAATAATGGTTCTGCCGCTGACAAAATATGCGAGCGCTTTGTAATGGGTGCGACTTTAAAAACCCCTACTCGTTGTTCAATTCACATCTTCTGACGCCTGGTGCAATTCTACGTTTCTGCCACGAAATATATGATGTATTAAGGCGACTCATTCTACTGCATGACATTGATATATAGTGTGTTTTTTTTTGTCAAAGCATTTTCAACAAGTTTCTCTGTGATAGAACACCTGCTTGCCACGCAGTGAGCCTACAGGTTGCGTCCTTGAATTCAGCGCCACCTAAAGTACGGTTTCTGCGTAGCTGCGAAGATGGCCACGTTGTAGATTAACAACTTTCCCCCTATACCAGTCGAAAGAAAAAAAAAACGCGTCACGTGTGTTGGCATTTCTCAATTTTGCGGTTGTGCACAAGACTATTTTTCGCTCACAACCAACGACGCCCACGTCGACACCAATGTCTCAATTCCTGCAAAACAAGTTGTTGATTGCCATCGTTTTTCGTTTCCCATAGTAGCATGTTGTTATCAGTGTGTACAATTAAGTCGCCCTTTAACATCTTAGTCAAAATCAATAACAACAAATGGGCAGGACTCGGGATCGCATGCGAACCTGTGCTTCACGACCTGCCCCGAGGCACAGCAAGCCCCCTCCACAGAGACGGAAACCTCGAGCTGACAGCATTGGGTGGTTGCTGCAGCATGCTCATTGTCTTGCCTTTAGTAGTTGCGACAAGCAAATGTATACAGGATGCAAACGTAAAGAATGTTATTCCATGTCAGAAAAAACGTCCACATCGTAGAGAACTCCACGCTAAGCTTCTCTTATGTTAGAATGCCTCTACTCCACTACTTTTGAAAAAAAAAACTAATGTTTTGATAAACGTTCACTTCAGTGTTCGTGATCTCGTTATCACCGTCTTCCAATAATTTTGCAATGTTTTCCAATGCCGATGCGCGCAAACGGCCCAAAATTAGCACCTCGATTGAATTCTCCAGCGTGTCCGCGTTGCTCCGCGACAGTGTGGCGAAAATATGGCGCCATGCGCAACACGCAGGTATGGCGGGCAAAGAGAATTGAGGAAGAAACCCGCACTTGGACGAGACAGAGATCAACTTATAGGCGGCAGCATTGTCACGGCGATAGTGTGGATAAGCGGCCGGCAGCGCGCAACCAACCAACCAACTGGAAATCTATCTGCAGCGGTGCTTTTTTTGTAAGCTGTGTGAGCATCGGTGAATAAACTTGTTGACTGATTGATTGATTTGTGGGGTTTAACGTCCCAAAACCACCATATGATTATGAGAGACGCCGTAGTGGAGGGCTCCGGAAATTTCGACCACCTGGGGTTCTTTAACGTGCGCCCAAATCTGAGCACACGGGCCTATAACATTTCCGCCTCCATCGGAAATGCAGCCGCCGCAGCCGGGAATCGAACCCGCAACCTGCAGGTCAGCAGCCGAGTACCTTAGCCACTAGACCACCGCGTCGGGGCAAAACTTGTTGATTGCAGCCTACTTGTAATATGTATGTCGTTCATCCGAATGAATGCACGAAACTCGCAGAACGTGCGAGAGAAATGCAATCTGCCATTCAGACAGATTTTCAAGCTTCACTGTGGGCGTTTTAGCATCATGTCACGTATCTTGTCTTTTTATTCGTAAGGGTCGCGCTCGTGGCCCACCCACTAAGTACTGCTGCAATGTCACTGAATTCATTATTTGCTTTGTGCATACAAGTCTTGAATATCACAAAAGAGAGAGAGAGAGAAAGCGAGAGGTCTCGTGTTCTAGGGCAACGAGCTAAATTAATTGGTTATACGCATCCGCTTTTCCCTCATTCAGTTTCCCACGAAGTCAATTGAGGACCGTTAATAAGTTTAGTCAAGAAAATTACGTGGATCACAGCACTTTAGCGCAATTGTTCTTACTCCATAAGAATATAAAAAGGTTAAACTTTCGTAATCCTGGGAGTTCGGGACACGGCTACCCCGAGAACCCCTCAGGGAAGAGGCAGAGACAAAGTGGCATCCACGTTTGTTGATCGGAGCGCCGGCCGCAGCTGCCCACTTGCAGTTTAAAATACCACCAATCCGAGATTTATCAGTTGTAGGGGAGCACACCACAAGCTCGCGTGACTTTCTGCGCACATTGTTACAGAATTCATCCACTATAATATCATTGACGAATGATATGCGAGAAAAAGAGGCCCCCTATCAACTGAGAATGCCAGACGATCACATTGAACTAACTATATAATACGTGGCTTCAAAGAACGTCGGTAAGCTGCTATGTGCTCGAGCTGTCACTGAAAGTGCGGCTTGCCTCGTATTTCGTATTTTACATGGAAACTTCACTTCTCGAATGAATGAATCAGATTTCTGGTGTCACGGGTCGCCACGTTTGTCCACTGATACAAGAAACACGCAAAGTCATAATGCTCCTTTTCTGCCAACGCGTTTACAATCAGACTAGCTGTCACACCTGTCCCGTTATTAGGGAGGCGATCGCCGGGCTAATTCCAAGAGCCGAAGTATCGGCCCCCCGAACCGCACCACGAAAGCGTGGACAATTTAGAAGTGGTCCTTATTGGTGCGCCAGCGGACGCCGGCTGTGGTTCAAAGAACAAGACAGAGCCGAGAGTTGATAAACCAACAAAATTATATTCTCATTAACGGCAGATCAAAAATAATACACACGTATGCACACTCCACAATAGTTACATACAATACGTCACCAAACAGACAATGTACTACACAGTACAATCAACCACACTTGAAACAACGGACACAGACAACAATACGCACTACAATGCAGTCGCATGCATTGAACAACCAAGACACTTAAAGACTAAAGAGATATAAAACCTATTCAGTCCAAAGTCCTTGGAACAAAAGTCTGAATGATACTCTTCCGAGAATCACTCACTCAAAGTCCAGCGTTGTTGTCGTTCCGCAGCTCTCGAAGTCTCTTCCAGGAAACCTCCCGTCTTCAATTGGCCACTCTTCAAACTTCAACTTCTTCGCCCGAACACGTCGGCTTCACACACGCAGCTGTTGCCACGCGTCCTCGCTCAATAGCGGTAAACCCACGCTCTTGCCTGTAGCTCGAGCCTTCACCCACAGGTGGAATTCCTCTCTATCTCCTGCTTCGTCACTACGAACGAAACCTTCGCCGACTACACGGCGGAATCCCTACGCGCTCTGGCGTTAACTTCCGTCACCTCCTGCTTCGTCACTACGAACGAAACCTTCGCCGACTACACGGCGGAATCCCTACGCGCTCCGGCGTTAACTTCCGTCACCTCCTGATTTCTCGTCTCGGCTGCTCGGTTAAATACCTTGCGCGCGACTTTCCAGATCTTTCTCGTCATTTCGTCGGCGCGATACGCAGCGAAGGCTGGGGAGAGGCGAGACGGTTTGTCTGCCCTCCGCGTCGGATGACTCAGCTCGGTCTGACCCCGCCCCGTTCGTTCGAGAGAAATCGCGGTCTTGCTGGGCCGCAGATGTGGGGTGAGGAGGATCGTCTGCGAAGCCGTGCTTCTGCGGGGAGAGCGCGCGCCCGGGAGCCCTGGATGTTTGCTTTCTTTTTTTTTTCTTTTTACCTCGCGGCGTTTCTGCCGCCCGTTGTCGCAAGGATTTGGCGGCGCGCTCTTGTTTAGCGCTCGTTCTGTGACACTGCCCCCCACTTTAAGAATATTATCTCATAATATTCAAAAACCACACAGACGAGCGCGAACAGTCACCACACATTCTCACAGACTGTAACACAATCCGTCGCTCATGACACTTCACATTCACAATATATCACTCAATACAAACGTACATTGTAGTTCAATTCCACAACACATGAAATATAACCACAGGTACATGCCTACAACACTTCATCACACATTCTAAACAATACAAACGTACAAAGTTCTGTCTATCCAACAGTTATACAACACTATACATCACACCATCGCACAGAACACTGACTCACTCGACATACACTTGAGACACAGGATAACAAGAACATTAACTCAACATATGTCACTCAGCCCTGCCGAACACATTCTGATTCCACCTCAGCACCTATCTTGAGTACTTCGAACAGCGCTTGCGCCCCTTTTTGCGGTGCTCACTCGATCTATTCTTGTGTTTCCACGTTCTTTTTCGGCGAGCCCTTTCCCACGACGATATCTGAGGCGTCGTCTCAGCCATCGTTGTCTCTTCCGACACCGTTAACGCGTCATTACATTCGACGGGTCCTGTCTGTTTATTTACCCGCTTGATCATGCCTCTACATCTCGCCCGGCTGGCCCACTGCGTCTCCTTTACGCTGTCGGTCGGTTGAGGTCGTGTCGACGTAAGTCCGGTTGCTCGGCCCGTGAACTTATTCGACACGATCGTCTTCTCCTTCGCTGTCTCTTGCGCCGCGGCTTCGCCTTGGGCTCTAGTGAGATCCGTCACGGGATGCTCCTCCACTGTATTTCGCGGCCGCTGTGTTGGCGAGGGCTCTATCTTCGGGTCTTCTCCCAAACATTCTGGATCACTTGGCCCTCGCGCCCCGTCGATGTTTCCGATGACAAGGTCATACAGGGGGGTCGTCATGCATAACGCAGTAACCTTCCCGCTGAAGTACGGGGTTTCAACCTCAATTTCTGCTTCGGGAAGCATACGGACCGTACGGTCAATTAGGCAAACCGGTTTCGTTCTGCCTGTCAACTCTCTTTCCCGTACCAAATTTCTCCTCACGATAACCGTGGAGCTACCGGTGTCTCTTAGAACCGTAATCTTGCCTGCAATCTTTCCAGGAAGCGTTGGCATTCCCTTCGTAACACCGGTTGGCTGTTTTGACATTACAGCCCCCACAATAGGAATTTTCTCCCCATTCTTCAACTCTACGAATCCATCAGTGACGGCATTATTATCAGATTTCGGTGCTGCTTGCACACAGGATACCTGGTGAGTTTGACTCACTCCGTTCCGACATGCATCTGCTTTGTGCCCAGTCTGACCACACTTGAAACATTTTACTGCCGTAGGGCTCGTAAAGATCGTTCGACAATTTTTCGCGCGATGACCTACTCGGTTGCACAGAAAACATCGCTGCATGCTCTCTGGTGCACGCTTCTTTTCTTCAGGAGCCAATTTCTTCGAATCATCGGGACAATCCTTCTTGACCTTGGCCAAATTAGTTCCTCCTTGCGCTTCTAAGAATTGATCAGCCAATTCAAGCATTCCTTCAAATGACTCCGCCTTCCTCTCTTTCAAATACAGCGACAGGCTTGGGTGGCAACTAGTAAGAAATTGTTCTTTAATTAGCAGCTCTCTAAGTTCATCGTACTCCTGTGCTGTCCCTGAAAGTTCAATCCATCTGTCGAAATAATGGCAAAGTCGGGCGGCATACTGCGTAGCCGTCTCACCATCAGCTGGCTTTCCTGTCCGAAATCTGTCCCGGAATCCTTCCACAGTGAATCTAAATCGCTTCAGCAAAGCAGCTTTCACCTTTGCATAGTTGGCTGCATCGGTCGGCGTCAGCCTACCGTACACACTGAGCGCTTCACCACTCAAGCAAGTACTCAAAGCAGTTGCCCATTGATGTTCCGGCCAATTCTGGCTCTTCGCAATCGTCTCAAATCGGTGAAGGTACGCGTCAAGGTTGTCCTTCCTTTCATCAAACGCTACGAGCAGCTTGCTTGGGTTCAAGCGGAAGCCATGGTCTTCCCGTTCGCTGCTTTCAACTGTAGCTTGGACGGGAGTTTCGTTTCGCTGTTGCAAACGGAGCCGCTCGAGTTCAATTTCGTGCTGCCGCTGCCGTTCCCTTTCAGCCATCTCCGCTTCCCTTTCTTCTTTCAGCTGGCGCTCCCTCGCTTCTCTTTCTTCTCTCGCCCTTTCGGCTGCCAACTTCTCTCTCTCCAACTCAGCTGCCTTTTCTTCCTTGGCCCTCTCTTTTTCTTCTTTTTCCTTCTGGGTGACCCACTTCCGTAGTTCGGTGCCAGAAAGACCCATCTTTTCACCAAGAGCAACTAACTTTTCGAGATCCATTGTGTCTCGCAACTCGCAACTAAAACCTTGCCGCGTGCAAAAAGTATCTGCCTAAATCAGTCTATCGGAACACTCCCCTGCACTCGTTAACGAGAACACTGAACAACACACAAAATCGTTCCGATAGCACTATCAACAACTCGAGGCTCTTTCTCACTACTTTGGACACACTGTGCACCAAAAGGTCCTGTATCGCGGACGCCAGATTAATTGTCACACCTGTCCCGTTATTAGGGAGGCGATCGCCGGGCTAATTCCAAGAGCCGAAGTATCGGCCCCCCGAACCGCACCACGAAAGCGTGGACAATTTAGAAGTGGTCCTTATTGGTGCGCCAGCGGACGCCGGCTGTGGTTCAAAGAACAAGACAGAGCCGAGAGTTGATAAACCAACAAAATTATATTCTCATTAACGGCAGATCAAAAATAATACACACGTATGCACACTCCACAATAGTTACATACAATACGTCACCAAACAGACAATGTACTACACAGTACAATCAACCACACTTGAAACAACGGACACAGACAACAATACGCACTACAATGCAGTCGCATGCATTGAACAACCAAGACACTTAAAGACTAAAGAGATATAAAACCTATTCAGTCCAAAGTCCTTGGAACAAAAGTCTGAATGATACTCTTCCGAGAATCACTCACTCAAAGTCCAGCGTTGTTGTCGTTCCGCAGCTCTCGAAGTCTCTTCCAGGAAACCTCCCGTCTTCAATTGGCCACTCTTCAAACTTCAACTTCTTCGCCCGAACACGTCGGCTTCACACACGCAGCTGTTGCCACGCGTCCTCGCTCAATAGCGGTAAACCCACGCTCTTGCCTGTAGCTCGAGCCTTCACCCACAGGTGGAATTCCTCTCTATCTCCTGCTTCGTCACTACGAACGAAACCTTCGCCGACTACACGGCGGAATCCCTACGCGCTCTGGCGTTAACTTCCGTCACCTCCTGTTTCGTCACTACGAACGAAACGTTCGCCGACTACACGGCGGAATCCCTGCGCGCTCCGGCGTTAACTTCCGTCACCTCCTGATTTCTCGTCTCGGCTGCTCGGTTAAATACCTTGCGCGCGACTTTCCAGATCTTTCTCGTCATTTCGTCGGCGCGATACGCAGCGAAGGCTGGGGAGAGGCGAGACGGTTTGTCTGCCCTCCGCGTCGGATGACTCAGCTCGGTCTGACCCCGCCCCGTTCGTTCGAGAGAAATCGCGGTCTTGCTGGGCCGCAGATGTGGGGTGAGGAGGATCGTCTGCGAAGCCGTGCTTCTGCGGGGAGAGCGCGCGCCCGGGAGCCCTGGATGTTTGCTTTCTTTTTTTTTTCTTTTTACCTCGCGGCGTTTCTGCCGCCCGTTGTCGCAAGGATTTGGCGGCGCGCTCTTGTTTAGCGCTCGTTCTGTGACACTGCCCCCCACTTTAAGAATATTATCTCATAATATTCAAAAACCACACAGACGAGCGCGAACAGTCACCACACATTCTCACAGACTGTAACACAATCCGTCGCTCATGACACTTCACATTCACAATATATCACTCAATACAAACGTACATTGTAGTTCAATTCCACAACACATGAAATATAACCACAGGTACATGCCTACAACACTTCATCACACATTCTAAACAATACAAACGTACAAAGTTCTGTCTATCCAACAGTTATACAACACTATACATCACACCATCGCACAGAACACTGACTCACTCGACATACACTTGAGACACAGGATAACAAGAACATTAACTCAACATATGTCACTCAGCCCTGCCGAACACATTCTGATTCCACCTCAGCACCTATCTTGAGTACTTCGAACAGCGCTTGCGCCCCTTTTTGCGGTGCTCACTCGATCTATTCTTGTGTTTCCACGTTCTTTTTCGGCGAGCCCTTTCCCACGACGATATCTGAGGCGTCGTCTCAGCCATCGTTGTCTCTTCCGACACCGTTAACGCGTCATTACATTCGACGGGTCCTGTCTGTTTATTTACCCGCTTGATCATGCCTCTACATCTCGCCCGGCTGGCCCACTGCGTCTCCTTTACGCTGTCGGTCGGTTGAGGTCGTGTCGACGTAAGTCCGGTTGCTCGGCCCGTGAACTTATTCGACACGATCGTCTTCTCCTTCGCTGTCTCTTGCGCCGCGGCTTCGCCTTGGGCTCTAGTGAGATCCGTCACGGGATGCTCCTCCACTGTATTTCGCGGCCGCTGTGTTGGCGAGGGCTCTATCTTCGGGTCTTCTCCCAAACATTCTGGATCACTTGGCCCTCGCGCCCCGTCGATGTTTCCGATGACAAGGTCATACAGGAGGGTCGTCATGCATAACGCAGTAACCTTCCCGCTGAAGTACGGGGTTTCAACCTCAATTTCTGCTTCGGGAAGCATACGGACCGTACGGTCAATTAGGCAAACCGGTTTCGTTCTGCCTGTCAACTCTCTTTCCCGTACCAAATTTCTCCTCACGATAACCGTGGAGCTACCGGTGTCTCTTAGAACCGTAATCTTGCCTGCAATCTTTCCAGGAAGCGTTGGCATTCCCTTCGTAACACCGGTTGGCTGTTTTGACATTACAGCCCCCACAATAGGAATTTTCTCCCCATTCTTCAACTCTACGAATCCATCAGTGACGGCATTATTATCAGATTTCGGTGCTGCTTGCACACAGGATACCTGGTGAGTTTGACTCACTCCGTTCCGACATGCATCTGCTTTGTGCCCAGTCTGACCACACTTGAAACATTTTACTGCCGTAGGGCTCGTAAAGATCGTTCGACAATTTTTCGCGCGATGACCTACTCGGTTGCACAGAAAACATCGCTGCATGCTCTCTGGTGCACGCTTCTTTTCTTCAGGAGCCAATTTCTTCGAATCATCGGGACAATCCTTCTTGACCTTGGCCAAATTAGTTCCTCCTTGCGCTTCTAAGAATTGATCAGCCAATTCAAGCATTCCTTCAAATGACTCCGCCTTCCTCTCTTTCAAATACAGCGACAGGCTTGGGTGGCAACTAGTAAGAAATTGTTCTTTAATTAGCAGCTCTCTAAGTTCATCGTACTCCTGTGCTGTCCCTGAAAGTTCAATCCATCTGTCGAAATAATGGCAAAGTCGGGCGGCATACTGCGTAGCCGTCTCACCATCAGCTGGCTTTCCTGTCCGAAATCTGTCCCGGAATCCTTCCACAGTGAATCTAAATCGCTTCAGCAAAGCAGCTTTCACCTTTGCATAGTTGGCTGCATCGGTCGGCGTCAGCCTACCGTACACACTGAGCGCTTCACCACTCAAGCAAGTACTCAAAGCAGTTGCCCATTGATGTTCCGGCCAATTCTGGCTCTTCGCAATCGTCTCAAATCGGTGAAGGTACGCGTCAAGGTTGTCCTTCCTTTCATCAAACGCTACGAGCAGCTTGCTTGGGTTCAAGCGGAAGCCATGGTCTTCCCGTTCGCTGCTTTCAACTGTACCTTGGACGGGAGTTTCGTTTCGCTGTTGCAAACGGAGCCGCTCGAGTTCAATTTCGTGCTGCCGCTGCCGTTCCCTTTCAGCCATCTCCGCTTCCCTTTCTTCTTTCAGCTGGCGCTCCCTCGCTTCTCTTTCTTCTCTCGCCCTTTCGGCTGCCAACTTCTCTCTCTCCAACTCAGCTGCCTTTTCTTCCTTGGCCCTCTCTTTTTCTTCTTTTTCCTTCTGGGTGACCCACTTCCGTAGTTCGGTGCCAGAAAGACCCATCTTTTCACCAAGAGCAACTAACTTTTCGAGATCCATTGTGTCTCGCAACTCGCAACTAAAACCTTGCCGCGTGCAAAAAGTATCTGCCTAAATCAGTCTATCGGAACACTCCCCTGCACTCGTTAACGAGAACACTGAACAACACACAAAATCGTTCCGATAGCACTATCAACAACTCGAGGCTCTTTCTCACTACTTTGGACACACTGTGCACCAAAAGGTCCTGTATCGCGGACGCCAGATTAATTGTCACACCTGTCCCGTTATTAGGGAGGCGATCGCCGGGCTAATTCCAAGAGCCGAAGTATCGGCCCCCCGAACCGCACCACGAAAGCGTGGACAATTTAGAAGTGGTCCTTATTGGTGCGCCAGCGGACGCCGGCTGTGGTTCAAAGAACAAGACAGAGCCGAGAGTTGATAAACCAACAAAATTATATTCTCATTAACGGCAGATCAAAAATAATACACACGTATGCACACTCCACAATAGTTACATACAATACGTCACCAAACAGACAATGTACTACACAGTACAATCAACCACACTTGAAACAACGGACACAGACAACAATACGCACTACAATGCAGTCGCATGCATTGAACAACCAAGACACTTAAAGACTAAAGAGATATAAAACCTATTCAGTCCAAAGTCCTTGGAACAAAAGTCTGAATGATACTCTTCCGAGAATCACTCACTCAAAGTCCAGCGTTGTTGTCGTTCCGCAGCTCTCGAAGTCTCTTCCAGGAAACCTCCCGTCTTCAATTGGCCACTCTTCAAACTTCAACTTCTTCGCCCGAACACGTCGGCTTCACACACGCAGCTGTTGCCACGCGTCCTCGCTCAATAGCGGTAAACCCACGCTCTTGCCTGTAGCTCGAGCCTTCACCCACAGGTGGAATTCCTCTCTATCTCCTGCTTCGTCACTACGAACGAAACCTTCGCCGACTACACGGCGGAATCCCTACGCGCTCTGGCGTTAACTTCCGTCACCTCCTGTTTCGTCACTACGAACGAAACGTTCGCCGACTACACGGCGGAATCCCTGCGCGCTCCGGCGTTAACTTCCGTCACCTCCTGATTTCTCGTCTCGGCTGCTCGGTTAAATACCTTGCGCGCGACTTTCCAGATCTTTCTCGTCATTTCGTCGGCGCGATACGCAGCGAAGGCTGGGGAGAGGCGAGACGGTTTGTCTGCCCTCCGCGTCGGATGACTCAGCTCGGTCTGACCCCGCCCCGTTCGTTCGAGAGAAATCGCGGTCTTGCTGGGCCGCAGATGTGGGGTGAGGAGGATCGTCTGCGAAGCCGTGCTTCTGCGGGGAGAGCGCGCGCCCGGGAGCCCTGGATGTTTGCTTTCTTTTTTTTTTCTTTTTACCTCGCGGCGTTTCTGCCGCCCGTTGTCGCAAGGATTTGGCGGCGCGCTCTTGTTTAGCGCTCGTTCTGTGACACTAGCACAGATGAACAACGGGATAGTTGGCATTGCTAGAGTTACAGTATATACCCAACGATCGCATATTCAGCAACTCTAGGCTTTGTGCATTGGGCGAGTCAGTCAGGTTTACTAATCGCACCGACGCGTCCCACATAGTTTCGCGTTCGGTCAAGATTCAACCACGAACAAGAAACTGTCATATTTAACGGTTTCAGATTTGGGTGCACGTTAAAGAACCCCAGGTGGTCAAAATTTTCGGAGTCCTCCACTACGGCGTCTCTCATAATCATATGGTGGTTTTGGGACGTTAAACCCCACAAATCAATCAATATTTAACGGTTTGATTACAAAATAGCTAAACAGTTCCAGTAGTGGTGACGAAAAATCGGGCGCACCTAATTTCACTTACCGAAAGAAGTGCGTTATCGGAACGTGCGACGTTCCTAGCTTCAACGAAGGTGGCGAGCAGTTCCAGTCATTGTTGTAACGAACCATCAGTGAAAAGACACAGTAGAGTTGGTTTCACGATAGACGTACTGTTGAAAATTACGCGGCATACAGTATCAGCAAAGTTACTCAATTGGTGTGAAGATAACATCCAGTAAGTCACCGGAAAATCTGGCCGCCAAGCTGCTGCCAGCACAAAAGAGGCCTCCGCAATCTTCGCCGCATGATAACATGACTATCACCACAGATGATTGCACGCAGTTCATCGTGCACGGTGTGCAAGGCTGTGTGTTTGTATTTTGCTCTTCACAGTCGTGCTGCGTGATCATGCCGCTAGTGGCATCGTTATCACATGAGCGTCTTGGCGTACCATGGCTTGAAAATAGTCTTACCGCACCATTGACAGTAATGTACAGGACTACTCTCGTTGCTCTGTGAAACAAATTGATATGTACTTCTTATTCGCGTCACGTCACTTCATTAAGTAAAACCGACTGTCAACGTTCATCTGACGGGCCATTTCGGCATGACGCTTCTCGACATTATATTCAAGGAATCATTGAGTTAGTCGTGCGCTAACACTTTCGTACGAATTGTCTAAAAATATCTCGAACTAGACCTTATTGACTTGTACGGCACAAGAGACACTGGTTATGTCATAGTTCAGGGGTTCTCAAACTTAGCGGCCTTGTGGAACGCCATACGCGACAATCTGGAAAAGTTTCCAGATGGTCGTGGAACTCAAAACTTTGTTTTGACAATGAATACAATCGAAAACAATGCGGGGGGCGGAGTGGTGTGCACTGTGCTAGATTATAACGCCTCTCAACGAGCCCCAGCACAGCAAAGGAGTATGCACCAACGTTTTTTTTTTTGTTTTGTTTTTTTGGGGGGGGGGGCATCTTTTCAATCTGAGCGGAGAGGGGGGCAGAAGGCGAGTAACTATATTCAGTTTCAATTTGTTTATTTCAGTCAAAAAAGCGCAATTCAGGGTATCAAAATATGCCCACGTTGTGATGCAAAAGGAGACTCGTAAGTCTTCGGACGCCTTCACCCCGGACTTAGATGTCTGACAACAGGAACTAAACCAGTGAAGCCATGTGAATTATAAAAAAAATATATGCACTGCTCATTACACAGTATACCAGAAAGAATAGAAATAGAAACACTATGGCGCCATGTATGCCATGGCCAAAAAAACGTTGAGAGCAGGGGAGGGGGGGGGGGTCACAGGCTTGGTGTGCCACCCTCTGGCTACGCCACTGAGGCATCAACATTGCTCCCGTTGGTCAATATCCCCGATCATGCAGACCGAAATATTAATACATAGAATGTTGCATAAAGTTCCCGGCAGATCTCACACAGCGTGCTTCGGCTACAGCGAAGTGTGAGCAATGTGTTCACGCAAGCAAACAGGCGGACGTACAGAGGCCCACTTTATTTTTTAGCAATACGAGAGGCACGCCACTCGCACAGTAAAACCGCCGTCCACCGATACACCGCTGTGAAGCTAGGCCTAAATGTTCGTGTGTATGCATACGTATGTAGCGCACCACGAGGCACCCCGCCATCTCGCTCCAATCAAAGCGGTCGTTGCACGTCTTAATCACAGAACCCAGAAAAAGTAGGGACTATGGTAGTGACAAATCACCGAGTACCAAACTGTGCCAAGTGATAGCCGACGTGCTCATTACTGTAGTTAACTCACTAGTGTGAATTACTAGCATCCTCTCTAGTGTGAATCACTAGTGTGAGTGCTAGAGGTTTCTTCTTCTAACCACTGCCAGCCTCCTGGATCGTCGCCGTGCGTGTCAGATCGTTGGTGGGGCATCGATGAAGCGGAGCGGTGAGCGCGAAGGGGCGCAGCGGCTCGTGCTTGCGTCAGATGGACAAATGCCCGGGTGTGCGGGGAACAATTAACTGCCTCTCTGTCTCCTGCATCGTCGCTGTATGTGTCAGATCGTTGGTGGGGCTTTTACGAAGAGGACAGACAGACGGACGGATAGACGGGCAGATGGGCGCACGCATGGACAAACGCACGGATGGATGGATGGATCGACGCTTCATCTAAAAACGTTGACTTCTACCCACTCATCATCATTCACTCCGTGGATATGCAATGATTTTTTTTAATTCATGCACTTACTTAATTCTCCTCTGTGAAAGAAATCATTGCCTTCCTGTGCAGCTACATAAGCAGTTATAACTTTCATTCCTCACTATAGTTACCTGCAATGGCGCTTTGTGACAAAATAAAACACAATTTACTCCACCTTTGTGGTGCATCTCTCGATGTTCCGCCATTTGCTTTTGTTACATGTGTTGCGTTATCGTGGGTTATTTAGACTCATCCTATGAATTCGCGATGGTGTAAAAATTGAACCCTTAGGTCACGTGTAAGTTCATTATCACCACCTACTGCGCCCACTACGTAGGGCAAAGGCCAGTGGCGTAGCCAGGAGTGGCACTTTGGGCACGGGCCACCCTCTCCTTTTTTTTTTTTTGCCATATGGCATCAAGTTCTCAAAATAGCACTCGACCACATTTGCCTGCCCAGACCCCTTCTTCAGATGAAAAGAGTGCCCACTTCACCGAAAAAAAATTCTGCCTGCGCTCCCAGAGAAAAGCGCATTGCCTCAAAACAGAAGTGTGTATGTGAACGTTCTCGCGCGCACAGAAATCTTATATTGAAATCGCTTAGGACTCAAATGATGGTAGCCGCAATCTCTTTTGCTAGGCATGGCCCGAAACACGGAGGAAGGAAAAAGGTAAGGAGAGGGCATGCCCAGCCGGCGCAGGGCGTAAAAAATGTGGCGGAAATGACATCATGGCGGCCATATACAGTAGGCAATATGGCGGCGTTGTTATGGTTACGTGTTGCGCAGTGAAGTTGGTCTAGCAGTGAGCGGCCGCGGCTGGTGGCGGAACATAGAGAAAGAAGAAGACAAGAGAGGACACTCCGCAAAACCTGGCCTTAGGAAGTGCGTCACGATTACGTAACCAACTAGTGCTCTCATCAAACGTCAGAGGGCGCAAGCGCAAAAAAAAACAGTTATAATCAATGCAACAGAATTGTTTTCACAAAATAATAATTACACGCCCAAATTAAGTATGTTCTTTATACATAAAACAATTTATTTAACACACCTTACGCGATTATTTTTCTTCAGCCGTACTGTCATAAACACCATCTACCCAGCGACAAGCCCATGCATAACTGACAGCGAGAAGCTTTCGTCGCTTTCGTCAACGTCAGCGTTTTCAAGCGTGAGATAACAGGTGAGGCACGTTTTCAAGCGAAGCTTGTTGAATGACATGTTGTTGGTCTTGTTCGGTCATTTTTTTCAGAAAACGGTTACACCTGTGCGAATAAGACACCATGCAACAAACATAGAAAGATGCACACACACACACGTTGCGCTTCGTGTGTGCGAGTTTGTTTCTTACGTGGCGTCTCACTCACGCAGTTGTAACCTTTTTCTGAAGCTTGTAAGGACTGGGAGGTTCGCTAAAAAGAAAGTTTGTGGCTCTATGCGGCGGCTAGACGGGAACATTGTGCAACGTATGCAGTACAGCAAAGGCGGCACGGCGTCAAGCCGAGGCGACGCGTGCTGCGTCTGCCACGGACGCGAGCGTCTGTGCGCTGAGCATAGCTGGGCAGCTAGGTCATAGGCTCGGTGGCTCGGTGCAAAATATTGAGAAGCGTTCGCTGGGCCTCGCATGCTTCACGACGCGTTTCCCGAAGGCTCGCAACACGAATAATTCTTGGTGTGCCGGAGGCAAATCTGGACTAGCCAAGTGGCCATCATCTTCGTTTCTTCGCTAGCCTTGTGCCACTAGTGCAAGCTGCCCGCAAATTTTTTTAACGTTTCCAATCTAATTTTACCGCACAAATTTCAACTACGATTTTTCTTCCCAATGTACTGTGCCGATACTGCGTACGCACGAAGGTGTTCTAAAGTTCCCAGGCCGCGATACCATTGCATTACAAGGGATAGCGGCCTGGAAACTTCTGAAGATCTTTGTACGTGGTCTTGACGTCTATCTTTGTAAGTCAGAGTTTTATGGGTCAGAGATGTATCACTGGTTTTGTATTGTGCATCGATTAGCTAATCATTCAAAGGGGTTTGTTGGTACACTTATAACGTGCACATATCTTTTTCGTAATTTGACAGCGAAGCATCCACTTACTAACATTTTAAGACCGCGCTGATGCCATGCCGTCCGGCGGTCCAAGCTACGGCAGCTACTGCTGTGTATCGTGGTGCTTCAACAATGGCAGAACCTACAAGAAGACTGGGACGAGTTTCTTCCGCATACCACGAGACGGCAGGTGTGTTAAAGCTTTTGTATGGTTTGCATGTCTTTAGGCTTACTGTTCGTACTTGCTCCGTGAGGGTAACAATAAAAAATCACTATTCAAGCACTTCCCCTTTCAGCTGGTAGTTCATTGCCAATGCAGGATGAAAGCATGGATGCAGTATGCTGGACGCGATGATCTCCTTAGTAAGCCGGCCAGCCTATTGTACGCAACGTACAGGGTTTGTAGCGACCATTTTACTGCTCAGAGTTTCATGGACCCTGGGCACACAAGGCTTACAAGAATGTCTGTTCCCAGTGTGCAACCAGCTGCCCCATGTAAGTGATTGACTGAAACTCAAATATGTGTAATAGCATACACTTGTATTGAATCAGTGGCGACAGTTAACCGCGAAGATCTTTGTAGCCGGTGGAGAAACCTCACTGTAGAAGTAACACTTGGAAAGTCTTAAATTTTGTGAACTATGGGCTATTACCTTCCTAACAGCAGCCTTACGTTTCTGTCGTTTTTTGATGCTCTTAACCAGCGCAACTTGTTTTGAAAGACTTTCAAGGTCTATTTCACGTTATCTTCAAGCCTGAGTGCACATGTACATATACCTTTCATCGGTGAAAGCTGGCACTGTTGATAATTCCAAAAATCACAAATTACTTGTTTCCTAGTTGGTGCCTTCTCTTTTCCTCCACGTTCGACCAATTTGCGCATTTGAAAGAGCTGTTTAAGTTTCCCCATGCTACAAGCTTTGTAACTTGTACCAACTGCACATATATGCACGTTCTCCGAGCGTCGCTTCAAATAGTGACTGTGACATGACTGCAGAAGCTGCACTGCAAGGTGCGGATGAGCTTCAGTTTGTGTTATTTTAAGCCTCTTACTGACACATCATCGTAATTTCATTTCTTCAGTACCTGCGGTAGAGGCTTCAAAAAGCGGCTTCCACACATTGAGGTGCCCCGATGAACAGGGTGCGTTCAGTGTCGCGATTTCTTTTTTTTTTTTTTACCCAAATTGACTGTTTACCAAACCTCTGCAGGTGGCAGCTCCCTTGTAGCTGGTGAAAGAATTTCTGTTGACTTCGTCTTGCCGGAGAAAACCTTAACCAGTCGTTCAGCTGTCACAAAAGGAACTTGTGTGACCGGTAAGTTGTATGTTCACTTCAACACCAGAGTGGATTGATATTGAGACTTCCGCAGGCCGCTCGCAAGATTGTTCCGACAGCACTGTCCGAGACACTGAACAAGCTTCACAAGACCCTCCAGAAGATGTCTCCGCCAACAGCTCCACGTCTGAGTGCCCTAGAGAAAATGGTGACTATGCTTTTATTGCAGCTGTTTTTAATGTGCTATTTTATATTTAGGACATTCTGAGGAAACTATCCTCAAAAGGGCACTACGTGTGCACTTACAAAATGTAAGGGTGGGCTCTCAGTGATTTTAATTTTTTTTGTGCGTTGTCAACATTGTGAATGGTTTGTTTTTAGGTAGTGGAATCGAAAACTTTGCACCACAGAAAGTTGTGCACCTTGGGTCTGAAAGAGCGAGGAAAGTGCTCGTATGGGATTAGTTGTTCTTCGCTTTTACATCCATGTTTTTGTTTATTGCAGTGCGTTCCTGTGTGCCAGCGACAATGTCTCCATCAATGAAGTACAAGCAAACCATTAAACATCTGCAAGCCAAAGTGCAGCGTATCAGCACAGCGGAAAACTATCAAAAGACTGCGGAGACAGCCTCACCAAACTAACCATTCATTCGTTGCATACATTGTTTTGGTTACCCGCTATGAGGAGTAGGGACACTGTGTATTCGCTTGAAGTGATTTGCATAACCTTAAAAAGAATGTTGGTTATCCTGTCGGTATTTTTGTAGCAAATGCGGGCAAACTGTACACTTTACTGTGGGTCGCTTGATCACTGTGTATGCTTTATCTCTCCAGCTCAAGTAATATATCGATAACAAAACCGCTTGTTGAAATGTCTTCGAGCGGGTAAGGAACACAGTATGAAGTGGGCACAGTTCACGTTATCACGCTTTTTGTATTTTAGCTTCTCATCAACCTCCTCATCTCGCCCATCAAAATTTTCAAAAGAATACCCAAACTTGTAGCGTTTGATGGGGCTGTGGACGCTGCCATTTTATTTTTATATAGCTTGTGAGTGATAACGTACGATGTAGAGCCTTTGTGAAAAATAATGAGCCAGTGGTCTCCTTCTGCTATTTATTAGCCCTGTAATACCGCTCTCGTAACACCAATTAAGGTCCACAATTCGGGATAAGTGATGACTACAATCTATTTTAGCTCGCAAGCGTCATAGCAACACCCAGACGCAAATCACTTAGGATCTTAAGTTTTTGATGATAAGAAGAGCCACAAGACCTGCCAGTGTTGTAGCATAAAGTTTGTCTTTCACGTAGTGAGCAAGCTGCAAAGCTCTACCTTTCTGAGGACAAGCAGGCATCAAGTCTGCTTTTTTTTTTCATTTTGGGCTAGCTGTTCTTAAGCACAGCCAGTACAGTGCAGGTTTGCCTTTCTGCTATATTGTGTCGTGTGGTTTCTGTGCACTCTTTTTTTCTATGCATTATTTTGGTTAACCCCAGGCGTGATTCGCGACTTCATTGCTGTGTATATGTCACTTCTTCCTTCTTCTTCAGCATTGTGCGCTGTGTTTTTGCCATAGATCCTTACTTACCCACGGGCCCGGTGTGTCATACTTGACCAGCTTCTCGGCTTCTGCCAACTCTAGCGATGTGTGCGTTGTCTGTGTTCTCTCTGTATTTGTTACAATATTTGTTACAATTTATTTGTAAGGCGAGATGCATTTGTTGTCTACCTTTGTCATATTGTGCTTTTTATATTCTCAGACTCTACCTTGCCTTTGAATAAAACATTGCGGATACTCTGTCTCTTTGACTGATATATACATTGATCACTTGTTCCAAAAGAACAAGTGATCAACAAGTGAACAAAAGAACAAGAACAAGCGCGATGAATAAAATCGTAGTGAATTATCACTACCTGCACCTCTCTTTATTATAACTTAATCGAAATAAAAATAAAAACTCAAAATTTGCGCCAGTGAAACCGAAACAGGAAGCGCACGCCACTTGCTCTCACCAACCACCAGGTGTGCTAGGGTCGAATGGGCCGCTGGGGTCTACGGGAGTGTCCACTCTTCACCTTTTTTTATTGGCATATGTTGGCAGCGTCTCGTGCGCCGCGCGGCGCAGCAGCCATCCCCACACAGAACTGGCTGCTGCGCCGCACGGAAGTGACGTCACTTTAAAAAAATTAACGTAAAGCTATTTAAATGTGCAAATAATTACTTTATAATGCAATAAACTTACAAAATTGTCACTAAACAAGTGTGTAACGTGTTTTTTATAGTGCATAAATTAGTTGTTAACGCATTGTATGAAAATATTTGTTTTGTATACTGTTTTTGTAATATTAGTATATATTGCTCAATTTAACAACCTACTAATTTATTTGTTGGTTTATAAGTATTATTAAAAGGAAAATAAGTTGATTGTTTGTTCTGTGCTCGAGGGTGCAGCGGGTTTGCCCCTGGTTTCGGTTTGGAGCACATTTTGATCCTACGACTACCCTAACACAGTACATGTGTACAGTATTGTACACATACAGTACACATACGTACAGTATCGCACACAATATTGTACAGTACATGTGTACGTTCTACATCGCAATGTGCCATGCCAACAGCATTCGCCGAACACCGTGTGATAAATCTGCATCGCAACGTCAACAGAGTGTTTCTTTGATGGACCGAGAGGAAATCGGTGGTCCGGCGTCAAATTAATGTGCATCCTTGCCTTTCGTTCGCGAAATCTATGCGTACAGTAACGCTGTTCTGGTACCACGTCTACTGCGGCGCGTTTTTCTGTCATCAGAGCCTCAATAAATAGCGTGAACAGCATTGCTTACCCAGTGGCGGAGGAAACGATGCAGTCAGTTGCATCGTTTTCGCTTACGGGCCTGGAGTTTTGTATGTCCTTGTACGTCTCGGCAAGAAAGTGCATCCATTGTTGAACAAGCGTATAAATGTCCTATTCTGCGAGGATAATCAAACATTCGAAATCAAAGGAGGCGGCATTCAGGAAGATCAGTCCAATATGTGCTTAGGAGAAACTTGTTAACTTGTGTCGCAGACAGTACATTATTGTTATTGATTTCAGCAGTGCTCTGAGGGACGAGGATCTTTCAGTGCGCTGCTAAAATCAAGAATGCGATCCAACTTGCGTATGCAATTTTCAGTTTTCAGGCAGCACATTATTGATCGCCTTATATGAAAAAGTTAACAAAAAAGTCATTTATGTACGTGCTATGCATGCCACGTTAAGCTTCTGTGCTAACTATACCCTTGCACTGGATATTAAAATGTTTACATGCTTACACTCTCAGGAAGAGATGGTACGCTTATTTCTTTTAAACAAATCTGGAATGTTGGACATGTTGTCGCTTGTGCCTCTAGACCAGGTAGTCGTGTCTGGACCACCAAGCAAACCAGCTTGACCTCCCTCATGCCCAGGGTCACACATCTTAATTCATGCGGCTACGATGTGCTGCTGCACTTCCACTAAGTATGAGTTGAATATGTTCGCAAATAGACTGTCATATAAAGCACTTGCAGGTGCTCTTCGGTTTTCTTTTCTTTTTTAGCGCGTTATAGTGCAGCGATTGGTTCGCAGTTAGGACTTGCAAACCTTGTACAGCTATGGACAGGGCTGACTATTGTAGCTTCGTATGCATGTAGAAACCTTTTCCAAGTAGAAAGGTTATTATCATCAACATAAGAGACAGGTATGCAAGCTGTTTTCATCCAACCTTTCTTCACAAATGAGATAAAAATGACTAACCCATTACTACTTGAATTACTAGCCATACTGTACAGGTTGCCATCAATTTAATTAATGCAATACTCAACATTAAAACCACACTAATTCATTAATTTCACCTGTGACGACAATGTTAGTACAGTCAGCATTAGGCTGGCAATCCTGGCACTGCACGAGAGCCTCTTTTAATGTTGCCTATAGCAGCTAGATAACAAAAGCACTACAATTTTGTCGAAAAACTCACATGATCTACGAAGTCTTCACGTCTCGCTATTGAGGTGACCAGGGCATGGTTGGAAGTGCTGCGATCATATGTCTGACTAGGGAGCTGAAGTGCTTGGTTCATGTGTGATGCCTGTATTGCGTTGATTTGCTTGCATCGGATCCATGCATTCATTGTGCACGATGACCTAAACTGATACGACACATGCATTTAATTCTCTCATAACATAGACAGATTAAGAGATGCCCTTCTTGGCTACTTAGTTCATAACTGAAGCTCAACAGTGGCAGGACAAAAACATGTGGGTCTAAAGGACCGGGCAAAATCCTCCTGACCTTATATGATGGTCTACTGACAAATTTTGTCGCCTCCTCACCTACGCCAAATTTAGTGTTAGTTATAAACGTTCGGCGATTTTAAACTTCCAGGCTTCACTTTTGTCACTTTATCTATCTCGGCTAGTGATAAGGTAGCCCATGCCTTACTATGAAGCTTGTTAAGACTTTCGCCTAACTCAGTTTATTACGAAACGTATACAAATTGTAGGTTCTGATTTTGATGAGATAAACCTTGAAACTTCTTTTTCTGAGAGCCTTTTAGCTCTATGTTCTCCCTATTTTTTTGAACAAAATTAGACGCCGCTCAAAACTACCCGAACTCATGATATGACACATACCTGTTACAAAAGTACGGCGTAGTAAATGTGCATTTTTGCTTCAAAGAGCCAATAAAAAGAAGAAACAAAATGTCTGTGTAGGTCTACACTGTACCCTATTAATCCTTGGGAATTCAACAGCAAGTGATATGGATTACAGAAAAATGCTCAAAGCCTCAAGCCGTCAGTTGAGGTGCTGTCCACTATCATCATCAGCCTGACTACGTTCACTGCAGGACAAAGGCCTCTCCCATGTTCCGCCAGTTAACTCGATCCTGTGCTTGCTGCTGCCACTTTACACCCACAAACTTCTTGATCTCATCTGCCCACCTAACCTTCTGTCTCCCCCTAACTCTCATGCCTTCTCTGGGAATCCTGTTAGTTACCCTTAACGACCAGCAATTGTCCTGTCTATGCACTACATGCCCAGCCCATGTCCATTTCCTCTTCTTGATTTCAACTATGATACGCTTAACCCCGTTTTGTTCCCTGATCCACTCTGCTCTCTTTTTGTCTCTTAAAGTTACACCTACCATTTTTCTTTCCATTGCTCATTGCGTCATCCTCTATTCAAGCTGAACCCTCTTTGTAAGTCTTCAGGTTTCTGCTCCATAGCTAAGTACCAGCAAGATACAGCTGTTATATATCTTCTTCTTGAGGGATAGTGGCAATCTACCTGTCATAACTTGAGAGTGCTTGCCAAATGTGCTCCACCCCATTCTTATTCTTCTAGTTACTTCAATCTCTTGGTTCGGCTCCGTGGTTATTACCTGCACTAAGTAGACATAGTCTTTTACTAAAAACTCGCGCTCAGCTTGACGACTTCACTCATCGCCGCAGAACTGCCTGCCTTTCGCTTCTCCACAAGCTCTATCATTACCCATACCTTCACCACATTTTCGAAGCACCAACAGTCATCTTTCCACGCACAGACCATATCTTCAAGATAAAATGTATAACTTGTCGCTCAGCTCATTACGCTAATTCCTTCATTCCCCGAACAATAGTTGCATGAAATAGCTTGCCATCCCACATTGCCACTCAAGCAGATTTCCCAACATTTAACGAACTTTTACTCAACATTTCCGACTAGATATCCACCGCACGTACTCTCATTAAGCTTCTTCATATGTACATCAGTGTTTATTTTTCTTGTTATCATGTGTTAATGTTTTTCACGACCATTGTACACGCTTGATTTGTATTATTTATGTGTTAATTGCGAACTTTTGTATCTTAAGATCATGCCATCATTTTAGTTTTTTTCCTTGTATACTGTATTTGTTAGTGCCCTTAATTTATGTTTCCAGTATTCAATATTTCATCTCTACTTAATTTTTCTTTTTTTCATAGTATCTGATTTTGGTTGTTGTTGTTGCTTTTTCTGTTTAGCTCGCTTTCATTATTTTGTTTAATCTTGTTTTTAGACTGTATAAGCGTACAAAAATTTGTTTCATGTGTCCGTTCCCCTATGTAATACCCCTTCGGGGGCCTTTAGGGGTATTATGAAATAAAAATAAATAAACAACTTGAAGTGCACTATTAACTATCTTGAAGCACTGCTGTCTTCCGAGGTTGTTGTACATTACTTTTGTTTTCTGCAGATCAATTCTAAGACCTACCTTTCTGCTCTCCTTGTCTAATTCTTTAATCATGAGTTGGAATTAGTCCCCTGAGTTACTCAGCAATGAAATGTCATCGGCAAAGCGAAGGTTACTAAGGTACTCTCCATTAACTCTTATCCCTAACTGTTCCCATTCTAGGCTTCTGAAAACCTTTTGTAAGCACGTGGTAAATAGCATTGGGGAGATTTTATCCCCCTGCCTTACACCCTTCTTGATTGGTATTCTGTTGCTTTCTTTATGAAGCATTAGGACAGCAGTTGATCTCCTGTAGATTTCTTCCAGGATCTTTGTATATGCTTCATCGACGCTCTGATTCCGCAGTGTCTGCATGACATGATATTTCTACTGAATAAAACGCCTTCTCGTAATCCATGAAGGGTATGAATAGTGGTTGGTTATATTCTGAGCATTTCTCTATTATTTGATTGATAGTATGAATGTGGTCGATTGTTGAGTATCCTGTTCGAAATCCGGCTTGTTCCTTTGGTTGATCGAATTCTAATGTTTTAATAACTCTGTTAGCAAGTACCTTTGTAAATAACTTGTATACTACGGACAGCAACCTGGTCGGCCTGTAATTCTTTTAGTCCTTGTCATCTCCTTTCTTATGTATTAAGATGATGTTAGCATTCTTCCAAGACTCTGGTACCCTTCCCGTCAGGAGACACCTTGTAAATAGGGTGGCTAGTTTTTCTAACACAATTTGTTCTCCATCTTTCAGCAGATCTGATGTTACCTAATCCTCACCAGCAGCTTTGCCTCTTTGCATGCTCTCCATAGCTTTTCTGACTCCTTCTATCATTACTGGTGGGGTGTCATCTGGGTTACTGCAAGTTCTTATAGTATTAAGGTCGTGGTTGTCCTGGCTACTGTACAGATCTCTGTAAAACTCCTCCGTTATTTTACTATCCTATCAACATTGGTAGTTATTTTGCCTTCTTTGTCCCTTAGTGCATATATCCAATTTTTCCCTATTCCAAGTTTCCTCTTCACTGTTTTGACGCTTCCTCCATTTTTCAGAACATGTTCAATTCCCTCCATGTTATACCTTCTTACATCGAATACCTTACGCCTATTAATCAACTTCGAAAGTTCTGCCAGTTCTATTTTGTCTGTTGTACTTGAGACTTCCATGCTTTGACGCTCTTTAATGAGGTTATTCGTTTCCTGGGACAGCTTGGCAGTGTCCTGTCTAAGTACCGTACCTCCAACTTCCACTGTACACTCCATAATGATACTCTTCAGATTATTATTCATTGCGTCAACGCTAAGGCTGGTTTCCTCGATAAGAGCCGAGCACCTGTACTGAAGGGAGACTCTAAATTCCTCTACTTTCCCTCACAGTGCTAGCTAATTGATTGGCTTCTTGCGTATCAGTTTCTGTCGTTCCTTCTTCAAGTCTAGGTAAAATCGAGACCGTACCATCCTATGGTCACTGCATCACACCCTGCCAACCACTTCCACATCCTGCACGATGCCTGGGTGTGTACTCATCATAAAGTCTATTCCGTTCTTACTTTCCCCATTAGGGCTCCTCCATGTCCACTTACGGTTCCCTCATTTTTGGTAGAAGGTATTCAAAATACGTAAATTATTGCGTTCTGCAAATTCTACTAGTAGCTCTCCTTCGGCATTTCTAGTACCGATGCCATAATCTCCTACTGCCTGGTCTCCAGCCTATATTTGCATTAAAGTCTGCCATCAGTATAGTATAGTGTGTTTTTACCTTACTCATTGCTGATTCCACGTCCGTCTTCATAGAAGCTTTCAACTGATGCGTCATCGTGGCTGGATGTAGGCGCGTAAGGTTGTATCCTTCATCTTGTATCTCTTATTGAGTTTAATTACGATACCTACCACCCTTTCATTATTGCTATAGTATTCCTATATGTTGCCAGCTATGTTTCTGTGAATTGGGAACCCCACTCCCAGTTCTCTTCTGTCAGCCAAGCCTCGATAGCAAAGGAGGTGCCCATTCTATAGCACCGTATAGGCCTCATCTGTCCTCCTAACCTCACTGAGTTTTATTATATCCCCTTTAACACCCTCTAGCTCCTCGAGTAGTACAGCTAGGCTTCCCTCACTAGATAAGGTTCTAGTGTTAAACGTTGCCAAGTTCAGGTTCCAATGGTGGCCTGTCTGGATCCAGAGATTCTTAGCACCCTCTGCTGCATTGCAGATCTGACCGCCACCGGGGTCAGTTGCTTCGCAGCTGCTGGGGACTGAGGGCCGTGAGTTATTCGACGTATGCATGTGGGAGGTAGTGACCAGATACTGCACCCGGGTGACCAATCCATCTCTGGTGAGAACCCCCCCCACCCCCCTTAGCTCGGGTCCGTGGTGTCACTACACACTAAACGCCTGCTTATGCAGACGCCCCTGCGTGTCCACTGTGCTATGTAATAAACCCTGGAGATTTTGGAATGTAATATAAGCCGCATTTATATCCTGATCCATCTGAACATTGACTAGCTGAATGGCGTCTATTCTGCCTATCTTATTATAAAAGCGTTCTCATCTGTTTTCACTCTTGAAATGGTTACTCGTTTTCGAATCTTTAGTTCATTTCATGATTTCTCTATTCTATGCAATAAATTTGTAGTCGTCAGTAAAGATGGTATTTTTTCTTTATTTACAAACAATAAAAATGCTGCAAATATAGATGTCCTTGTTTTTAGCCACGATATATTAAAATATATTTGGGAGCATTTTTGAAGCCTTTGCTGCACTTTTTTTATTGATCATTATCCTTTTGCTGCATTCCTCATCACTGGTGTGAAGCCAAGTTATGCAATGTTCTAATCAGGCACCTGCCCTGATTCTCTAAACTACAGACTCATTCCTTTCACTTACACTTTTTTCAAGCTCCTCGAAGGCATCATTCAAACTCAGATAAATAATTATTTCAAAGATTACATCATGTTTAAATAGCACAGTTTCTGTAAGGAATTTCCTTGTGATCATCAGCTGACATAATTTACTCATGGCTTATTAATAGACACTGGCTTTCAAGTTGAAACCTTGTTTCCCAGTTTTTTCAGTGCACTGATTGGGTCTCCGACCATAGGCCTGTATTCACTAACCATCCTCGGTGTTACCTCAAGTTTTTGTTATCGGTTGTAAGCCTTTATTGCGCTTGATGTACAAAGTTGGCCAGTATTCGTGAACCAGTCTTGTTGTAGTTTTTTACCTCCTTACCATTTTTGTGCCTTTATAACACAAGTAGAGGGTACAAAAGCTTGAGGAGAACTCGAGGAAAGGCCAAGGTTGGTTTGTGAATACGGGCCATAGACTCTGTAGTTAACACAACTGAACATTCACACACACATCTTAGTATACAAGGGTTCCTCTGATATAGCAGTCAATTCACCTCTGTTAATGGCTCTAACTCTTCGACAGCTCAAGTAACATTCGGCACTCCACAGGGAAGTTTCCTTGGTCCCCTGTTCTTTTCTAATATTTGTTAATGATTTGCCTAAATGTATTTTTTCTCAAACTAGACTTTTTCACTGATGACCTCATTTGTAGTGTACTGAGCCATGAAAAGTAACTCTGGCTATCAGTTATTATAAAGCAACTTCTGCTCAATTACAACTTGGTGCTCATCATGGCTACATTTCTAAATAAGTGTAAGGCTAAACTTGTCACGTTTACAAAAAGTTTCATGCTGCTTTCTGAACTTCACATACTCCAAATACATAAATGTTGATTAAGCTTGCACTGACAACTATTTAAATGTTCATTCTATGTTTGACCTGACATGGAGCTGTCATACCTATTTCGCTTTGTAGTTGCCACTACCTCTCTGCCTCTCAAATTGTAATCTACAACATGCTCCTGCACAGGTGCTTAATCTCACCCACTTTACTTTAATTCATCCTAAAATATAGAGTATACTTCATAGATGTGGCACCTGGATTAGGCCTCCATCATAGGTAACATCGATCTCTCCAAAAAAATGCAACAGATTTTTTTTTCTGATTACTACCATTTCATTGGTGTGTCAGTCCTAAAGGCTTGTGCTGGTCTTGATAACCTTTACCATCATTGTACACTAGTTTGTTTACCTCTTTTTTGTAAAATATACTGCCACTGATTACTTCATTTTTTTTCCAATCATATTTCCACATCACTATTGTCCTTTCAAAATTAAACACATAGCTTGCTGCACTTCCATCTTTGCTAAATCATTCATCCCTAAAACCATTATCGAGTTGAACTGGCTGCCTCCTTATATTGCAACTAAAATTAATACACTTAAATTTAATAAAGTTATTAAAAATATTACCCATTTGTAGGCTGTCTCACTAGAGCTTTTCTATTTTCAGAATTGCATTTTTGTATATTTTGTTTGTTATGTCACACTTTTTTAGGTGTTTGTTTGATGAGTATTGTTGTTCTGCTGTTTATTGATGCTACAGCCTATCTGTTTTTCCCTCCTCTTTATGTAATATATCCCTACAAGTAAGGGCCTTGAGGCATTTCCTGCAAGAAAATCAGTAAATGACAATTCTAATGTACCAAAGTCTCCTTCCCTTTTAAATGAAACCGCTTTATGAATTTTTAGGCTGGTTAGTCATTATCAATAAAGTTTGTGAATGTCTTTTTTATGCCATTTCTAAGCCTGAAGAAAAAAATAGCAAGAAAATACTTTAGCCACAAAAAATCATTTTTTATTCAAGAGAAGCATTTGCATGTATAGGCTGGTGCACATGTATGCACTTATATTTTCAGAGGTGGTGCCGCTTCAGTGGCTCATACAGTACTCGCCTACTCACCCAATAGATGCAGCTTTGATTAATCCAGGCACCATGGTTGCATTTCTGTAGAAGTGGAATCCCAGAGAACCACGTCAGGTGGAATACTAGGGCACAATAAAGAACCCAATGGGGTTCAAATTGTCTGGAGCCTTCCAATACACTGTCTCGAAAAGGTCGTACTACTTTGTTAAAGTCTGTAAACTTAAATTTAGAGGCAAAACTCTAAAGTAAATGATAACAGTACACTGATGAAGTCATGCAATAAAAGTTTGGACACAGCATGGTAGAGTTGACGTGTCAGAATTAATGGTGTGAAAGTATTTGAAAAGTGCAAGTAATATTGTGCAGTACCATTCAATTTGGTCTTTTGTTTGAATAACTCTAGGGGAATATTTTTTGATTGTTTAAAATTACAGCAAAATCTCAATAGTATCAAACAAACATGAGATAAAGGTATGATAAATATAATCCAAAATGCCAGAATTTGTTAGATATAGACAACAATCACTTATACTTTTTAAGGAGAGTCACCAGATATTTTAGGCCCATGGCAAAGTAGCTCCAGTGCGTTACATGCCACAAAAGTGCTACTGACATTCTTTTGGGCCCCAAATCTGAACGAAACATCGTAAATAGTGTAGTGCACATGTGTGAAAGTATGTGTTATGTGTTTATCACTGCATATATTATAGTTATCACCCAGTATCTGGAGTAACATGTCAGGCGAAAAGCCAGACAAACATCTACAACTCTCCACTAAAATGATACTCACTCTTCAACAGCTTTTTGCAAAATCTGGCTAAAAAATCACCAAATTTTTCTTTGTGTTTAAAACTTGCTCTGCTTGCTAATTTCTGTAGACGAAAATTTTCTTGCCTGTTCGTGCTAGTTTATAGCTTTTCGCCGACTCAGCTAGAGAGTATCAAACAACAATTTTAATTCAAAGGATGTCTATAGGATGCACTCGATAAAATGGTGTTTATGGCAAGCTAATGAGATAATGTAACTGTAAATAAATTACTTTTTTATGTATATAAACTCATTAAGGAATTTTGGCACGAGCCAAATTAAATAAATTTGTGAAATTCGATATTCACTGTAGAAGCATGTCAAAATAAAACGGCACAAATAATATGTCATAGCAGCCTGTTCAACATGCTATGAAGTAAAAACGATTAAGGTGCTCAAGATATATCGACTGAAAAATAAATTCCAATTTCGCTTTTTTTTTTTAGAAGAAAGCTCAGTGTTCATTGAAAGCCAACTTTGCTGGTCACTTAGTGGACTAAAAGTATTCATAAAGTTATATATATTACCTAAAGATATGTGAAGTTACAGGGAAGTATTGTTTTTTGAACTCAAGAAATGCTTTATTTTTTTTTTCAATTTTGTAACACTGTAAACTTTTTGACGATGTAATGCAAGTGGCAACACGCGTTCGCAACTGCAGCCTTCAGCCCAAGCCCACTGATCTGGGATGTAGGTAGTAAGCTTGGCACTGTCTATGAGTGAAATGGGGTGATCATTGGCGTTTTATTGCCAACAGAGGCAATACAAGCAATGTGGTAAGAGAGTGACAACATCTCAATGAGCCATCCAGCAATTACAGATTTACGATCATAACATGCTACTTTCTTCAGAGGATTCTGCAAATGAAATAGGTGTGTTTTTTATATTTATATAACAATAAATTAAATAATATGCATTTATAAGCCAGATAGAGCACTGGTGCCATTCACGCAATATACTAATAAAAGCTGACCTTTTACAATTGTTTAACTTCAAGTGCAATGCATTTCTTAGTGAACTTCTGTGACTCTGAATCAATCAATCATACAATCAAACGATCTCTCTCTCTCTCTCTCTCAATATATATATATATATATATATATATAAATATATATATATATATATATATATATATATATATATATATATATATATATATATATATATATATATATATATATATATATATATATATATATATATACACCTATCTATCTAGCCGCCTACGACCTTGTGCACTCCTTAGCATATCATTAAAGGGATGTACACACCAAAATTGGTATACATACCGTTATACATTTATTGGTACACTCGCAGCCGTTTCATTACATAGATATATGCCAAATATGATATGACGAGATATTTTTGTGCAAATAACATAAATTAATGGTGTGGTAATGGAAAAACCATGACATGCATGTCACGAATGGGCTCACATGCATGTCACGTTCATGGTGTGCTTGCGGTTATTTTGCTATAGCTTGGTTTATACCAAAATTAATATGACGTGACCATAGGTCAGCAAAACTTATGCAGCTCATTCAGACTGAGGCTCACAGCTTGATCTGAGTTTGATTGAGTCGACTCGTGGGTGAGTTCGTCAACCTATGGACGTGACTGCATGATGAACATAAAGAGCAAATGGTAACATGTAAATTATGACATACAATCATGCACCACGTGATTTACATGCCGGGCTCTTGGTGTGCTTGCGGCAATTTCGCTAACTTAATATACAGCAAAATTTGCATTGCATACCACTGTATGATGACCATAAATGACATTTCCTAACATGCAAATCATAATATCCACGTCTTAATTGTACAGCATGGTTTCCTCCTTCCTGGCTGCTTCGCATTATGCATCGATTCCTGTATACTGTGCATGGGATCTGCCTTTTCTTTTTCTTTTCAAGAAAAGCATCCTGCTCCTTGGGAGCCAAAGAATGTCATAAAACTAAAATATAGTCTAGCCTTATGACGCTGTTTATGTTACAGTAACATGATGCACTGCGAGTGTCAAGGAAAGCTACTGTGCATGCTCCTCATAGCAGCCAACCCATGAGTGGGGCCATGTGTATATGTCAGGTTGTTAGGATGGCGTGTATGAATTGCTGTGTGAATATATATATATATATATATATATATGCACCTGCAGCAATGTTTTTCAGTGTTCTGCTGTAACAATGCTTCAGAAACAGGCGGGGGAACTCTTGATTAGTGTCCACCGTGTAAATTTACAGGTGATTTTGCGGGCACATTTATAAAGTACATGTAGCTACAGTTTGTAGTATGCTCCATGTAAATTAACTGATACTTTTATTGTGCTGAACCGAATGGCAGCCGGTAATGTGATCTAGAGTCTGCAGCCTACATTTATTTGGCGGAAAATCTTCGACTGCAGATCCAGCAATTTTCTCTCATACACTGGGGCCCCTTTAGATGCCAAGCGTGTTATGGTCGAGTTCAATGCTGTGTGCGGCGTTACCACCCTTGCTGCGCATGCGCGTCCCCTCCCCGTCTCTCTTTTCTCCTACACTCCCCCTTCTCTCGACTCGCACCACCGACGCAAGCAGCATCTGATAGCGAGTTCCTTGATAAAAAAAAAAATGACTGCTAGCACTGCCCAACCGTTAACTGGCCACCCCGTATTAGGCACTGGATATTGACCTCCAAGGTAGTGCTGGTGATAGATTTCTCTTGTGCGTTGTTGAACAATGAAAATGAGCAGAGTGCGCATTATACTTAGTTAAAAATGTACTGAGGGTCTCTGCATTTAATAAGAGTCTTGTGTCTCTCACCCATTAGCAGTGATTGGCATGTTACAGAAAGAAACACCGGTGCATCACTGCGTGCTTAGCGCCTCGTCCCCAGGTTGATCTCCTGCGCAACGCCACGATGAGAGCCAGCGTCCACGGCGCCGCCTGTGTAAGCGTTAGCGCCCGCTGCTTCACACGTATGCATGGTTCCCTTTAGTGGGAGAGAGCAATTTTTCTTCCACCATCAGTTTGTCTATCGGCGCAGATCGCAGACTGCGCAGCTCGTAAGCAGGAGCCGTACATTAGGAATAAGCCCTGCATGCCTTACCAAATGCATCGCGTACCACGAGATTTTAAATATTTATTCCCCATCTGCAGCAGTTAACCTAAACAGCACTGCGCGCGCAATCAAAGCCACGCCACGTCAATCTATCTATATAACTCGGTGACAGCTAAGACATCATGTGCGAAGATGGCACGTGGCTAAGTTACTCAAGGACTCATGCAAATTCAACTTGCGATCAACCAGCTATAGTTCTCAAAGTGAGCAATTAAAGAAATGTAACAGCTATTATCACATCAGGTATTGCCTCTCACTCACATAATAGCCTGTCAAATGTGAGCAGCTTTAATACACCAACAGGTGCGTACGACGAATAAGGCATATATCCTTTGATTGCTGCACATCATTTACTTATAGGCTTTACCGCAATGCTTTCGCAATGCAGTGAAGCTTAATCATCTTTTGGTAATTGTCTTTTTGTCTGTTTGAAAAGGACTCGCCAAGATGCATACTTGGCCTGAGCAGTCGCAAATGCTTATTTTTGTTTGATGCACAAGTGGCCTGTGCATGCGTTCATTTCGTATCATGTAATGCTCTTCTGCTCACGCTGGCTTTACCACAGTGCTTTTTCCATGCAGTGAAGCTTGATCATTGTTTAGTATTTGTCCTTTTGTTTGCCTGAAACGGACGTGCCAAGATGCATACTTGGCCTGAGCAGTCACAAATGCTTATATTTGTTTGATGCACAAGTGGCCTGTGCATGCGTTCATTTCGTATCATGTAATGCTCTTCTGCTCACGCTGGCTTTACCACAGTGCTTTTTCCATGCAGTGAAGCTTGATCATCTTTTGGTAATTGTCTTTTTGTCTGTTTGAAAAGGACTCGCCAAGATGCATACTTGGCCTGAGCAGTCGCAAATGCTTATTTTTGTTTGATGCACAAGTGGCCTGTGCATGCGTTCATTTCGTATCATGTAATGCTCTTCTGCTCACGCTGGCTTTACCACAGTGCTTTTTCCATGCAGTGAAGCTTGATCATTGTTTAGTATTTGTCCTTTTGTTTGCCTGAAACGGACGTGCCAAGATGCATATTTGGCCTGAGCAGTCGCAAATGCTTATATTTGTTTGATGCACAAGTGGCCTGTGCATGCGTTCATTTCTTATCATGTAATGCTCTTCTGCTCACGCTGGCTTTACCACAGTGCTTTTTTCATGCAGTGAAGCTTGATCATAGTTCGGTATTTGTCCTTTTGTTTGCCTGAAACGGACGGGCCAAGATGCATATTTGGCCTGAGCAGTCGCAAATGCTTATATTTGTTTGATGCACAAGTGGCCTGTGCATGCGTTCATTTCGTATCATGTAATGCTCTTCTGCTCACGCTGGCTTTACCGCAGTGCTTTCACAAGGCAGTGAAGCTTGACCATACTTGCTTTTACGTGTATTGCGACTTATCAAAGTTTTGTAATAGCTCAACTGTTGACGCTAGAAGTGATGCACTCTATGTGAAAGTTTTATACTTAACTTCGGGGATTCATGTTTTCATAAAGTTTTCACAATATATCAGTAAGGTCGAGTTGGAAACTATGCCTTTTTGGAAAACGCCCACGAACACGACGGAGACACGAGATTAGAAAGACTCAATACTTCGCCTTTGTCTTGTCCCTCCGTCGTTTTCACGTTCATTTTCAAAGTATCTATCAAAATGCTGACAACGCTGTTTCACTGCCAGCAACCTTTGGCGTGTAAGAAAGGGAGCTAAATTTTCTCTCAGCCTGTAAACCAAGCAATTGCGGCTACTCGATGTGCGATAAATAAAAGACCAAAATTAAGAATGACCAGCTGATGTTGATAACAGGTGCTCATAGCAGCACTTTTTTGCTGTGCACTTGAATTCCTGTCTTATGTAATGTTATGGTCCGTGAGTACACAATGACACTACTACAACCAAGAAAAATTTTACTAGCATTTATTTGTAAAATAACTGCTACAAAATAGAATTCTGATCCCCTTCTTAGTAGTTGCATAATTTAGCTAGAAGAAGACAGCATCATCCAACTTCCTGACGACTTGACAACAGGGTGAGTCCACAATGTACTGGACCTGTACAAGATGAAGGAAACAGACGAAAAAAACAACAGACAAATCAAAGAGTTTAAAAAATGGCACCTGAAACTTTCAACTTTCCCACCACAGCAGTGAAAAGACTCCTGTTGTCATATGCATTTTCTGCCTGTTGGTCCAGGGGCACAAGTGCCAGTCTTGTTTATTAATAGAAGCTGCTTAGCATCACTTCATTGCAAGACTTTTCTCTATCCGCCACCCGAGAACGCGCTCTGTAGCGGTCAGGCTCCGCCTAGAGACTTGTGGCAGTGTGACGTTAATGTGGGCAATATATACACAGACTTTGGTTGCTTAATTTGTAGCAAACTCATTGTGAGCAAATTTCATAGTTGAATTCATAAAATATTTGAATGTTATATTGTAATATAACACTAAAATGCTGAGGCTTTAGAACATTACAAACTCAGCCTGCCTACATTAACAATCCCAGTGCCACAGGCATGCAAGAACTGCTTGCATAATCATGAATCAACTAAACCATTTTGATATATTGACAGGTTTTCAAAAATGACTATTTTTGAAAATTTGATATTCATATTTTTCTCTTAAAGGGCAAGTTACTGTTGCTGAAAAGAAAAAAAAAGCAAATCATATACAATATATGATACTTTTTGTTTGCAGTTTACAGCTGCACATGGTAAAAGGCTGTATGCATGAGTGTTTGTTGTGTGCCATTCATGGTATTATTTCCGAAATCCTTATTCAATTGACATTTAGTGATCAGCCTATAAATTTTCTTGTTTTTTATTTTTCATTCCGTGCATTAGATATGAATATATTTTAGTTCAGGAAAATTTGCTCAACGAAGGGAAGTTTTTCTACTTTTGGCAAAAAAACAAAACAAAGCAAGAACTAGTTCTAGAACTTTTATGAAAGAGGCAGGTTTGAGGTTTAACGTGATGAGAAGTCAATAAAGAAGGAATGCCACAGAAAGGATTGCCTCAACAAAGGAATTTGGTTCGTTGGGGTAATATACATTTGGCAATGTTTTTATGTACTTCTAGTTAACGCTCCACCACTAGCTTACAACAAGGAAAAAAAAATAAGGTGGTGCATGCAGAAAGTTAACTCATCACATAATGTGAAAATTTGACCCAGAACAAGAGAAGGAACAAAGACGAGTGCTCACCTCCAACAAGATTTATCTTGAAGAGCAAACATATATACTCTTGAAATGCAAAAAATAGACAAATCATTCAAAAAGCCCACAACTGCCATGCACGAAAACCTTACATCCTCAGGAAAGACAATTCGTTTTGACAAATCCCTAGAGACAGAGTGAGAGAAAATACTGATGCAGTTCAGCTCTAGTCTACAAATCTTTTTCGCCACGACAATTTCTCTTGTAGTTTTTTTTTCCCAATGATAATGGTGTCACACAAAAGTGGTTTGGAGCCACACCTGCTGCAGTGCAAGGCCAAGAAACGATTGCGACCATTCTTGAGGTTACAAGGGTGTTCATTGCAGCACGTGTGGCTGCAAAATGATTTTGCGGGACATCATTATTGCTGGAAGAAAAAACAACAAATAAAATGACAAGAGAAATTATCGAGGCAAAGAGGATTTGTAGACTAGAGCTGAACTGCATCAGCACTCTGTCTCAGGCTTTGTCAAATGTCTTTTTTGAAAATGTAAGATATTTGCGCATGGAAGTTGTGGGCGTCTTGAATGATTTGCCTGATTTTCACATTTCAGGAGTATATATGTGTTTGCTCTTCAAGATAAATCTTCTTGGAAGTGAGCACTCGTGTTTGTTCCTTCTCTTGTCCTGGGTCAAATTTTTGTGCTATGTGATCCGTTATGCATTACCAACACGCCTAACTTCATACTTTCGATCCCTGAAGTCAGTCCTTAAAGGGCCACTCACCAGGTCCCATAACAAACTGTGGAAGTTGTGCATCTAACGGAGAGCATTATACCACAAAAAGTTTTTCAATCGGTTCATTACGAGCTGAGAAAACAGTTTCTTCTTTTTTTAACAGCAGGAAACAAGGATGAAAGGAGGCAGGTCACGTGCACATGACGTGCTCAAACAAGCCCAACCCTCGAGCGGTGTTGTTTTGTTGACCAGCATTGTATTGTGTCTACTGCCTGTTTTTGCGACATTGTTTGGAAACGCTGGCTTTGATGCGGTTGAAAAGATGAGCATAATGAGTGCTCGAATGCGCAGGACCATTAATTTCTTTTCCAGGACAGGAGTCTGCTTGATGCAGTAACCGCGGAGACACAAACACATGCGAAACGCCAGCACATTAGCTCGGCCTCTCGTTGCAACTCACGGGGAAAAAATGCAAAAGACAAACACATTCTTCTATTGCGTCTCAATATGTATCCCAAGTTTTATTAATCTCTTCAAGCAACAAATTACATTAACTACGCATGTCACGTTAAATAATTTCCGTCATGTCACGTGCCACTGTTGGCAGCGTCAGAGCACAGTCGTATACATATAGGACCAACGTCACTGCACTGCTGTGTATGTAGGGCGATTCATACTTGCACATCATAACCTCCTTCTCTGGGAGCGCGACCCAAAAAAAAAGGGGGAGAAGCGTTCGTTTTGAAATTTGACCCATTTCCGCGTCGCATAGAGTTGCAATGTTTGGCAGACGTGACCATAAACTCCCGATGTACGCATTGCACTTGTCAGCTCAAAATCGCCAAACCCGGTGAGTGGCCCTTTAAAGAAAAGCAAAAATTAGAGGAGGAGACATGAAGAATGCTTAGAAATTTTGCCATATGTCTACACCAAAATGGAATGCTATTATTAATTAGAAAAATGTATCTTTTCCTTGGCAACCAGCAAACATGACTGAGAACACACGAATACTTTTTTGTCGAAGTTAGCTGCTAAAGAGCCGAGACAAGCTCCGTGAAATCCTCTTGAACAACTTGCACAAGTAATGTCCAATACTACCCCACTATATTGTGGTTGCCGGCAGACACAATGTAACTTGTAAATACTATCTCTTGGCTGTACGCGAGCAGCCATGGAGTTTATGAGGGGAAAGTCTTCGATCATACCATTCTGTATGCATTGCAGCAAATGTTTGCGTAGCATAACTTGGTTAAGGTTCAAAGTTTCTGGTTTTCTGCCTGACGCTATATAATACATGTTGGCAATTGCAAACAAGCCATAGTCAAGTGTGTTGCACTGGTTTTGTGCCTTCATTGTTTGAATGGTTAATGTGGGCGATTGTAATTTTAGAATATGACAGATTTGCCTAACAGCGTCAGGAGGGGTATCTTGATCAATTGAATCATATATGAAGACTGTTTTTGTCCGCACCAACATTTGTTACTGTAAGCCAATGATTGGGGTTCTGAACATGCAAGATTTGAACGAAAGGGCCTTTGATTTGAGTGAACTGTAAACATCGGCCCAGTAAGACATCTTGAAAGCCGACACAAGTAGGATACTTTTTCTGAATTAAATACTGTGCGACATTGATTACGCTATCTGATATGGAGGTGCCCTGTACCAAAACATTTAAATCTGCATCTGAAAGAGAATACCGTTTGTAGACATTTAGCATGTCTACTTTAACAGTTGCAAGGCCGACCTTTTTTACTTGATTTGGGAAAAATTTACGCTTGACAGCTCACTTTTTTTGGCCGCCCCCTTCTTGCTTTAACCAAAGGTACCACAAGTTTTGTACTGTTAGAATGCCCAAGATAACTTGTGGCAGTAGTTTGTGCTAACTGAGCTGGTGCAGCCTTTATGGCTGCTGAAGTTTGGTTACGAGGAAATGTGGTTAAATTTCTGAAGAAAGCCTCGCAGGACGAAAGTTTTTCCATTAACTCCTTCTCACCACAATTAGATAATACGTTAGCCACGGTTTTTGACATTTCGCAAAGACTCCTATAAGCATAAGTATACTTCTCTTGTGCAGTGTCAAGCTTCACACAGGGTGGTGACTGAATGCTGCTTGTTACCACTGGTGTGGCACTAGTGGTTGTGCAGCTGTCCCTCAGGAAATGATCCTTGCACCACCTGTCTGGTATGCAAGCCTTGTCGAAAAGATCTTGCTTAGTAAAGTCACGCACTGCTAAAATATGTGCACAAGGCAGAGTGTACTGGTTATAAAAAGCACATGTGCAAGAAGCCAAGTACAATGAAACACTGTACTGTGATCTTGGTGAAACTACAACATAAAAATTAGGAGTGGAAGTGACTTGATAACTTACATTTTTAAACTTCTCATACTGCTCTAGTACTTTACTTGTAGCCTCAGAAGTGCAATTACGGGACAATTCTAGCTGAAATGGGTCATTGAAATCATTTATGTTAAGGTTCAGCTTCATTTCTTTAAGCTTATAGAACTGTAGAGATAAAGAATCATTATCAATGTAACCTACCAATGCTTCTATTGCTTGAACCAAATGCATGCTTGAAGAGAGATAATTTTTAATCTTTTGATTGTGGCACTCAATGCGATTATTAGTAATATTACCAAATGTAGGAAGGGCTTGCCGATATGCATGTACCCACATTTCCTTACACAAGTGCCAGTTATGCATATAGTAAGAAATGAAATCTGTGCAAGTCATAGCTTGGAGGTTAGCAAGCTTATCGAAGTAGTCTTGCTCAGTGGGAGAATAAACTAAGCTTTTTAAGAGAGGAAGCAACTGATCACGTTGCTGTCTAGCTTTTTCATTAACCTTTTGCTGGAAACAATGGAACACATGCCACGTACACAAAAGTATGTTAGAATTAGGAAGAATACTGGTTAAAATGCGCAGTTCATTGAGATCTTTATCAACCATCACTACTTTGCAAGCAGACACAACAAATGGGTTGAAATCTACAAACTTTGTGAACATGGGCTCAACAATTTCAGTCGTCTCATTTTGTAAGAAGGCATAACACACAGGTCTCCCACGACCATCTTGAACTAATATAGAGTAAAGAATATAACCCTCAATATTCACTTTATGCGTTCCATCAATAAATAGAATCTCTGGATACTTTTCCAAAATCTCACGCATGTGCGTTGTTTGACGAAGTATGAATTGCAGGTTATTATTTTGATTCATTTCATAGTGAATAACCCACTTTGGATTATTTTTTAGCAAGGTCTCTACCTTCTCTAAAACCATTTCACCATGAGCCTGCTCATTGCGGATAGGAATAGAAAATCGTTGCTTGTAATTATTAATGTCCTTTGTAGTTAACTTCTTACCAGTTTTTTGCTCGACCAAGTTTTTAAAATTCTTTGCGCCAATATTACATTTAGCTAAGTCAAAGAATTATTTTTCTCCATGATTCAGGAGCCTCTTCTGAGGATACAAATCATAATATTCTGTGGGATGGTTATGCTTAGCTTGTAGTTTAGTTATCTTGTAGTGCAGAGTAGGCGATTTACATAGGCTTACCGATACTGTCATTTCACAGCCAGTACCATTGTAAGCTTGCTTTGGTCGCTTTCCTATCCCCCTGGGATTTATTGTGTGACCGTGAATGCAGCTATATTTAATCCTAATATACTCGAAGTCCTTATCTTCTGATGTGAATGGACTTTTATTACTCTTATTTATCATGACTACATGCCTGCCCTCCCTGCACCACTCATCAAAGCTTTTCTTAAAAGAAGGAAAGTTATCAAATGTTGCATTTAAATAAACTTTGCTACCCCCACCATATAGTGTATTTACTGGGTTATTGAGGACAGTTGGGTTGGCACCAGTGTTTACACAAATAGCCTGGGCACCAGGGCTGGCAGGCCTGCTTCTGGATGTCAAAGCAGCGTCACAATACTTGTACTGCACAGCTGCAGTGCACCCAGCTTCCATAGGGTCACCAGCCTCTGTGCCAGGATCGCGCTCAATTTGCATGCAATCCCGAGTCAGTGCTGGTAGATGGCTTTTGCAGATAGAAACCTCGTTCACAGCGTCATTCGCGACAGATTCACAGTGAGTCGCGGAACTAACTGAGCAGTCTTTCAACTGCTTGCTAGGAACACGCTGCACCTTTTTAAAACTATCACGAATGACGTTGTGCGAGACACTGGCTCGTCCTTCAGGCTTTCTACCACAGACAGCGGAAGAAGCAGACTGAATCTGTTTCTGGCTCACAACTGCTGTCATAGGTGAAGTGGACCTGATGGACTTGGCAGCTGTCACAGCAAGAACTTTGCCTTCACTGTCTGCACACAGTTTAGAGCTCTGTTCTTGCTTGTGCAGTGCCACAGCCTTCCGCCGGCTCTTCTTTGACTGCACCAGTTTCCACTCACTGTCGCCACAATGGCCGACAGCCTGTGGCACAGCTGCTTTTCCAGCACTGGCCTCCTCTTCCCCCACAGAAGAGCGCACAAGAGCACTCTCATGCTCCTGTGAGGCTCTCCTTATTTTCCTGTCACAAGTGGTGCTTGCACCTCGACTAGGGATCATTGGCTGAATAGGCCTCTCCCCAGTGTTTCCCTTGCATGGTACACTTGTGCCATGGAAAATGGGGGAAGGCAGGCTGTCCCAGGTCCAACAAGCCTTGCTTCCCTTGCAGCGAACACGGACACCGCCAACGAGCGTAAAGCCAATACCATGAATGGTACTGGCCAGTTGGTCAGTCTCGTGTCTCTACATGAGAGCACTGCTGGTTTTCCAGACAGGAGCTGGTGCAGCGGAAGGTCCACCTACTGCTGGAGAATATTGAACTGCATGCATACCAAGTGCTGGAAAATCGACTTCCAAGTTGATGGAAAAGTGCTCCTGCCGAGCCCACCCACTCCATGCAGATGCCTTGGACTCCTTGTAGGACTGTTGGATGTGTCTCCTCTCTAGATGGGTGGACAAGGCACAGGCCTCACGGTGCAGGAAGTCTGCCAGCACCTTGTTGCCAAGCCGGCTGGGGTGGACACCATCCCTGCTCAGGAATCCAGGTCAGCTGTCCACAAGACTATTCAGGATAGTGAAGCCCCTCTCCAGGCAAAGCTGTGCGAGAGCGGCGTTCACATTCCTGTAGTGGTCATTTAAATGACAAACATCACACAACTGTTCTTCCCCTTGGCGGTACCGATTCTGCCCCCGAGGAAGAATGGCAGAAAAAGCTACATGCAACGTGGGATTGCTTTCGATGATTCCCTGAGCGAGCTGGCGATATTTGTCCATGCACATGTTGACACTGTCAACAGTGTTGTTCGTGCCAACATGTACAATGACAACATCAAAACTGGCCAGCTTGTCAGCAATCATTGAGAGCAAGTGCTCAATCCTTATTCCTCTGTGTGCGGCAACGCTAACAGACAAGCCACGGCGCGATGGGAAATACTGGTCAACGTATTTCACCATTGAATCGCCCGCTACCAACACACGCGTCATGTTGCGCACACTTTCAATTCAGAATTACGCCATGAAAAAAAAAGAAACAAGAAAGTGAATATTTAATCTAAAACACGGCTGTCAACTACGCAAATGCACTACGACACAGATACGAAGCACGTTAACACGGATGACCAAAGAAAGGGCCACGCACAGATGCTGCTAAATCAGCCTATATGCGAAAAATCACAAAAATACCTATTGGGATGGATATAAACAACGTTAGTAAATATAAAATAGCAGTGAAAATAAGCGGTTGAGCTTAGATGAAGATGATGTTCGAGGCTTGCGAATATGTAGCAGAACAAGGCCCGTAGACAGCTCGCAGAAGCAGCAACCAGCCGTACTCCAGCAGCAGCAGCAGCAGCAAGTGAGCGTCTGCTGGCCAGCTGAGCCACGTTCCGATTCGGTAAATTCGAACAACGCGCTAAATCGAAAACGACGTATGTCATATGACAATTTTTGTGACGTCACTTCTGTGTGGTGCAGAAACCGTCTCTGTGTGGGGATGGCTACAGCGCCGCGCGGCGCAGCAGCCATTGCCTTTTTTATTTCTCTATGGGCGGAATGTGTGCCTCCCCAGGTCTCGTGCTGAGCCGTTGCGGACAATATCTGTGCTCTGCGCCGCGTTATTGGTTACGCAGTGTTCGTCTGGCTGTTACATTACTCTTAGCAACGTTTACAAATCTATTTGTCCATCACGGGGTTTCAACAGTGCGTAGAACAAGTGCATATATCCATGTGTCGTGCGGCGGATGACGCGGATGAAGCAGTTAGTGTTCAGCGAAATGGCGTTGGGCACCATGACGAAGCTGAATGACGACGAACGCCTTGCAGGTCAGTGACGGTTGAGCAGTGCTCCTGCTTGTGACAACGGACGACGCTGTTGAGCCCAGCAAGACGCCGCGAGGACCATGTGCACATACGTAGTTTCGTGTTGTGTGTGTACAGTAACAACTTGCATGTGCGTATTAAAACACCTTTTCTGTTCCGCTTGGTACACTCTCCACCAGCATTGCATGTAATCTCAACGTAACAGCAACCACGTTCAACTGTCACTAGCACCGTGCTCAAAGTCACCACGGTCGCAGAATGCTGACGCAGGTGAGTTTCACGCGGAACACGGACACGGTGGCAGGACGCTGCGTCAGTCGCGTGGCGGAATGCAACCGTAGAAGGCGCACGACCGATCGTGTTGTCTGTACAGTTGCTGAATTAATGACGTGAAAGCACTCGCCGTTGTCAGTGCATCTAGCGCGCGCTCTTTCGTATTGCTTCGTTGTCCGCGAGCTGTTACTCTTTGTTATTACTCGAACGAAGCGATTTCGCTGAAGGTGTCCCGCTGGCTCTGAGTGATGAGCCCAGTTCAATTAGTTTCGGATCGTCACGACACACGCGTTGCGCAGCCCACGTGCTTTCCGAGCCGGAGAGGGAGTCGCGCCTTCTGCTTCGCATTCATATGTAAACAAGAGAGGAGAATTTGCCTACTCAATATGGCCGACTTCCGGCTTCATCGCGGCTTCACAACGAGTGACGTCAGGGCCTCTCCTTACCTTTTCCTTCCTCCGTGGTGGCCCGAAACCATGACCTACTACACTCCTGACCTGCCCAGAGAGCACCTCTTCCAGCGCCCACGTTCTAGTTCATACCTTCTGCCGCTAGGGCCGTCACCTACGAGCGGCGTGGCGCTAGGCAGCACCTGTTCGCTGTCGTCTGCTTCAGCCATCGCTGTGGCAGTGCAAATCGTTCTTATTGTGCATGAATTGTGTATGAATGTGTAAAATATGGCAAATAAAGCGATATGATTCCTCGTCAGAGTTGGCTGCATTCGTGTGGACGTTTGAAGCAGAAATAGAACCGTAAAAAAAGCACACAAAGGGTCACAGTGGCAAGCAGACGGGAACTTTTCTACAAATGAAGGAAAATTTATTATGAAAATATTTCTTGAATGAAAACGTAGTCCAACGAGATAAAAAAACTATTGTTAGGCATTCATTGTTCACACTGAATCACGATGGTTCCAGACGATACGCATACACAAATTGCAGAAGATACGCAGAAACACAGTAGGTCGTGTGCAGAAACTTGCAGACGGCAGATAGCTGCAGTAGTCAGCTCTAATAGTGGCCGCGTGCAGTTTTTTTTTTTTTTAGATGAGCTGACACCTCAAATGTAAGTATGGTGTATTGCTGCGTGCCATATTGCAAATCGGAACAAGGCAAACAAAGTAAAGTAAGTTTTCACGAGTTTCCTGCCACAGACATACGGGAAGAATGGATCGAGGCAATTGGAAGAAAAGGTGAGTCTTGTGTTTTTGAGAGTCGTTTCAATTCAGAACGAGTTGCAAGCTAGCAAGAAGCACCAGGGTGCTTTAGTAAACTTTATTTCCGTGTGTTATGCTAATTCACTGAGCTAAAAAACATGAAAGCTTTTTTAAAGTACCGCGGCTAATATGGCAGGCTCCACAAATAGTGCCAAGAAATTTAAATATAGCACACAAGAAAAAAGTAAATATACGAAATCTGTAAATTATGTAAAAATGCGTAGCGGTGGGTTGCGAGGGGTTCGAGCACCCTTCCCGAAGGCTGCCTCAACAAATGCCGCCGAAATCCATAAAAAAATTAATGATATGAAATATTTACGTGCTGCCTCCACAGTTTGTCTCTCTGTGTGTGTGTGTGTGTGTGTGTGTGTGTGTGTGTGTGTGTGTGTGTGTGTGTGTGTGTGTGTGTGTGTGTGTGTGTGTTTAGCGATGGACAACTCTTGAACACTGGGTGTCACTGAAGTTAGCGACCGAATTTGGTCAAATGTATTTCTCATCTCAAACCTCTATCTTCCCATACAGCTTTGTTCGTTTCTGTATAAGCTTACTTAAGGTAATTAGAAACGTTACGCCGGTAACGAAATGTGGCGATTAACTGTTCACTCTATATAGGGCTGGCAGGCGGTCGGGTATAATGACATAATTGAAGTCCTTCGTGCAATGAGCCCATCGGCTCTGTGAGGGTTAAGAGACCCAGCCGGTGAAACCGAAATGAGGAACCTGGAATAATCAGCGACAGATACTCTATTTATGTGCGTGCTGCATCTGAGATTACATCATGCATGACAAAGATTCGTTTTGGAGAATGCAAAAGAACAAAAACCACTGAAGTCATCGTCGTCAACGGCGGAGTCATTGTACAGGTTAGAGGTTTGCGCTCTAAACCAAGACCAAGGCGCTCAAGTGCGCCTCGGTTTCGGCTCTGTCGTATTGGGTCGCGCTTCGTTACTGAGCAGCCATTAGGAAATTCAGCTTTGTTATGAAACCTTGTATAGCCAATGAGCTCTTCGAATAAAGGGCTTCAAGTATGCCACTGGACTCGACCACGTACCATCACTAAACATCAATCGACGAATGTAGTCATCTAAAAAGACATTTACAAAGGCTGCGAGAAAATATGAAAATGCACTAAATGGGTATACAGGTACTTCCCCAGAATAAAATCGTGGCTATGCTTTTTCTTAACCTCCCCATTTGGCTTGTTACATTTTGGAAAAATTAATTACAAAAAAGGTGTTATGGACTGTTATTTTGCAATCTTGCTAGCCATGCGTATACGCCTTTACCTTTGATGAAGGTTCAGGAAAGCATCGCTGGGAGCCCAGCGACCGGTCGAAGGTATGCAGCCTGCATTTTACCGCTGAAGATTACAGAACAGTGACGAAAAGGAAGATGTTGAAGCCCACAGCCGTGCCTTCCTTATTTCCCGCTTCTCCTGATCCACGTGGGCAAGATCCAATGCCGCGGAAAAAGCGGCTAAAACGAACGCAGGGGGAAACAACGCTGGCACCCATACAAGTAAAAATACTGTAAGTAAAACTTGAAGTCTAACACAACAACGGATAAGAATAATGTTAGCAGTATTCCCTTATGCGTTTAGCGGGACAATATATCTGTCATGCTTCGCTATTTTTTCGGCTTAACAGGGGAACGTCCAACGCAGATTCTTCTCAAGAAGAGCGAGCATCAGCGGAGCCTGGGGAAGTATATAGTTCTGAAAACCCAATTGAAACTGCACAAGAGGCCGAGTGGTTGCATTTTCCATCAAGTCAGGACAACATGGAGGACTGTAGTTCAGTTATACAAGGGGAACACCAGAAGAGGCCAGTGCGGCGCTCCATGACGTCGCAAACGTCGATCGGTTTGAAGAAGATGCGCTCCCTGGTCGCGGCAACTAAGACGTTGCGGCGGAAGTGCAGCAGGCTGAAAGAAATGAACAGTAATTTGCATTCACAGCTAGAGAAGCTAAAGAAAGATTTTTTCGAGATGAAAGCCCTCGCCGAGGCGAATGGCGCTCTAACGCTGCAGGTACGCAGTTACGTCAGTGGACGAATGTTATATTAATCCTTTTATATTCGCACTTAATTTTAAATGACTCTGAACATAATAACAATTTAGGAGTAAGTCAATTCTATCAACATCACCCGTACTACGAGAGGACGTCCGGTGAGCGAAGGAATTCTCGAAACTATAAGAGATTGTAAAGGTGGCGATGCTACCCTTAAGTTCTCGCGCATCGGCTAGCAGTGACGTCATACTTTGACGGCCTCAGGTAATGTCTAAGACTGCTGTGTTAGTAGATGCAAGGTCTGAAGTAGCAAGTTTCAAAGAAATGTTCTCAGCCAATGCGGCCAAGTACACAAGGAGCGACGCAACATAAAGCGACGTGCACGTGTCGAAGATTGTTCGCCAAACTCAGAACATTAAACCTAGTCTTAATTTTTTCTGTTCTAATAGTCGTATGATCGGAACAGGAACGATAGAGAATTATCAGGTACTCATTTATCAGTCTATTAACTTAGTGTCCCTATACTTTTTTGTAAGAAACGTCAGAAAGGGGAGGATGGAAGCTTGCAGTAAAAAACCTGTGAACAGGGGTTGTTCCCATTCTTTAATCGCTGTTTACACACACACAAACACTGAAAATAATCATGAACCAACTCGCTTAATCAGTAGTTTTAGCAAAGTTGTTTCGAGGCGGCGTTTCGACAAGCAGGCTTGTTTTCTGAAAGACTGAAATACAATTATAGCCTTAAGGATGACAAGTCCGCTGTCATGATGTCTGCTCGAGAGAAACTCTGTTTATAGATTTTCTTCTTCATATAAATTTACGTGACATTTTAGTGTACGCCGATGCTGGCAATCTTTCTGGTCATACGAAGGTGTAGGCCTGACATAAGGACACGGAATAAAAGAAGGTTGGTGGGTAAGCGCGCACATGAGCAAGTGTTTAAGATACGAAGGTCGGTGTGTACCCCCTTGCGTGATTGGCGCACCCCGAGTTTATTCCTTTATCCTGCGAACAACGAGTTCAAATTTCTGTCGTCGCAAACAATTAGGGACATTGGACTGACAACTGGAAAGACAGTAATTTGCAAGCTGTGTTGTGTTGGTGCTATGGGCCGATCGGTTTATGCTCGTACAGGAAGCCACGCTTGACGCACATGTGATGTCTGCCTTATAAACTTGAGCGAGCAGCATTGCATTCAAAAAGGAAGGAATGGTTTGGAAAGTGTAAGTGAACAGTTTCCGCTAGTCCGTATGTGTGAGTCGGTGGCCGGTTACTGAACATGACGCAAGTCTGAAGTTGCGCAATTCATTAATGTAGCATAGCTGCAATTGAATGTCCACGTGGTGACATGAAACATCTATTATTGTCTTAAGAGTAAACGCATATCTTTTCTCGCGATTATGAATTGTTGAATAAGGAATGATGCCAAATGCAAGGTTTCGACAATCAGGTGCACTATTCTTTGTCAGGACAGCAACAGCCTCCTTTAGTAGCGTGTGTGTGAACGTTTGCTCACTCTCCCACAACATCTAAACTTGTCTTGACAAGGGCAAGTCCAGTACGTAAATGTCGAATTGTTGGATGCGCCGGCATTCCCTGCTCTACGATGTTTCAGCGGGTCAAGCTTCCATTCTCCCCTGCACTTCCGCTTTCTTCCAGTATGTTATCTTGCGCGTGATTTACGCATTTCAACTGCCCTTTCATCATCAGGAAATGCTGGACGAGAACGACAAGAAGGCTGAATTTTTGAAGGAGCAATTGCAATGCCTGCGTGAGAAAAATCACCGTTGGAAAGAGGTGACCATCAGGCAGGCCATAATGTGGCAAGCTAAATCACCCTGCGGGTACGAAATGTTGCGGAGGTCTGGGTGCCTCACCCTTCCAAGTCGCATGACACTGAAGCGTTACATTGGCTACTGTACTGGAGCAGTTGTTTCGTCGCTAATGAAGCAAAGGCTGCACACGGAAAGCACACACTTGTCCGAACGGGTACGTTACTTCGATCAGAATTATTTACAATATGCACGCGAATAACGAAGGAAGCAGCGCACGCGGCAGTGTTTGACTGATCAAAATACATGCTAGTATAGCCGAATGAAAAGTGATTTAAAGTGAATAAACAGGGACCAGACCTGTGGCAAGGATTACTCGAACGTAAGATGTATTGTTTAAGAGTATACGGCAGTGCGCTATGTTTGCTCTAAACCCTAATCATTTCTGTTAAATTATGGGTCATGTACGGAACAACAAAGAAGGTTATTTATATAATTAACTGTCTCCGCCGATATATAACGCATGTCTGTTAACAGTGAATTCCCCCCCCCCATTTTTTTTGTTAGGAAAAAATGGGCTCTTTGATTGTGGATGAAATGTCTTTAAAGCAAGCACTGACGTACGAAAAAAAAGGAGACAAAGTCCATGGCCTAGTCGAAATGGGAGGCCTAGAAAAAGAAGTGGGCATTCAGAACGAGCTGGCCACACACCTTCTCGCCTTTGTATTTGTAGGCTTATCAACGCACTACACGTAAGTGAATCATCACTTTGTCTATCACTATACGTTTCGCTGTGACTGAAAGACTAACCCCACCTATAGATATAAAAAGAAAACGTTGTCTTTAATTAACCAATGATGTGCTATTCCGCGACCAGGGCTGAAAGTCTGGGGAGGGGCAGGGGGAGTCGTCTTCTATTTTTTAAGGAGGGCTCCCCCCCCCCTTTCCCCCGGCAAGTCAACTTTAGCATTGTGCACTTATTTGACAAGCACTCGAGATGAGCAATTGGCTCTCCTCCTCTCTCCAACGGAGTGAGATTTTAAGCCCAGCTGACACCGACGCTACAGAATACTGCTAATTTTTATCTTTTTCAGGCTACCCGTGGGATATTATTTCACGCAGTCAGTAAAAGGAGACCACCTGCATCAACTAACACTTGAAGTAATTAAGTCCATCGAAGAAGCAGGATTCCAAGTGGTCCGACTTGTAGCTGACAACCACGCTTCGAACAAAAAGATGTTCACCATGTTAGGGAATGGTCGTATGATGCCAGTTGTGCCGTAAGTTGCTAAGTATATATTTTTGCTCTCAGCTCGCATTAAGCTGTGCGCAATGCCTAGTGTAAATATTTTTTTATATGTATTCGCAGTGTGCCCTCAATGTATGCATGGATCGAATCCCAGCTGCGGCTGCTGCTTTTCCGATGGAGGCGGAAATGTTGTAGGCCCGCGTTCTCAGATTTGGGTGCACGTTAAAGAACCCCAGGTGGTCGAAATTTCCGGAGCCCTCCACTACGGCGTCTCTCAAAATCATATGGTGGTTTTGGGACGTTAAACCCCACATATCTATCAATCAATGTATGCACGCGCATGCATGCCGTGTTTGAGTGAAAAAAAAAACAAAAGACTTGGTCGCACAAAAAAAAAAGCCTGTATCAGCATCAGAGCCCCCCCCCCCTTCTTTTTTTTTAATCAGCGCTGCCATATAAGAAAGCCGTGTCCATAACAAGATTGCTATCAACAGTACAATCGCTGTAAATAGCCCGTCTTTACAAATCAATTGACGTTACGCGTTTGCGTAATGTATGCGCACCTGCATGCGACTGTATGAATGGGTGAGTATACTTAAAGTTTCGGAAGATTTAAGGTGTAGGTAATCTCAATAAAACACACACACAGACCTGCAGGATCATGGCATGAGTGGAGAAATTTTATAATAAGGTAATAATTAACAACGCACACGTCCTTCGAATGGCTAACATTTACATTACTTTGGTAAAAAACAGAAAACCGTATATGCAACTAATTATTCACACCGCAAACGCCGCCTTTCTCCAATTTATTTATTCATTTTTTTTGTTGTTGTTGCAGACATCCAATGGATATGAATCGGAGGCTCTTCCTTTCTTTTGACCACTGCCACATCCTGAAAAATCTCCGCAACCAGATGTTGTCCACCAAACGCGTTCTGTTCAACAATGGGCATTACTACAGCCCCACGTATTTGAGAAAGTTGCTGGACATAACAGAAAAACAGTCGTCGTTCAAGCTTGTTCGGAACCTTACGCAGAAGCACGTTTACCCGACGAACTTCGAGAAATTAAGCGTGAAGAGGGCCGTTGAAGTGTTCTCTCCACAGGCATGTATAAGAAAAGGTGTAAACCCATTTAGCGTTAGTGTCACACACTCCCAGATTCTCTGTATTCCTTGTAGACATCACAATGCGTGACGCACACAGGTCATGCAGGAAATGCCTTTTCGTTAGCTGTAAATTATGTATGCTTCCTGCAACCTGTATTACACAAAAAAATACATCTAATTGAGCTAGAATCATGCTCGCAGTTTTCTATCAGTAGTGACGTTTATACTTCTCAAATTCTTTGGCGCGCTCGGGCAAACTTTTATGCGCTAATATTACGCCACAACTCATTTTACATCATATTACGTCAAGTGAATGTTCATGCAGAAGCAGAAAAAATTTTGCAGCTTTTCGTTCAAATGAAGCAGTACAAAAACTGCCTTTTAATAGTAATTCACCGCAAACGATACGTGAATATTCATGTTAGTTTCTGGTTTATTTGTTTGTAGAACCCAAACGGAAGCAAATGGTGAAAATGTAATTCAATACGTATATAACTGCTAACATATTTATCAGTATGGTCACATAAAAACATGCACATGAGCTGCTGCTACTGCTGCTGCTAACAGCGCATGGTTATCTGAACATACAATTTCCCTTTCTTAACGAATGTACCTGCGCGTATTGCTTACCACACAATAATTACGTATCATTAGAGCTTCTATAAATATATGTTCACTAACACAAACTCACTTAAAAGTGCACGTTATTGATGACTGCAGTGCCACTTGTAACTCGTCTCACTTGCTGTATACGAACGTCCAAGCTTAGAAACCTCTCTCTAAATAATTCCGATCATTTTTAATATGTCGCGTCTCCTTGGTTTCTAGGTGACATCGGCCTTACGATACCTCTTACAATACGGCCGCAGATTTGGCATTTTCGGGTTTGAAGACTGCCTGCCAACCATCGAGCTGATGGAAATGATATTTAAATGGTTCACCATACACAACATAAGAAATACAACCTTCCACGTAGTAAGCCGGGACCAAAACAGGATGCCGTTCAGTTCCCCAGATGATGACAGGTACATTCCATTTATCCCGCTAGGTTTCATATTTTCTACAATAAACTGCTTTATTTTCAGGTTGATATGGCTGGAGCAGGAATTTCTGCCCTTTTTCGCAGCATGGAAAGCCGCGGCACCACATAAGAGGGCATTCATATCTCTTGAAACATACGAAGCTCTCCAACTGACCACAATGTCCACAGTACAGTGCACACAATTTCTCATACGTTCAGGTTTCCTATACGTGTTGACTGCCAAATTCTCCAGTGACCCTGTCGAAGCACTTTTTTCCACCATCAGACAGCTTCAAGGAAGCAACGATCAGACAGACGCCCGTGCTGCGCTTTCATCACTGCAGAAAGTCCTCGTGATGGGAATGATGCACTCATCACCAAGCGGCAGTACAGAGCAAACAACGTCTCCTCTTGGATCGCCCAGTGCAAGGCAGGCGTCGTGCTCCACAGCAGTAAAGCAAGCCGGACAACCTCTGGAAATGCACTCGCTAGTAAACCAGAATCAAGGGTCGTCAGGCGAGTGCGCGGCATCGACATCTGCTACTATAACCCAGACGATGCGGCCACATCTAGAAGCCCTGCAGACTTGCCGTGGTGCGCTTTTCATATCTCGTTGATTCCGTGTAATGGAATGATTTACATTATTTAAAAATTATTACACACCGTCCAACAATTCCCCACTATACGATATTATGCATATATTATAAACTCTGCGCTGCTTACTGTGTTACATGCAAGCCGCGTGAGGCAGCGTTTGCGTCAGTGCACGATGTAGATGAAAACATGCTTCTCAATCAGTTATACTGTGTATGTATGTAACGATAAGTCCATGGTACAAGCAGGTACTATGGCTTACATTTAAAAATATAACATGCTTTCACCAGGCGCCCACACAACTCGACTAACCGACGTCCCTTTCCCGCAATCGGGGAAGAAATTTTCGGCGGTTTTGAATCGCTGTCATAACTGGCACACAGATGATGGCATGGCTCGTTTGCGTTCGCCTTACTCTCTTGAGATGCTGTCCCTTCCTAATCCCGTCGTCTTTCTCTTGCTTCTTCTCCTAGATTTTTTTTTATTTTTAAACGTTTCTCCCTCAGTTTTTTTTATGTTGTTGTTTATACTATTCTCCGGACTTCTTCCCTCCTGTCGTGACAAGCTATAAATCGACGCGGAAAATGTGTAAATATTATTATACCTTGAAAAAGACGGGGCTCTCCCGACGCAAACGTCGGCTGAATGAACAGTTATCTTGATGATATGTGGGGTTTAACGTTCCAAGACCACCATATTATTATGAGAGACACCGTAGTGAAGGGCTCCAGAAATTTCGACCACCTGGGGTTCTTTAACGTGCGCCCAAATCTGAGAACGCGGGCCTACGGCATTTTCACCTCCATCGAAAGTGCAGCCGCCGAAGCCGGGATTCGGTCCCGCGACCTGCGGGTCAGCAGCCGAGTACCTTAGCCACTAGACCACCGCGGTGGGGCAACAGTTGTTATCTGAAAGCGCATTAACATCCATATATATATATATATATATATATATATATATATATATATATATATATATATATATACATATATATATATATATATATATATATATATTTCTCATATTTTGTATACGGACACGTGTCGGTTTAATCATGCATGCTTATCTATATACTGATAAAATTCTTGCACACTTTTCATTTCTACCTTCCCACAGGTGCCCCACAGCCAGGCATAAGGGCCAGCACGCTTGGCCTTATAGCGGGCTTCCTGGTGAAAGCAGCTGAGGATTGCATTACTTGCGACGACTGCATCGGCAAAATCAAGGCTCCCAGCTCATCTGGACCAGCTACTGCTGTGATATTTAATTTAGACAGGGGAGGGCTTTCATACCCAACGATCTCATTTCTTTCCTTTGTGAGCACTCTAGAAAGGGCCGCGGAAGCATTTGCGCCATTGGCCATTTCCAAAAAGAGGCCGATGGCACTTTTTGTGCAAACTGTGCTACCTGCAGTGGCCTTGAACCCTCTTTTCAGCCATAAAGGCGCTACTAGCGAGCACCGAGAAGCCATGGCGCGGCTAGTGTTGCAAAAATTTAGCCGTCCTTTCTTCTCAAACTACGTGCGGGACAAAACAGCCAAAGAAGGAAAGAGAAAGAGAATAGCCGAAAAGCCAAAATCTCGCAAGATTTTAAAAGTTTAGTTGCATGCCTCCATTGTATCATGTACGCGCCCAGAACCTTGCTAGCACATTTTATTGAACTATGACCCAAATGCACGCAGCTCTGTACGCGTACATATGTTTTTCTTTATTGCAGACACAAGCCGTCACTGTGTGCCAGCAAGTAGGATATTCTTCGAAAGTGCAGAAACTTTGTTTGAAACATCAGCTTTAACTGGCATATTGTGGCACGCATAAGTAAAGCGACAAATGTGTTTTGTTTCATTTTGAAGTGCTGTAACATTGCTCGAATCACACGCATACACTCGCCAAATTCTTTTAGCAGAAACCTTGATATCACTTTGAGGGATCTGCTTTTCATTGACAAACGAGTATAATGGCACATTTTCAGCATGTGTACGCGCCCCAACTGCGGGTGTCGCCCTTGGGCGCTATCAATCAAACATAACCACTAGTACAACAAAGGCGGTACTATTCCGCCCTAAAAATAAGTCTGTTAATGAAAACATACATTTCAAGTATGGCGATACTATTATTGAGTTAGTAAATTGTATAAAAATTCTTGGAGTTACATTTTCGAGCAATATGCTTTGAAACGATCGCATTTACAGTGTGCTGGGTCAGTTATCTCGCGTAGAGGGCACGGTGTACAGTGGCAAAACTGTTCTACTATACAAGGTAAAATTCTTACTTTATAAATGACTGTTCTGTTGGCATCTTGCTTATTGTTTCTTGGTATGAAGGACTACGACTAACACGCGCTTACAAAAACTGTACCTGATGCAAAAGACGTATATTAGAATAATTTTTTACTGGTCGTATGATGCTCGCAGAAGTGAATTGTTTCAACAGGCTGGAATACCACCCCTACATCGTCTCTACGATTTTAAGTTAGCATTGGTGGTCAGGCGTCAATTTCAAGAAAGTCGACATTATTTGTACGACCTCTCGAAACTGCAGCCAAATAATTTGTTCGAAACATGACATAAAGAAACATGGAAAATAAAAACTTCGAGAACAAACTACTCCACAGATAGGTTGTTCTACACAGTTTCTACGTTAATTGATAAATATGTGAAAGCTGGCATAGATTTCTTACTCTGTACCCGAACTCAATTGCACGATATACACATGTATAGTTTTCAAGATTTCTTTGCAGTTGCTACATTGTTATCATGGTTGCTATTTTTATTTTTAGAATTTGAACTTGATATTTTTGTAATTGTTGCTTAGATAACATTGCTAACTGTTTGCCAGTGCTGTCGTGCTAAAGGCGTCTGTGGGCCTATGTCAAGCTGCCTCTTTCGAAGAGCAGCTTTTACCTGCCGCTGTCCTTCATCAAACTATTGATGAAAAATAAAACATTATTATTATTATTATTATTATTATTATTATTATTATTATTATTATTATTATTATTATTATTATTATTATTATTATTATTATTATTATTATTATTATTATTATTATTATTATTATTATTATTATTATTATTATTAACTATGCTCGACAAGATGATGATAATGATGACGATAAAAACTTTATTGGGGTCGCAATGTGTTGCCCTCGATAGGCACATCACTGCCTTTACCATATCGTCTCATCGCACGGACATATAAAATCATAGAAACGCGCATCGGCCAGCGCTCCCCGTTCCAGCAGACAAACTCCCGTAGCGAAATTTGACGCACAATTTTTGTTGTGTAGGTCACAGTAAGAGTTAAAGCTTCAATTCCTGTGTCTCTCCTTGATATGCGTCCGTGGGCGTATGTGCATTATTCTCTTCTATCAATTGACTACAAGTGTAACACCTGTCCAGGGCGAGTGTCCAAGGTAAGTGCTCAACAGGGGCACTGCGTTTCACCTGACGCGTCCTAAACAACCTAAAATCAGTTTGATATTCTATTACCAATGAGTACATTATTAGTCAAAAGCTTTATGAATACTAAATTGAAGTTTTTTTAGGCTGGAATGGCAAAAACAACCATGCAGCAAGACATTTCTACGCAAATATACAGCTTTAGAAGTCAATCAACCAGTATAGCCTAACTACTAAAATGTAACACATAGCACACGTTAGCCTTTTCAGCAAAAAACAATCACACGTATAGGCAGTTTGTCACAGAAGCAGACGCATGGTATCAGTCCGTCGCCCTCCTGCCGGCCGCACAGTAGCAGACGAACAGGTTATAGGTAGCGCCACCTACGGCGAGCGATTGAACGAGAGCGGGGACACGCGCTCCCATAGGAACCCCGCTATCTGAACAGGTCAGGAGTGTAGTAGGTCATGCCCGAAACAACGCCTCCTAGATTTCCCGTGCCTGCCGTATTATTGGCGGTCACTTGGGAAGCGGCGGTCATCAGAACTATGGTAGTGGCGCCACTCAAGTAGGGGTTTCTTCAAATAGGTTTTTACGTTTTTGAAACTTATATGCAACAAAAAAAAACGTTTTAAAAAGGCGTAACCGTAATTATAATTAACCATACGTAAGTGACGTCGTCATTCAACAAGCAACTTTTTAATACAAGGCATCCTTTAAAATTAGTAGCAAACGCCAAAAGTGCCAATCTCAAAAGCTAAGTACAAAAACTTTTATTCCTACGTAGGCAGCGCCACTATAAATGACCGGCGTTTCGCGCTTATCTGGCAGGCACAGGAAATATAGGAGGCGTCGCCCAAAAAGAAGAGCGGTAAGGCAACCTTGACATAACAACAATGGCGCTCCCCATGTAGCCGGCCTGTCTCCACGGTCGCGGACATCGCCGTGCGACCACAAAATTATGCACCGTCAGCCTCTAGTCAACGTAGAAATTAATTTCTAGTTGGCCATGGAAGAGTCGAGTGGCAAGACGGAATCGCCACAATCCGTCGAATTGTGCCTCGCTTCGAACGGTGACACATTCCTCGTCACTCGAGATTCGATCGCCGCTGTTGACAAGCTGTCCCTCAGACTGGACTGTGCTCTTAGTTTGGATCAAAGCACCAAGGACTCGGTAACACATTTCTTGGCTGGCACCAACCCCTTCGATTCGGTCGTCGAGGCACGGATATCGGCTGCGGTAGACGAGCGGCTGTTCTGGAGTATCATTGTAGAGCTTTCGAGATCTCACAATTACCGTCGGCTTTGCCTCGACAAATTTCGAAGAAGGTGTCAAAAGTGCCGGTGGACGAAACGTACGAGAAAAAGCCACCCGGTGACTGTAAGCGTTGTTGTGCGTCTTGTGCCATGGAAACCTGTGATGGACAGGTCTTGGTGGGTACTTGCGCTCAATCAGAATTCTTCCTTTTATTGAAACTCATGGGTCTTGTTAGCTTCGGTTTCATGAACGTAGACGCAATGAGTTTTCGTTAGTGCCTGCTGGAGTCTTACGCCGCTTTTCTCAAGGATACTGATCAGCGTGAAAGACGAAACCAAAAGCTGACAATGGGCAGGATGTCTCGTAGGTGACTAATTGAGCTCTGTATTTCGGAGACTTTAATACATTGCGACAAAGTCAACAGTTGGTTTTAGTTTGCCATAACAAAGCGTTGTTCACAATGCGCATCTAACTTGCCTTAAATAAATAGATCAAGAGGTTTAGTAACCAATGCAGACCAATGCTGTTTCTGGTCAAGTGCAGAGGCAGCAGCCAGTAATCTCGGCTTGCTCTGTGCTCTTCCTTTTTTTTTTACTTTTTCGAGTTTGCCGATAAAATAAACCTGTTCGCTTATTGTTCATGAGTGTCCTCCAAAGGTTTCGCCCAATCCACTTCGCAGAGTATTTAGGCCGGTGAAATGAGGAAATCAAGAGTGACATAATGAGACCTTAAATTCTAAAAGAAGCTGATAGAGTCACCTCACGCTGTGTCACTTCAGAGAAATTATAGCTTTTGCAGAACAAATGAGCGACACCATGTACTGTCATTTTTCAGCACTCTAGTAGCCGTATCCAAAATGTGCTTTGTTGTTTCGGGGTTCCGTTTCATTCTGCTATATTATGCGTTTAAGTCGGAAACCAACTAGGCTCAAATTTCAGCTTTTAACTGCAACTCTTAGTTCCAGCTTGACCCAAAGTGAGCACATGCAAAGGTCTCCAAGGCCCCTATTCGAAAACTCCCATTCAAAGAATGTCCAGCGATTGTGTAGAATGCTGATGGTTATGACAGCCAAACTTGTAATCTGATGGCAAATGACATATTGTTTTCTTAATTACGTTATTGAAACAACATACCACTGCATAAATATACAAATGTAGAGTATCTTGCAGAAATGTAAGGGTGCATTTGCCCTTCCAACAAAGGAACATTGGTCTAGTTTGTTTGAATTATGTAAGCATAACTTCATAAACAACACCAGTTTTGGCCAAGGTACCACAACATGCAGGCATTTAGGTTGGAATGGACAGCTTGTGGGACTCGGTAGCCAACCGTTATCGTTAAAGGAACGCATACATAAAGCACTATGCATTAGCTTAGACTGATAAATTATTATTTGAAAATAACTGTTGTTCAACTGGGCTGGTAGCTTAGATTTTAAAACTAGAGAAGGTGTCGAACGTTGCACTCATTGAAGTTCAAAATGAGAACCAAAGGCTGGCATGTCAATATGACCTCACAAGCTTCTAAATGCCTTCTTTCGTCTTTTCACCATTTCATCCTCATTAAAGCCCTCAAAACTTGCCACCTCAATTCTCTTGCTTCATAAGTGCATAATGCGGTTCATATATATGAATGTTAGGTTATATAGGCATTATTAGTTACCAAAATCTGACACAAGGGTAAGCTTATGTGACAGCTTCAAGGCTAGGTTGCCACCTGTCTCTTTGCACTTTTTCTAGCTTACTGAATGCCTTTTTGTAATAAGCGTACTGTTTTCTATATCAAGGAAGGGTATTCAACATATACAGGTGGCATCATTTTTATCTTCTTCGGCTTTTAATTATGCCAAAGAAAAGACACGCACAGCCTTTAGAATCCCCTGGCCTAGGTTAATGCTGTTTCTGGTCAAGCATTTATAATCGCTTATTTGCAGCGCTTCATTGTTGTCAGAAGATGGCCTCTTATTTGGTTCCTTTCTCGCATTAAAGTAGGGATTCCTCAGTTGAATGCGCAATGGTTGTTGCCAGTCAACTTAACTGTTCTGGACACATACTGCATGCATATTTTACTACATAACACGCAACATTGCATTGTCAAACAGTATAGCTGTAATTATAGCACTTCACGATTGCTATTCATGGCTGCATTGATGATTTGGGTAGCCCTGTTGCCACAGTTGCTGAAATATGCACTTTTATTGGAGTCTTATTAGGACTGCGGTGTCGGCATCCTTAATACATTGCGAAGAAATAGTGTAGCCTCAAGGATTACTCCCACCATGTTAGACATTTTTAATTGTACTGAACGCTAAAAGCGAGTCGGGGTCTAGGATGCTATTTGTTATCTTTTAGTGACCATTTTTTTCATTATCTTTCTAGGGAAGCCAAGATTGGCCGCTTAGTGGTGGAACAACTCGAATTGGAAAACACAATGGCCTGGTTGTCAACCCTTGGTGGAGCTTTCTCCGCACTCGGCGATTACTGCTCCAGATTTGTGAGTTTTCTTTATTGCTTCGCTAGTAAGTCGTATAGTGGTCATTTTGTCGCAGGTGCATCATCATGTAAACATACCTGAGCTGTTCTTGCATACTGAGGATGAACAGTGTATTTGTTGTGACATTCTAGTGTTCTGGATTTTAATCAGGCGGACAAACATACCAATTTTAATACTAGAACGAGGACGAGCAAGGCTAGCTGTTTCACAAGAAGTGAAATGTCCAGCCCTGCGTGAAACACACAGCACAGTCACATCGTGAGCTGCAGGAATATCCTCGTTGCCTGTCGCAAACTCTAAAAGGCGATGTCTCTTGGGATCATTTTCCTGAGAACAAACGGCACCATACGATCGGCATGTTGCTGCTTCTGCTGCTGTCTGCCCAGTGAAGGCAGTACAGAGGCAGCAGCCAGTAATCTTAGCTTGCTCTGCGCTTGCCGTAGATTACCTGCAACAGTGGGCACACCAGCCAAGAGCATGCGCTTCACTTAGACCCTACAATTGTCACTGCACTGAGCACGAGTGGCCAACTTGACTACAGAAGGAGGTACATGCCCCTTTGTACTCTCCCCCCAATTCCGGTAAATGTTAACCCTCTCCCTCACCTCATTCGCCATCTATCACATATGCACAAGGATGGCATGACGGCAAGGGTACTGCTTCTTTAAAAAAGCACACTAATGCCTACACCAGTGCGTCAAATCGCACAAGTGTTCAAAGGCTACATAGAAAGGGATTCTGCTTAGTTCTGGAAGATGAAAGGGACTTTTTCTAGTTCTGTTTCCATTTCCTTCTAACAAATTACTGGTTCACCTTAAATTTGAGCTATGTTTTATTGCACAAGCCGGCCCAGGATGTACAAACAAAAATGTAATCATGCTTGTGTTACCTACATAGTGGTATCTGAATCGTAGTGACAGTGATGTGTTTTCGGCTTCTTGAAATTGCCATGGCCTTGACAGATTGGATTCTCTTACTTTAAAAGCCATTACTGTGGTGTAAGTCTTGGCTCTGCTTACTGAGCACTCAATATGCCCTTGGTTGTGTGAACTGCTTGTGTTACCCGACTGCTGTATGGCTTACCTGCAATGGCTAAGCAGACTTTTTTTTTTTTATACAAGCTTTCAGCTGGTGGTCAAAATTTCTGGAGCCCTCCACTACGGTGCCTCTCATAATCATATGGTGGTTTTGGGACGTTAAACCCCACACACCAATCAATCAAACTTTCAGCTGCACCGTGCGTACCCATATTTTACCGGCTTTCTGTGGAGCACTTACACTTTTAAACGTGATGTGCTTTTCAAGCTCATAATTTCCTCAAACCCAAGAACTCGTCATTCTCTTCTTTTTTGCTTGGCCCTCTTAATTCGTTCTGCGCTTGCTGTAGATTACCGGCAACAGTGGGCACACTGTTGCACTGCAGTCACACCGCAGTCCTTTCACATCAAATTGAGTCCAGTGGCCTTTTAGGAATATAGTATTTTCAACAAGGAGCACTCAAGTAGGCTTAATAAGGCTGCAATAACAACATTCAAAGCTTACTTTTTTTCCCCCTATTTTATCTATTCCCCTCAGCGTAGAAAGCACCATTAGCTTCTGTCCCACTTTTTCTTTTTTTCTCGTTTCTTCTTTGACCTGCTCTTTGTCATCATAGAATGCATTGAAGGCATTCTACACAATAAGGTACTATAAGCTTGAAATTCCCTGAAAATTCCTGGAGGGCAGTAACACCTGCCATCTCTGCTGAACTTTTTACAAAGCTTACATAAAGCTGGCATTCCAAGAAATAGTGAGTAGGAGCCCTCTCTTTGAGATAAAAGCAAAATGAGCTATTGTGTCGTCCAATCTTTGGAGCTCTGCACATTTTGCTTAACTACAAAACTTGGCTGAGAAATTCATCGCTTTATGCTCTAACTGCATAATTATATACTTGTCACCCTCATGATGTGGCTGAAAGCATTTTTAAAAGTTCTCTCTCGGTGTTTTGGCATTACAAACTGATCGGCCTCGTGTGCAGATTACATGCTGACGATCCTGTTGCAAACTTTCAAACAACCGTGTGGCCTCAAAGCAGATGAGTGAGCTTACGTTTACGCACCATTTATCTCACAGAATTCTTGTTTTGAGAATCGAAGCCATGTATATACGCATTTCTACATCAGCCTGTAAGTTCATCAATAGTGACGTATGATTTCAGTAGTACATCCAATGTGGAATAAGCAATGCTGCTTGTATGAATGGGCAGCGCAGCTGAAGTTGGCAAGAATAAGAGACTAATGAGAAGTAACAGACAAAATTGTATATTCTCAGTAACATTGACTCTAACAAAAAAAACTATCCCTTATCTCTTTCAATACCATTTCTATTCAAATCAGTCACCAGCGATCGACGCTATGGATCATTAGTTTTTGCATGTTGAACTTGTTTCTGGTGTCCAGAGCATTTCTTAGTAGTTAGTCCCGCCACTCAACTTTCGGAATCAATTTGAATTTGCTCATTTTGGCAACATGGTGATTTTTGACAGACGTTTGCGCAAACCAATGTGCGTGTATTGTTGAGAAAATGCACTTGGCTGGCTAACTTATGCTACATTAACATCTATAGTTACGCTACAGTAACATCACTGTTCTATAATCACTAGAACGTTTGCAAGTCAAATGTCAAATTAGGATGTCAGATTCATAATCTGACAGTGTTGAGCAATAATAATTGCCAAAAATTCATGCCAACTATTCGATAGAGAGCTGTTGCTAGGGGTCAGGGAAAATTTATTCTACAAAAAAATATTTTGGAAGGGCCACCGCATGTATAAAGTAGCCGTCTCAGTCAGTTTCCAGTAGCTTTGGTTTTGCTTGTATTGTTATATCAGCCATAGGGTATCATCTAGTGTCACGAGTCGCTCCTATACTATTGTCGTCACACGCTCATGGGTGTGCACCTGCATTTGAAAAAACACGTACCACTTGAAACTGTCTTGCAACTATGCCTGAACTGAGTGAGAATGAGTTTAGAAAGTCCGAGGGTCAGGTCACAGCACCTCAGCTTCGAGTTTCGTGATCACAATGTTTTGCGTCAGCCTGAGGCATTCGCAGTCATTCATGGGTTTGTTTTGTGTACGGCCTTAATTTGACTCCTCCGCCACAAGTGCATAGCTGCTGAACTTTGTGCACAAGCTTACAGCTACTCTGGTTATGTGCGAAGTCCACACGTCGTCGTCGTTGGGGCGCGGTGTGCTGGCGCCGGGTGCATAGCTTCTCCTCACGTTAACGAGGCCACCAGGGCTTATCTTAGGCCTGACTACGGAGCAGAAAGAAACAATTTAGAACTGCACGCAATGTTGTTCTTTTTTTAATATGATGTGCTAAAATGCAAAGAAATATGCCTAGATGCAAATATCGGAGTGCGAACCGATGCGAATTGAGGTGGCGCATGGAAACAAGTGACGCTAGACGAAATAGCGATGTTCATTGGACTTCTCATTTATAGAAGAAATATTTACATCATGGGAATCCATCTATATTGTAACACTGGCAGGCTTTTGTTACAGAAAACTAAAATTTACTGAGAAAAAGTGTACCAATTCACTTGTGTCTCACAAAAAGCCAAGCAATGATTTACCACATGACATGAGGATGATGATGATGAAAAACATTTATTATAAAAGAGAGAGGTACGGGCCAAAGCATGACCCCGCTACATGGTCGGCGTCCTTAGTCCGGGACACCGCATGACGAGGCCCCTACTCGCGCCCGTCTCACCAGAGCCCGTTGAGACTCTAGTGATAAGCAGTTGAGGAGGGCAGTCTCCCATGCCTCTCGGGAAGGGGTGGGGGAAGGGGGTAGGTGGAGATTTTTCGGACATGCCCATACCATGTGGAAGATATCACACGTCTCCCCACAGTGTGGGCACCGCCCATCTGTGTTCGCATTGAAATGTTTTAGGATTGCAGGACAGAGTAGAGTACCTGTCTGCAGGCGCCTTAGAGTTCGCTCTTCCGCCTTACTCAGCCCCTTTGCAGGAGCCGGGTAAAGGCGGTGAGTGTCGCGATAATAGGTCAGAATTTCTTTGAACCGCAGCAGCGGTGTATTGGCCTCCGAGTCATAAGAGCCAAGGTGAGGAGCCCGGTGGGTAAGTGCACGGGCGGCCGCGTCAGCGGCCTCATTACCTCGTAAGCCCTGATGGCCAGGAGCTCATACGATGCGTTTCGGGGCTGGATCAGCAAGAGCCCGTTTTAGAATTTGGCTGGCTAGGGGGGATATCTCTCCTACCAAGTAATGAGCACATGCTTTCCGGGAGTCCGTGATGATAACTTTCGAGTTGGGGTCCGCAGCAGCAAGCGCTATCGCGACTTCCTCAGCGCGCTCTGGATTTTGTGCTCGGAACGAGAGCCCATTGACATGCTTTTCCCGGTGAACTACACAGGCCGTGTAAAATCCCGTGGGCGAAGGCCCTGCTATATCTACGTAGAAAACACCAGGTCGGGAGCCGTGTTGCCTCTCAAGCGTCCGAGCCCGCGCCTGTCTTCTGCTTTCGTGCGTGTGCTTATCCATGTTACTGGGGAGTGGAGAGACCGAGAGCATATGCCGCCACTGTTCCGGAATACGCTCCGCCTTCTCTGCAGTGCAAGTGTGCTTTATATGTAAGCGGTTCAGCAGGCGGCGCCCGGGAGCCGTCTGCACGAGCCGCGTATATTGATTCATAAGGTGGGCCTCCCGCAACTCCTGGTAGGAGTTTAGCACACCTAACGCCCTCAGTTTGGCGTTGGAAGTGGCCACCGGGAGATCCAGAGCTCGTTTAGTAGCTTTACGAATGATGGCACCTATTCTTTCGTCTTCTTGCTTGTTAGTGCGAAGGTATGGGACGGCGTAGATGATCCGGCTAGTCACGAAGGCATGGGCGAGCCGAAGCGCGTCCCTGCCCCGCAGACCACCCCGCTTGTTGGAAACGCGGTGGATCATGCGCCCTACCTGTTCGCCTATTCTCTTGAGTTTCGCTATAGTGGAGTCCGGTCTGAGTCTGTGGTGAATGAACAGGCCCAGTATCCGGAGCTCCTCCACCTCTCTGATGGGAACCCCAGACAAGGAGATGTGTATGGCTGACTTATCTCTTGGCTTCGCTCTAACGTGCAGAAGCTCTGATTTGTTTGGAGCACATTGGAGTCCACAATCGTTGGCATACGCCTCGACTATGGATGCGGCCTGCTGAAGGCGTTCCTGCATTTCACCAAGGCTCCCTTCAGTGGTCGAGATTGTGATATCATCGGCATATACTGCGTGTTGTGTGCCTTTCACCCTGGCCAATTCGCTTGGAAGGCGCATCATAGCAATGTTGAAAAGGAGCGGTGATAACACTGCTCCCTGTGGGGTACCCCGTGTTTCCATAATGTACGGGCCATATTCCTCGTCCTGGATCCGAAGAAGTGCCTGGCGTTTAGAGAGAAAATCTCTGACATATGCAAAGGCCTTAGCCCCGCAATCGGTGGAACTCAAGTTAGCCAGGATGCTGCTGTGTTTAACATTGTCGAAAGCCCCCTTCAGATCAAGGGCGAGGATGGCTTTATCATTGTGTTGCATAGTTATGGGCTGTATGACGGCCCTATGGAGCTGGAGAAGGACGTCCTGTGCAGACATGTGTGGGCGAAAGCCAAACATGGTGTCTGCAAAGAAGCCCTTGCCCTCAAGGTATGGGGAGAGGCGATCCCGTACCAACGTCTCCATAAGCTCGCCAGCGCACAAAGTCAGTGATATGGGCCTCAGATTTTCCGTATTCACGGCCTTGCCTGCTTTGGGGATAAAAGTCACAAGTGACGTTTTCCATTCGGAAGGGAGCGCACGGCCGTCCCAGATCTCGTTCATGTATTCCAATAAATGGAGGTAGGATGTGTCAGGGAGGTTTGCCAACAGCTTTACTGTTATGCGGTCCAGCCCCGGAGCTGTACCCCTGCGCATTTTAGCTAAAGCCGCTTTAAGGTCATGCAACTCAAAACGGGCATCGAGTTGGTGATTAGGCTTACCAGAGTATGTGTACGCCGGCCCAGGCAGGTCCTCCGTACGACAGAGATACCTATCGCACAGAGCATCCGCAAGTTGTGCCGGAGTGCCTTGGTACCCTTGCAGAGCTCGCCGGAGCTGCTTCTGCGCCTCCCCTCTCGTTTGAGAGGGGTCTATGAGACTGCGAAAGAGACGCCATGTCCCCTTCGAGCTCATCTAACGAGCTGCGGCGTCGCAGCGGGCTATCCAATTTGAATCTGAGAGTTGAGCAGCATATGCTGCAGCCTGTTCTGTGAGTTGGGCTATGTGGATACGTAATTTGCGATTAGTCTTCTGCTTTTTCCAACGTTTTGTTAAGCTTCGGCGCGCCTCCCACAAGTGTAGGAGGTGAATGTCAACTGCGGGGATATTTTCGTTGGTTTGGAGGGTAGTAACAAGTCTTTTCTGAATGTTGTTTACGTGTTCAGCCCATTCTGCATAGCCTCCAGAAAATAGTACGGGAGGGATAGTCTGATTGCAAAATTGGGTCCAATCGGTCAACTTGGCTTGACCGCATTTTTTATGAGCTGACTTATCCAGGAGTGTGACCCGGAGAAGGCAGTGATCACTGCCTAGAGAATCGCCCAAGTTCTCCCAGGTAGCATCCTTAGCATTTTTTACGAGAGAGAAGTCCGGACACGTGTCACGGGTCACCGAGTTCCCCACTCGAGTGGGGTACGCCGGATCCGTGAGCAGCGTGAGGCGAAGGGTGGAGATAAGTTCCGCCAGCTTACGTCCTCTGGCCTTCTCGTAGTGATAGCCCCAGTGAAGGCTGGGAGCATTGAAGTCTCCCACGATCACTAAGGGGTCCTTGTCTGCCAACTTGATCGCCCAGAGGAAGATTTCGCTAAAAGTTACACGTGGCTTATGCGGGGGGCTGTATATATTTAGGATGTGTATTGACTGGTCGCGACGTCTGAGAGGCAGTACTCTGACCATTGGGTATTCTTGTTCAGTACTTAAGTTTAAATCGACCTGAATCGCGGTATATGCCTTGTTCACCAGGATGCATGACTAGGCCCCCCCCCCCCTGGAAAGTGCTATAGCCAGAGAATTTAACGTCCAAACCGGGCTCCTGCGAAGCAAGCAAGGCGGGCATGTTTCCGAGGGACTGCAAGTAGAGCTGGAAGTGTGACCGTTTTTTCCAGGCTCTAAAACCCCTGCAGTTCCATTGTATAATCTCAAATTTTTGTAGATATTTAGCTTGTTTATTAGATCGGCTAGCCATATTTTAGTATTTATTTACGGTGCAGAGGACCGGTCCGGACCTGGAGCCGGCCCCAAAAAGCCTTCTTCTGCTGCCTGACGGGAGGCCGGCTTGTGTTTAACCTGCGGGGAGTCGCTCTGAGTGGTGTTTTTAATTTGGGCGATAACCCAGGGCTGCACGGCTTTAAGGACTGAGTTAGAGACCTGCGCCACAATTTTGGGAAGTGCTTGCGTTAAGGCTGCCGTGAACATGTCCTGAAAGGACTCGCGGACTGCCGACATGATTTGAGTGGGGAGGGCTGCCACGCTCGCCTCTAATTGCTCGGATTTACGCTCTAGGGACTCGATGCGACCAATGGATCCGGTAATGGAAGCTGGTCCAACTACCGTGTCCGCGTCCTGCCGCGAGACGCGAGTGAGGTGGGATGTGACGGAAGAGCCGTCATCCCCGTCCTCTGCCTTGGCTTCCTGCACGGGCTCGGATGACCCAACCTGCTTGGCTTCTAATTCCTGAATTTTGCGTGCAAGAATTTGGTTCTGGCGCCTGAGCTCCCCTATCTGCTGCTGTATGGCGGTTTCGGTAGGGGAGGGAAAAGAGGAAGGTCCGGAGACTGTCTCACCCCAACAGCTCACTTGTGCTTGGACGGGTGTCAAGGGTGGGAAGTCCTTGACCAAGACGGGAGGCTCCGACGGGGTCCCAGACTTCACATTGGTGGAGTGCCCGGTGTTGGTCTTCTTGGGTTCTGGCTTATTCGACTTGGCGGCTGGTGCTTTCTTGGGGCCAGTCTTGGGAGTCTGAGCCTGTTTGTTCCCCCCTCTTCCCCCGTTGTCCTCGGCTTGGATCCGCGTGGGGATCCCGACTTGACCGGCTGCCGGAACCGTCCAGCACAACCGGGAGCTCCAGTCTTGTGGCCACCGCCGCAGAGGAGGCAGCTCGGAACGCACTGGTGTTCTGTGGGGCCGTCAGAAGTAGCAGCAGGTACCTGAACGCCGCAGCTTGTGCAGCGGCCGGGCTGCGGGCGTTGGCAAGTATTTGCTCGATGGTCCACTGTGCCACAAAGTGGGCATGCAGGCACTGTCTTCTTATACAAGCGAACAGGGAGCCGCTTGCAGTTGTATAACACCGTCCGTGGCACCTTGGTCCCCACGAAGGTGATCACCGCAACCGGGGTGTCCCCAAGCTTGCGCACAGACACTATATTTGGCTCAGCACTGAGCTTGCTTTTCACAGTTTCGGACGTTTCGTCTTGAGAGACATGCACGACGCCCCGACAGAACTGGGATGGGATGTCCCCGGAATGTTAGCTGGCGGCCCCCGACTGGCAGCTTAATGTCCCGGAGGAGTCTCTCGGCGGCGTCCACTGATTTGAGCGTGCACACAAGTACATTTTGATCCCAGAGGGGCCACACCGCAAGTCCCACACTTGCGTCGGCTCCGAGGATGCTGCGGACTGCAGCGCCGGCTTGTCCAGGACCAAACGTGGCCTTGAGGTCGAGCGTCTCACGCGGTTTCAGCACCACTATGATGTCGTATTCTTCGATGCGCGGCTTGTTCTTCGGCCGCCACTGGAGTTGCTTGGCGCGCTGCGAGGTGACGCTCGGCGCGTTCTTGCCCTGTGCTTGCTGAGGGCGAGACGCTGCTTGTTGTTTGGCTGCAGCAGCCCTGGCGTCTCTCGACACCACTGCTGTGTTCTTCCTTCCACGCCAGACGCGGAGCATATCCTTGAGGTACTCTTGCTCGGTTGGTAGAGGTGTCTCGGTTTGAGCGATATTCATCTGTATGATCTGTAGGGACTCCGGATCGTAGCCGGTGACTTGATTTGGAGTCGCCATTACCGGGGAAACCCCGGGCAGGGCCAGAGCGGCCCTTACTGTGGTTAGGCTTAACTCCACGGTGGTTTGGCGAAAGCTTCAAGTGACCGAAAAAGGGTCAGAAGACGGCCCACCTTGGCAAGACGTGATGTCTACGGTTGCGGCTGACGTTCTTGGAGACGGTGGTAGAAGGCTTGCAGGAGAAGGACTTGATGTGACGCAAATAATTGCGATATTTCACAGAGGCGACGTGGTATGCGACCGCTCCCGTCGATCGGCGCCAGCGCCCCCCATGACATGAGGAATGAAGCATGACCTCCGTTCGAATTTTCTGTCTATGTGAATAGAAGCGTTTTGTACAATATTCATTATTTTTTCATGCTGTTCCCGGATTAGTTATATTTAAAATGTATGTACTGTTTTCTCAGTTTTAAATATTTTTGAATATATAGTGCTTTTATTGTATTGTTTACCAGCTCGTCCCCAAAAATTATGCAGTTTTTACATTTTTTATTTCTTACAAAATGTTAGTGCTGCTCTACAACATATATTTTTTGTAAAGATAATTTTGTGCAAAATTTGGTATGCTGCAATGTGTGCAGGAGTACTTCTCAACCTGGCAAAAACTATTTTTGCTAGACACGTGAAAAATAATCATTCTTGTGCAGTAACGAAAGAGTTAAATTGACACTTATTTCCGTCAAAGATGAAAGACGAAAAATGTTTTGCAATTGATTCCTTGCTTTTCGAAAGATTATTCCTTTCTTCATATTACTACTATGTCCCACTCAGTGCAGCTTTTCTGCAGGCTGAGGCAGCAGGACAAGTCTCGGTGAAGCAGTTGAAGCTGGCTCTGCGCATTGGTGACCCAGTGACTGTGTGCCGGTGCCACGTCTACCTCGCCATGAGTTTGCTCCAGAGGGGTTACTTCCGCTCATGCCGTCGAATGCTGAGGTGAGCCCTTAGAGAACTACCGCAGAAAGGTTGAGGAGACAGAATGGCTGTTTGTACAATCACACGGGGAAAAGCAGTTCTCAGGGAGAACTTGTTAAAGCATCGGCCTCGCAGTAAACAATTTCATCTGTTGGAAAAGCATCTGTCAGGTTCAATATCTCCCATTGAAAATTTGTCTTTTTTTGTCAATGAATCCAGGTTTTTTCGACCTCAGCATCACAATGTGTCAGCTCTGTTATATACCTAAACAACTGGTGACGCAGTTTTTTTTTGCTTTTCGAGATCACTTGGAAGATACTAGAAGTGGCCTTGTTGATGTCATGTACTTCCTAAGCGATTAGGGTCACTTGCAACAGAATGAAGAGGCTAGGCTTCTGCGAATATTTGAGTTCTTCTAAAATTCAGACAAATCTTTATGTATTATAATTCGCTTCCGTTTGAATATACATTGTTGGAAATTTCTGAACGAATAGGTGTATATTAGTCATCATGCAATCCCCCCGTAAAGTGGTTTTGCTGCAGTGTAGCGATGCTGTCTCCTGAATACATTTATGCAGGGGAAATCTGCCCCACCGCAAAGCCCCACTTCAATATTGGATGAACATATTTCACTCACATTGATTCTTCCTTTTTTTAGGTTTATGTTATGCTGCCTTATATGCCCAAAGTATAATAAATCCTAAAATGTAACATATTCTACAGGTTACGTATTGCATTTTCTTGAAAGTCAAATCCTACTACTATTCAAAGTTCTTCCACTTCCTTTAAACCAAAAAGAATGACATTTGCACCCTCCTTAGTTCAATAAAAAAAAATATTATGCAGGTTAGTTAGGTCATGACAAATATGTTTTTTTTATACTGTGATATACAATATATTCAAATTCAATGCAAAATTAGTTGAATTAAATTGCTATCTGTTTCGAATTTGCTCTGAACCTAAAATTTACTATTCAGACAAGCCTAGAATCTCACCTCAGCTACTGGGTCTCAGTCTTCAAATTTAGTCCCACAAGGACCGAGACATTGAAGATGGTGGAGGTAGTCCGAATGACATGTCGGCTAACGTTACCATTTGAAAGAAGACATATTGCATATGTACGGGTGATTTATGAGGGGCGTTTGACTTCAAAAGAATCAAGACACATCTGATTGCCAGAATGACTAAACTCTGGACACCAATTCTGAAATACTGAATTATAGAATTTCTGTTGAGGGGCGGGAGGGGGGGGGGGGGCAATGATGTTTGAACACGTAGTGGTCGCTTGGAGAGCCCTACGAAAAAAAAAATGCTTGTGGCCACTAGCATTCATGTAGCTTACTCAAAACACAGCCTTATTAGTCATGGTGAGTGAGAAATTAAAGTGAGTACTGTTAAGCAATGACAAAAAATTTCACTCATGAAGCCATTAAAAATTATGGAACAAAGACAGTCATATGCAAGCCGGACCGTTGGGTGTTTCAGTCCCTCGTAGCGTGTCCACAAGCTTTCTTCCTCTCTTGGGGGGAGAGAATTCAACACATTTCAATTATAAGCAGTACGAATGATTGGGTGATTTGGTTCAGATTCGTGTTTATGAAATGGTGTGACAGAACAGGACGAAAATACTCTGTTCCTGTGTTATTCAATATTCTCACCCTGTTCTGTGGTGTCGTTTCAAAATAGTGGTACGTGTGCCTCCCTGTGGTTCTGATCGACACCATACTTATTATCGCATGGCCTTCGACATCTGGTGGTCGCGCATGTTGCAATCCACACGATGCTGTTGACCTGTGGATGTGATTCTGTTGTGGCACAGCGCAGGGACGTGATGCACCAGGCGGTGTGCATTCTAATCTAAACATACGTGCTGGCTAATATTGCTCGTGCATCACGTGGGAATTAACATGTCTCTCTGCTATCTCGTAAGTAACAGGTACTGCCAGGTTTCGTCCTACACACCAGACTGCAAAGGGGCTTTACTGTTGCTTTGGGTGCCACCATCTTGGGCTGTTAAGCCGATGTTTTCTTGTAATTGAATGTTGCTACGTGAAATAGTAAGGCCATGAAACACCGTATGCACAAGCCCGACTGTTTTCACGCGTATGGGTCTACCGCATCTCTGTTCGTTTAGCTGTTAAAGACGCAATACACTAATGTTCACAGCCCAATATCATGGCACTGAAACCCGTCAGTAAAATAGTCTATAGCAAGAAGTGCTTCTCGGGTTTGTTTCTGCTTTATTTTAAGCAAAACCTCAATCTCTATTGCAGGCAGCAGTACTCTTTTGCGACATCGAAAGAAGGCTTGCGGGACCCAAAACTGCTGAAGATGTGCCAAGCGGTGTGGATTCGTATGCGTTACCTGCAATCACTGCAAAACAAGCAACCGCAGCTCGAAGCTGCCACTCCTTAAGTAGGCACAGGCGCATAGGATGCAATAAATTATTTTATACTTTTGTTATCACTGATCGACTGTCTGTGCAACCGTCTGCTTCGCCTTCTGAGAGAGCCATTTGTTAGAGTCTCAGGCATCAATGAATGCACTTGTCAAATGGTAAAATACCATTGCATGTTGTCATATGGCTTGAATGTGTTGCTCGCGGGATTGAATCTCAGCTACGGCGGCTGCACTTTCAGTGGAGGCGAAAGTGCTGTAGGCCCGTGTGCCTAGATTTGGGTGCAATTTTAACCAAAAGTGGTTGAAATTTCCCGAGCCCTTCACTCCGGCGTCTCTCCTAATAATATGGTGGTTTTTGGTCTTTAAACTCCACATATCAATCAATGGATGTGCTGATCCGAAATGTGGTTATGATTGTGCAGTTAGTGGTGCTCATCAGCTAGTATCCTATAATTATATAAATATCTGCAGCTACCAATTTTTTAAACCTGAAAGCACGTGCATTGATCAGCCAGTCAACCAGCGGTGTATAAAGGAGCACAGCAGTGAAATGAATGAGAATATGTGTATGCATCCAATGACTGGTCCTGTGCAGCTGTCTTCTGCAAAGTTGTTTTGGGATCTAGACACCAGGAACAAGTGCTAATCGAATTGGTGATCGATGTTCGGGTGAAAAAAATGGGCAACTGTACATCATGAAGCTGTATCGATCTTTTATGTAGCTTCATGCCACGCTCTAATGAACAGCAGCTGATGCCTTTCATAAATGTTCAACCACCTGGCCATCCCAAAGCTACCTGATTAGCAAAGCCTATTACAATGTTGGCATTAACTCTGTTTGTGCTTTCTTTAACATGAACCAATGTTATTGACAGTTGGAGTTGCCAATGCAAAAAGTGGTCGCAAACTCTTCTATGCCAAAATTAATAGATGTGCAGTCAGCCGTTACTACTGGTAAACATGCATTTCAGCATTATGTGTAGTTCCTTGGACATGGTTGAAGAAAGTATCATTTAACCAACAATGCATGCAATGGAACTGGCATTAACAAATTCTTAGAAAGTACAGAGCTTGTCTATAAAGTAGGACTGAACGTTGAAAAATCTTATTGAAGTTTTTGATGCATCTACATAGGTTGTTTCCAAATTATGCCTCTTGTGTAGTAACACAGTATGTCCGAATGCTTTGGAGCTCCCTTCAATGGCCTTGACCAAATCTTGGTGCTGTCCTTTCATGAGCCTTTTCAATCGGGGTAAGCGAAAGAAGTTTGAAGGAGTGACATCTGGGCTACGCGGTGGCTGGTGAAACTGCGTGATGCCATCAAAGACAGTGTGCTGCAGTGTTTTGTCGCGACTTCTAGCCATTGAAGGGCGTCCTGATCAATGCTCGTCTCATTTATTTATTTTATTTATTGATATTGCAGTCTCAAGCAGAAACTATAGCAGGTGCGAAATATTGATATATAATATTCAAAAAAAGGCATAGTAGTATACAAAGAAAATACATGGAAGTGAAATATACAATGCGTACAGGTAAAACAATAAGGCTAAGAAAATGAACAAGAAACCCAATGAAATTAAGCAGTCAAAATTAACTGTAAAATGCAAAAATACAAGAACAAGCTGAATAAATCCAGAAGAAAATAAAATTTTAAGAAGAAAATTTATGTCAAATTGCTCTCTCCCTTCCCAAAACAATTTGTTGCATGCTAAAACACTCTCACTTCATTTATTTTACCTTTATTCGTGCAAAGCTTTATGAAAGGGAGTAGGACACATATTTATTTATTTATTTATTTATTAGAATACCCTCAGGGCCCGTAGGGCATTACAGAGGGGGTGGGTACATCATATATAACACACAAGAAAAAAAGACAAAATAAAGAAACAAGTATCAGATGCGCAAATCAGGAAGGCAACAGAAGTCAACTAAAAATGTATAAGAATTCAAGCACATACAAGACAAAGATAGATCATGGAAACTGCGTATAGTTACAAGCATTGCTGAGAAATTGCAGTCTTGAATAACAAAGGGTCTGTTATTGATACAACGGAAGAGGGAAGGTGGTTCCAATCGGCGGCTGTTTTCGGTAAGAAGGCTGCTGAAAAGAATTTGGTGCGGCAAAACGGAATGGCAACCTTATGCTGATGATCAATGCGCGATGAGTGGTATGACAATTGTGAAATGAAATGAAAACATAAAATGACAAAGCAAATCAAACAAAACATCAACAAGTAAATTAAATACGAGGATACTATGTTAGACTTAAACAACTGAATGCAAATGTAGCTACAATAGGAAATACAGAACAAACAAAGCAGAAACTATATAGTATGTTGTGACTGATCCATGGCATCACCTCTACTAGCATTCTGGGTCGCTAATTATTTTACCCAATTTGATGGAAAACTTCCCTCATAGCACTACCTTAACAAATGGTTTAGTGTGGATTTCACAAGGCACCTTGAAGGATTCACTTGTAACTGGATCTACACTCTATAGAGGCTGAGATGACTGGCGAATGGCGCACTGGTAGCTAGGACCCCACCACCACCCAACCAACACAGCAACATCCCTTGTTTTCACCACATTTCGGCAGGAAATAATCAGACAAACTAAGACCAGGGCACACCCTGCATGGCATTGAGAACATAGTGACTTTTGGGGTGTTATTGAACACCTGAGAAAGAGGGAAATCAAGAAATAATCAAAGTTGCTGTGTAATCTATACATTTTCCATTTGATAAGATGGTGGTCGAATAAATTTTCCTCTAGGAGTTTCTCTTTCTTTTTTTTTTTGTTCCGTTGCAGGGAAGTGTTTTTTTAGACTAGAAAAGGACAAGGTGAAACTAGCTTATCGGTCATATAACAAACACCTAAACGAGACTTCAAAAATATTTATTAGTGTACAGTACTTACACAATCTTTGTAGGAAATTTAGTGTTGTAACTAGGCAGGTTGAGATATGTCTCAGGGCATTGATATTGTGCACTTTTTTACCAGTAATTTCAGGTCTAGAAGGCATGTATTTCAGCTCGACATATAGGGCTCCCTCTAGGAAAGCCATTAAGTCTTTGTATCTTTTAGTATGCGCGATTGACGCAGAGACGAAGCATGCTGATGAGAGAATCGATATCACCCAACCTTATTGTTCTTTTAACTTCGTAGACTTGGGGACTGGTTCGACCGGTTACTCTTTCCTCTCCTTCTCCGCACCTTTGTAGCTGGTGTAGAGGGAGGGAAAAGAATGTCGGTCTGCAACACGCTGGCAGCGCTTCCTGCAGCGCCGTGGCGGGCGTCGTAGAGTTCACCATATATCTTATTGACCACATAGGTGGACAAGACATATGAGAAGTGCAATTAGGAAATGTTGGTATTGCTTAAAATTTCACAAAAACATGTAAATGTGTGGACTTCTGAGAACAAACATGAGTACGTCCACAGAGAAAAGCAGAATTTTTCACAAATTACCTAGGTGTGTGCCTATATTTTTAAAAAATAGGATCACCCTAAGTTCGTAACAGTTTTATGGGCGGAGCTCCTCCTCGTCTAATCTTGTTATGCGTTACGCGTATTCGAGGGATGAAAGCTTGAGAAAGAAAAGAAGGCAGTATCTCTCGAGCAGTATAATACATGGCGCTGTCTCATAGAAGTACATACAAACTGCAATTGAGTGGGGATATTCTAGATGGCGCTGTACCGTTACTCTCTGATTGGCTGCTGCGCGAGCTCTGTCTGGGTACGCGGGGAAGGAGCGCCTATCTCAGTCTCCTGAATAGTCGCGGCGGGTCGTTGGTAGAGCATGGACGAAGCAGAGCGGCGGGCGCGTTTGCGCTCGGCTTTCTTGGCTACCGTCTCATCGGTATTACCCGCGCGCCGTCTGCATTCTCCAATGCGATCGGACGCATGGACACATGCACGGACGGACGGATGGACGGATAGATAGATGGACTCTTCACACCACTAGTCATCATTCACTTTGTGGATATTTTGTGATTTCTTAAAGAAAGCAATTGATTTTATTCTAGAAAAGAAAGAGGTCATCTTGTTTTTCTGTGTGAGTTTTGTTTCACTGCGAAGTATCTAAGTTTTGTCGATTGAGTTGCCGCTGCGGCGTTCCCGTTCGTAGACGCCGCAGCACCAACTAAGCTTTATCAAAACTTAAATATGCATGACGATAGTTATAGCGCGAGAACAGATCGACGGCAAAAAGACAAGAAGGACACTTTGTCATCGTTCCGTTCTCGCACTGTGACTATCGTCATGTCATAGGATGGATGGATGGATATGGCTGTACCCTTTAGATCGGGTGGTGGCTAGCGCTACCAAGCCGTAATGCTTAATAAACCAAAAACTAGATTTTTTTTTTCTTAAATAGTTAGGTTGAGGATTTGTACTTTGCCGTGAAGGGTTTAATTTTCACTCGTGCCTTGACTTTAACCACGAATCAGATAACCTCCTTCTAGTTAATTCTACCCGCTTAAAGCCTATTTTGCCCTCCCTGTCCCTAAACCTTAGTGCTTTGAAAAACTGCGCCATCATCCTGAACTATAGGGTCAATCCCTTTACAGAACATTATCAAGTGTTCAACAGTTTCTTCTTCCTCTCCACACACACTGCATACCGTTCTACCCCTTCGTATTTGGCCCGATATGTCCTGGTTCACAATACTCCCGTCCTGGCCTCAAACAGTAGAGAACTACCCCGAGTATTATCATAGATCCTTTCCTTGGCAATTTCCTGCTTAAAAGTTCGATAGATCTCTAGTGCGGACTTCTTAATCATGCCCATTCTCCACATGTCAGTCTCTGTTTCCTTCACTTTCTTCTTAACCGATAGTTCTTTTTGGTTTGGCCACCTGCTGTTTTCCAAGTATTTACCAGTCAACTTCCTGGTTCGCTTCCTCTATTTTGTATCGACATTCTTCATGTACAAGTAGCTGAAAACTTTCCTAGCCCAACGCTCCTCCCCCATTTCTCTCAATCACTTCTCAAATTTTATCTTGCTGCTAGCTTCCCTGCCCTCAAATGATGTCCATCCCATATCACCTTGTACTCCCTAATTTGGTGTATTCCTGTGAGCTCCTAAAATAAGCCTACCTATTCCACGTTGCTTAATTTCTAATCTTGCTTGAACCTCTGATCTCATGCACAAGACCGCATTGCCGAACGTCAGACCAGGAACCATGACCCCTTTCCATATTTCTCCCATAACATCATACCTATTGTATTTCCACAGTGCCCTGTTTTCATTACCGTTGCATTCCTGTTACCTTTAGTCGACACGTATATTTCGTGTTCCCTTAGGTACTCGACCCCATTACTTATCCATACGCCCAGATATTTGTATTTATCTGTTATCTCTAGCGTGACCTCCTGTATTCTAAGCCCACTACGTTCAATATCATTAAAAATCATGACTGCAGATTTTTCCTTACTGAATCTGAAATCTAGCCTATCTCCCTCATTACCGCAGATGTTCACCAATCTCTGCAAATCTTCCTTGTTGTCGGCCATTAGCACTATATCATCTATGTACATCAATGCTGGCAGTGCGCCTGTTCAATGAGTCTTCCTTGTTTGACGAAAGGGATGTTGAAGCCCAGTTTACTTCCCTCTAATTTGGCCTCTAATCCTTGTAGGTACATCACAAGTAATAAGGGTGACAGGGGACACCCCTGCCTAAGCCCCCGTTTTACCTCTACAGGCTTGGATACCTGTTTTTCCCACTTTATAATTACCTTGTTACCTTTATAGATATTCTTTAAAAGAATAGTGACTACATCTTCCACGCCTAGTGTGTCCAGTATTCCCCACAATTCCTCTTGAACCACGCTATCCTACGCTCCCTTGATATCCAAAAATGCTAGCCGTAGGGGCCTGTGTTCCTTTTCTGCTATTTCGATGCACTGCGTCAGTGAGAACAGATTGTCTTCCAACCTCCTGTGTTTCTGAAACCCATTCTGCAGTTCCCCCAACACCCCCTCATCCTCTATCCATGCCTGTAGTCTTTCCTTTATAAGCTGCATCGCCAGCCTATAGACCACTGATGTCACTGTTATAGGATGGTAGTTGTTTATGTCAGCTTTGCCCCCCTTTCCTTTATAGATCATGCTCATCCTGCTAAGTTTCCATCCATCGGGAACTTCTCCATCGATTATTATTTTGCTCACTGCCTCTCTCAAAGCCTGCTTAGACTTCGGACCTAATGTCTTTATCTGCATAATTGTAATGCCATCTGGGCCTGTTGATATACTACTAGGAACCCTTTTCTCAGCCCTTTCCCACTCTTGTTGGGAAAATGGAGCCATTGCGCCACTTGATTTATTCTTGTCTATTGTGGTGCATAAAGCTCTTCTTTGTTGAAAATTTTCGGTCACCCTTGTTCTTATATATTCAATAGCTTCGTCCCCTTCTAGCCTAGCACCTTGAGCTGTAGTTATAAACCTCTGCTCTAGGCTTGTCTCATTTCTTAGGGAGTTTAGATGGTTCCGAAATTTCGCAGCTGCCTTTCTATCTTTTTATGTACTTCTGCCAGCCACTGAGCTCCCTTTCTTCTAATCTTTTCATTGATCAGAAGGGATGCATTCCTTCTACAGCTTAGAAAGATTTCCCATTTTTCTTTCAACATCATCTGTCGGTTCACTCCGCTGCTTAGCATGTCTGTGTTCCCTAGAGGCTTCCTGACGTTTTGCTATGGCTCTCTTAACTTCCTCATCGCACCAGCTTTTGGGTTTGTGTCTTCTTTTCCGGGGTGACTTGTCACGTGCCTTAGCAAGCTCTAGCTGAAACAGCCTAATTAGATTTGTGTATGTCCACACTGTTTTATTATACTCAGTGATTACTTTCTCAATTTGTTTAGTGGCTATTTCAATTTGCCTTTCTGAATAAAAATTTTCTTGTATTTGTTCATCTTGTCTTCTTCCCACCTTCACTGCTCTTCCAATTGCTTAGCTTGATACGTTTGTGATCACTACCCAGACTTCTGGAGCCACCTTCATCTATATGCATTCCCCTGAGCTTATCATACATCCTATGTGATATCAGTGCGTAATCCATCGTCGACTACAGCCTTCCTACCTCCCATGTTATTTGCCCTTCACACTTCTCGGTACTGTTGCAAATGATCAAATCAAGCCTTTCACACATATCCATGATCATTTTGCCTGTTGGGTCGGTATATCCATCTATATCTTCTATGTGTGCATTCGTATCTCCTAGTATAATTATCTCGCACTCTCCTCCTAACTCCTGGATGTCATTTCATATACACTCTACCATTGCCTGGTTTTCCTCTCTGGCCTTTGCTCCCGTCCATATTTACCCATCCCGTCCATATTTGCCCCCGTCCGTATACCAACTAGCCCAAACTGCCACACTTTCAAGTTAAAAATGCAACAAAGAAAAATGCAGCAGTGACTAAATATATTATTATAGTCTTTATCGGGGCTAGAGCATAACAACAAGAGGGCAAAGCACTCGCGATAGGTTATTTTGCACGGAAGAAACCAACTGTTTGAATTCTCGGTGGATTGAATTGTTTAGAAAACGAAAACAAGAACTGCAATTGCTATCATCATCATGGCGTGTAGGCGGGCGAATGGAAGCCTGCAAGCTGTTCTGGCGGCAAACTTTTCCTTGGCGTTTTAAGTAGTCGCGGTAGCGATTTTACGTATCGTAATCATGTACGAAAGCCGTACATGACCACATTTACTGACGGAGGAGATCTTCAAGAGGTTCCTTGACGAGTGGTGACGTTCGCTATGGTGCAGCTGTTTGTAAAAGTGTGAGTAACTGCGTGTACGGCAACTGCTCGCTCAAATCGTGAAAGAGCTCTTGTTCTTTACGATTGCCTCCCAATCGTTCTGGTCTGTCTGTGAAGCGTAAACGTCGTGCGCATAATCTGTTAGCGGCTGTTTTATTTTGCACTACTTTTGTTTGGTTACGTGCACTGTCCAGCCTTGTAAAACACCCGGTTTCGCTATCGTGTTGTGTGTATTCAGACAAGCATACTTATATCACATATCGCAGGTTTACTGCCATTTTGTGAGCTTTGTTATAACGTTTATTTGCAAATGTGGCATGTTCTGGACAAACAACTGAGTATGGCAATTTGCGCCTTTGGGTCTTGGCTGTCAGTCACGAGAATGAAAGCAAATACTTCGTCCCGCCTTCGGCACTCATCATAGCCTCTGGAGCGATTCAGTGATCAACTTTTTTACAGAAAGCATTCTTACAAGTACAGAAATGCTTCCCGTTCATTTTCTGTTAACGTATGCGATTTGCAACTAAGAATGTCGCGGTGAAGGTTGGTATAAGTCGAAGCTGTGACCGTTCACTGGGGAATCTAAGCTTAGAGTGAGTGATGACAGTTGGACAATAAATACCCCATACTGAAGCAGCCTTTTGGAAAAAGTGATCTGTCAGACAAGATATTTCGACAAAACGTCTTCAGCCCACGTAAGCTCTTGTTAGGCCATTGTTTTTTTTTATTCATCAGATACCCGCAGCGCCCGAAGGTGTTATAGCAGGGGGGTTACATCAATAAATGACGTACATCTCCGTTCACAAACACAATACAACTTTGTTCACACATAAATAACTGAAATACATTTTCGTTCACACACATAGTAGAATTTTGTTCACACATCAATACATCTTCGTTCTGGTTACAACACGGGTTTACAGCAGTGAATAAAATACACCTTCGTTCCCACTATGTACTTGCATTTCAGTTAGCCTGTTCCACTGTTTAATCGTTATAGGAAAAAATGAATTGGCATACATGTTCGTTTTAGCTGGGTATTCCCGAATTTTGCAACTATGATCAAAACGTTTTGAAGTGTAATGAGGGTTGTGTAGGTATATTTCTCTAATAATTCCAGTTTTATTGTAGTAAATGCAGTAAAGAAATTTTAATCTCTGCTTCTGGCGGCGGTCAGAAAGACACTCCGATCCTAGCTCAGCCTTCATTGCAGTGCAGCTCTCCCTCCTTCCGTACCGTCCCAAGACGAACCTGGCAGCACAATTTTGTAATTGTTTCAGAGCAGCAATGAAGGTTACCTCGGCGGCGTCCCACACGACACAACCGTATTCTAATGTATGTCTGATACAAGTAGTGTATGCCATACGTTTTAAATTCACATGCGAACATCGCAGGTTTCTTTTAATTAAATTTAAGGCCTTACCAGCTTTGGCTATGAGAGCGTCAACCTGAGGCCTCCATGAACATTCAGATGATAGTATTACACCTAGGTACTTATATGTACTCTGTTGTTTCAACTGTACATTGTTCAGATGGTACTGTGACTGAAATGGTTTCATCTTTTTGGTAAATGAAATATGTACACACTTTGTTATATTCAAATTCATTTTCCATTTGGTACAGCACCTATGAATGAGTGATAAGTCTTTCTGAAGTTCTAATACATCATTGTGATCAAAAATTTTTCTGTACACAACACAGTCATCCGCAAACAACCGTATATAAGATGAAATTCCTGCAGAGATATCATTAACATAAATTAAAAACAATAGCGGACCCAGGACGGAGCCTTGTGGGACCCCTGAGGTAACATCCGTGTATTTGGAGCATTTTCCATTCAGTACTACGGTTTGTGTTCTTTGGGAAAGGTAACATTCGATCCACTTAAAAACAGTCTTATCAATGTTCAGGGTGGTAAGCTTAAACAGTAAGAGTGAATGTGACACAGTGTCAAACGCTTTCCGAAAATCCACGAACACACCGTCAACCTGTCCTACAGTATCTACGCCCGATATTACATCATGATAAAATTCGACTAATTGTGTTGTGCAAGACAGCCCTCTGCGAAATCCATGCTGCTCGTTGATTAGTACCTTATGCTTGTTTAAATGAGTTATTATTTCTTTGTATAAAATATGTTCGAGGATTTTACACGGGATAGACGTAAGCGATATTGGTCTATAATTACTGACGTCTTTTTTGGACCCACCTTTATGTATCGGTACCACGTGCGCAATTTTCCAGTCATGTGGTAAGGTACCTGTCGCTAAAGATCTTTCAAAAGTTGCATAAAGATACATAGAAATTGGCCCCGCACAACGCTTGAGTACATGCGAAGAAATTTCATCTGGACCACTAGATTTACTCTCATCAACGTCCTTCAATAGTTTTTCAATTCCATTAACACTAAGCTCGACAGGAAGCATAGGCGAAATGCTCATAATAGTTGGATGATAATTACAGCTGTGTTTGGGTAAGAATACCGAGTGGAAACAGTTGTTTAGGCATGCAGCCTTATCCTCCTCCTTGCCGTTATAATTTAACTCCTGTATTCCAAAGGAATCTGAGTCACACTGTTTTAAGTACTTCCAAAACATTTTAGGATTTGATTTCATTTTGTTGCTCAGCTCAGTGAAGTAATAATCTTTAGCTTTTTCTATCTTTAGCTTATATTCGTGGGTAATCGACTTCAGTTTTTCAAAGTGAGCAACTGATTTGCTTTTCTTGAATGCGCCTAATGCCCTCTTCCTTTTGTTGATAAGTTTTAATATATGTGCTGTTACCCATGGTTGTTTGTGCTTTTTTAGCCGTGATGAATGAACACTGGAGATATGTCTGTTTGTTAACACGGAAAATATATTCTTAAATTTGTCCCACGTATCATGCACATTGCCCTCCTCAAAAAGACATTCGAAAACAGGGAACGAATTTCGAAGTTTTTTAGAAATTGCATCGTAGTCACCCTTGTCATAAAAGTAGATCCTTCTACGCGTAGGTAACTTCGCACACACTTTTTTCTTTCGGATACAAGCAACAACAGCAAGATGGTCACTAATTCCTGGAATCGCAGTCACGTCATTTACGAAATTTGGCGAGTTACAAAACAACAAGTCTAACACAGCGTCATTGCGTGTAGGGGTGGCAACGTACTGCGTCAAACCAAATGTGTCGACGATATTTTTCATCGGAAGGTTCATGCTTCCGCTTATACTTATACAGGAACCAATACCCCAGGATAAGCCAGGCAGATTAAAATCCCCCCCTAGGAGTAGTGTCTGGGCTGACGCTTCAGAAAGAATTTCATCTAATGTTTGCATTATGCTGATATCTGTGCTCGGCGAGCGATAAACCACTCCGACCAAAAACGCAAAGTTATCAGGCAGTATTATCTTGCACCATACAGACTCCAGTGCGTCGCACTTATAATCAACTTCAAATGACTGTAAGCAAGAACGAACAAGTAAAAAAATGCCACCACCTGCTGTGAGCCTATCGTTGCGATAGACGACGTAATTTTGCGGAAACACCTCACTATCAGCAATCGAGGGCTTTAGCCAAGATTCTGTGCCAAGGACTACATCTGCGTTAACACTCTCAATTAAGCCCAAGAGCTCAGCAACTTTATTAACTACGCTTCAGCAGTTCACGATGACTGCAACAAGTTCTTGACATCGGTATTTCTCCTTTTTTCTAGTTTGTCATTGCCTGCGTACTGGGACGACCTCTTCTTTTTCGTCATCCCACCTGAAAGCCCTGCCGTTAATAATCAGTTTGTCAAAATTCAGCTTCACTTTATTGTTCTTATCCTTTCTTTTTGTCTTAGCATATTCCCACAGCTTATTCCTGATACTTCTTGTCTCATGTGAGTAATCTTCGCTAACGCTGTACTGGGAATTCTTGAATCTTTTGGCATTGAGAAGCGCTGCCTGACGCTCTTTGTACAATGAGAATTTGATAATAATTGGCCTCTTCTTATTCTCATTATAGCGTCCTAAGCGATGTGCCCTTTCCACAGACTCGAGTTCCATTCCAAGGCTCGTTTTGCAAATATTCTTCATTATAGCTTCGGATTCATCCCAGGATTCTGAGGTTTTATCATCAACGCCATAGAAAACAAGGTTTTTCCGACGACTTCTGGTTTCGAGGTCATTTGTTTTCTTTTGCAGATCTTTCACCTGTTGCATGAGTTGCCGTATTATAGCTGCCTGTTCCGTTACAGTCTTGCTGATGTCCCTTATCTGGTTCTGAGTTTGGCTAAGATTATCTTTTACTTCCATCAGTATGTTCTCATTTTTTTCAAACATGGATTCAATGCCGTTTAACTTTGAAATTAAAGTTTCCTGCTCACTCTGCAAACATTTCAGCACTTTCATCTCCGGTGTCTTAGCAGGACCTGGGTTCAGTTCAACATCCCCCGCGAGTATTAACAACAAAATCAAATACAGCACTCTGTTAGAAAATAATCGGAGTCTCTTCAGACGCGACGTATGCAGCGTGCATCCGTGGTTTTTGTTACGAACAGTTAGCAACGTGGGAGGAGCCGGCAATGCATATACAAGTCTCCGCGATTGAGATGGGTAGTAATGACTAGCCTGCACCAGCAAAAGTTGCATCAGCGACATGTCGGCAAGTGTGCCGGCTCCAAATCCCACGAAGCCATCGTGCTGAGTGCCTATATACGCCTGATCGGCACCACGTGAGTTCTGTTGGCCCAAATTGATTGGTTGATCCTCGCTGATCAATCCGTGGCTCGGGCCACACGTGCCTCTGACGACAGATGATGACCCATGCACACGTGTGGATGATAGTCGAAATACTGTAGATGCTGACCAGGTATCAGACAAAAAGGGCTGTGTCCTGCGTTCTGCTGCATCGAAGTGGGTCGCAGAAACCAGCAACAGAGGTACCTGCACCAGCAACAATTGCATCAGCGACATGTCGGCAAGTGTGCCGGCTCCAAATCCCCATAACTTGTGCAAATGCTGTGCTCAAGTTAAAACACACTGACCTGTAGTATGTTGCTTTCTGTGCGGCAACTTTTTTTTGTTTGTGCTATGTAGAGCTTTATCGTGACCACTCCGTTGAATACCTTGTATCACCTCTTTGCACCCCTTATTCACCCCTGGCCCTAGAGCCATTAGCCCCTTGCAGCTGATATGAATAAGTGAAGTCTTCACGCATGAACTGCGGTGTCCAAATGTTAAATATTACTATATCCCGTGTATTAAATATCATAGCATGAAGTGATGTTGGCATTGATGTATGCTGTAGGTCTGAGCTTCTAGTGTTTTTCTCAAGAAACTGATATCTGGAATTTCAAACTAGAAGTGGCCCTCATGAAGTTATCTGAGTGCTTATTTGGTTTCAAATGCTGATGACTGCATGTAATGAATGTTTTCATTTTGTTTTTTGTATGCTTTTTTTGCGCAAGATCTGTGTACTGCGACTGTGTGACGCTGGACTGTAACAGGTTGGGAAGCCTAGTGAAGCTCTACTGAGTATTTCTTTTTATTCTGTCTGCTCTGTGAAGTAGTAAATAAATGAAAATGAAACCTTATTAGCTGATTCATCCTAATCTTCAGTGTAATGGTGATTGCTCAATGACTTTACTCTGTGTGATTAATGAGAGCTATCTCCGTCATCCACAGACCAACACTGCCTGGCACTGCCAACAAGTCCAGCATCCCCGAATGGCGTATTGTTGAGCTCCAGGGTGACCTGATGACAAATGACAAAGGCATGGCTGGCCAATACATCGGTGATCTCCATTACACCAAAGCGGTATGAAGTGTTAAAGGGACACTAAAGGCAACTATTAAGTCGATGTTGGTTGTTGAATTAGTGGTCCAGAAACCTCGTAGTGTTACATTTGTGCCAAAAAAGTGCTTATTTTTAAATAAAATTACGTTTTAGTGGTCCACATCGAGTTAGTGCAGCTCAAAGTACCCAGCTGAAGCAGAACGCGTCACGCCACTGTTGCCGTGCACAACGTTGCTTGGTTTTACAGCGCGGCCATCGACATTAGTAGCAGCAGAACTAAAACAGAGGGAGCCGCAGCAGCAATAACAACCATCAAACAATTTCTGCCATAGCCTGAGATATAGCAGACATGCTGGGTATAACTGGGTCCCGCTAGATGGCACGACCTGTCCAGTCAAGCTAGGCAAAAATTGAACTTTTGAACCACTCGCACCATTTCTCATAGTAACGTCGAGCGGTTCTTTTTTCCATGGGTAAAACAGAAACCAACAAGAAGCATTTCATTACGTCTCCTTATGCACGGAAAGTTCTATATTTAGTGCAGCTAGATCGATTACTAGTGATTCATCATACCTCTGACTTAATCGGTATCAGTTTGCGAATGCCCTATCGTAGCGCATGTGTTCTCATGCATCTACCTAAATCTATTGGTGACTAAGGCACTGCTGTTAATAATATTGTCGTTTTAGACGTTGTGGTACATAGAGCTTTCACTCTGACATAAATTGTTATTGCATTGTTTTTGTATTGGAGATGCTGTATTTGCAGATATAGAACTCAGTGACACTTTTCAAGCACTTTTCACTCATAATTAGTCTTAGATTGGTGTTTCAGTGGTCTTACTGAAGAATGCATCCCATTGAGGCTCTCGTACAATAACTGCCCTAGGAAGGGTAGCACCATGACACCTTTCAAATACCATGCATTTGCTCTCTCTTTTCGTCAATTACAGGGCATTCCGGTGCTGCTTGTTGGCCACCACATCTTGTATGGGAAAGAGCAGGACGTGGAAAAACCATTTCTCGTAATTGAAAAGTCTGGCGGAAAAGAAGGGGAAACACGAGGCATTACGAAAGAGTACCTCGTTCGCGGTGTCGTCACAAAAAAGGTCATCTTTCGGTCTCGTCCTAAGCCCATTGTCAGCAACGTACCGACGAAAGTCTGAAGAGAAACTGCAGAGCTGTAGGTGTGCCACGATAATCATGACGTGTTGCTGTGACCGTAGATTTCTCCTTTTCTTCCGAGATGTGCCCGCTAAACAACATTGAAAAGTTAGCATTGTGCGCCTAAGAAGTTGAAAGTGATCGTGAAAACATAAGGTTTAATGATATGATGGTGCCTGTTTCATTTACATTGTTGCAGTGACTCTAAAAAATGTTTAGCTAGAGTGTTCTTACATTGTACATTATAGCTCGCTGTTTGATAATGCTCTTCGAGTACTTTTATTTCTCCATAAAATGCTGCTGTTTTGTTGTCTAATGCACAAACTATGCCGTTATGAACATACAGGTGCTTTATTTGCTAGTTTTACAGACTATATAAAAACATTGAATATTGTAAATAAGTTGGTGTCTATTGCTTATTCATTTCTGAGCAAAGTTGGGGGCAGAATACTAAATATAATATATTGTCACGGGGTCGTGACGTGGTTGAAGGCAGGAGACGGAATGGTCAGAATAAACTGTTTATTTGGGCGAACTTGTGCCCACTAAACGAAAAGTCGGGTTACGGTAGCACACTTTCACTGATAGCGGTGCATGCAGTGTCGGCCGTCGATCAACTGACAAACGGCATAGCGCCTCGGCATTTATACACTTGCCATCGAATGTTCTAGCGTCGTCGCTAGCTGTGACGTAGGTTCCAGAATAATCTGTACAGTTCGCGGAGTTGGTGTGATCTTATCGAAATGATCTACTACAGGCCTGAAGCTTTTCAAAAACTGCAGGTGCGGTTTGCGCTGAGAATTGTGTAGTGTATTGGGGTGATAACAAAACTTGAGAAAAGGAACGTGGCATTGCCCCCTCTGAAGAAGGGATTGTCCCGATTCTTTAACGGAAGATGAAGGTACAACAATAATGCAAGAAAGTACAAGGAATAAATTACGATACAGCAATAATATAAAAAACACTGTTTCAGTTCATTAACGCACATGAAACGGCTTGAGGCGCGCGACATGGACGACTTCAGGTCGCGATCGGCGTCGTTGAGAGTTCGTGATGCTGTCGGGGACAAGCTCGTAATCGAGTGGGCCGAGACGTCGAACCACCCTGTGTGGTCCGAAGTACCGTTGAAGAAGCTTTCCACTGAGACCACGTCGGCGTATCAGCGTCCACACCCAAACACTTTGACCGAGCTGGTATTCCACGAAGCCTACTCGAAGATTGTCACGGTGGCTGTCGATCGTCTGTTGGTTCTTAATACGGAGGGGCGCCAGTTGTTGGGCTTCTTCGGCGCGTTGAAGGTACTCACTCACATAGAGGGTGTCTTCGTCAGTGACGTTGGGTAACATGGGGTCGAGCTTTGTTGCCGTGCTCCTTCCATAGACCAATTTGTATGGAGATATCTGCGTGGTGTCCTGCACCGCCATGTTGTATGCGTAGGTCACATACGGTAAAATGGCGTCCCACATCTTGTGTTCGACATTGACGTACATTGCCAGCATGTTGGCGATCGTCTTGTTTAGCCGCTCAGTGAGGCCGTTGGTCTGTGGGTGGTACGCTGTTGTCCAGCGGTGGTTTGTCTGGCTGTATGTCAAGATCACTTGAGTTAGGTTAGCAGCAAACAACGTTCCTCTGTCGGTGATGAGGACCTTCGGGGCGCCGTGATGTAGGATGATATTTTCGACAAAGAACTTAGCTACCTCGGATGCACCGCCTTCTTGTCAGTGGGCAATGGGAAGTCGGCGATGGCGGCTGTTTTCCGTGGATCGGGACGAACTCCAGACTTGCTAATCATGTGCCTCAGGAACAAGAGCTCCTCGTACGCAAATCTGCACTTTTGTGGCTTCAGTGTGAGTCCGGACGTCTTGATGGCTTGAAGAACAGCTTCAAGATCCCGAAGATGCTCGTCGAAACTCGAGGAGAACACGAGGATGTCGTCCAAGTACACAAGGCAAGTCTGCCACTTCAATCCTTACAGTACTGTATCCATAACGCGTTGAAAAGTTGCAGGCGCTGAGCAAAGACCGAAGGGCATCACCCTAAACTCAAAGAGGCCGTCCGGTGTTATAAACGCCGTCTTCTCTCGGTCTCTTTCGTCCACTTCGATTTGCCAATAGCCAGTCTTGAGGTCCATTCACGAAAAGTACTTGGCGTTATGAAGCCGATCAAGTGCTTCGTCTATTCATGGGAGAGGATACACGTCCTTTCTTGTGATTTTGTTCAGGCAGCGATAATCGATGCAGAAACGCAAGGTTCTATCTTTTTTTCTTCACTAACACCACGGGGGACACCCATGGACTCTTGGACGGCTGGATGATGTCATCCCGCAGCATTTCATCAACTTGTCTCTTCATGGTCTTGCATTCTCGCATCGAAATCCTGTACAAACTCTGATGGAGTGGTCTGGCATTTTCGTCTGTTAGGATGCGATGTTTCATGATTGGGGTCTGCCGAATTTTTCGTGATGACGAAAAGCAATTTTCGTATTGCAGGTGCAGGGTCTTGAGCTGTTCTTGCTTATGGTCCGGAAGGCTAGGATTGTCGTCAAAAGCTGAGGGAGGGGCTTGGTTCCTCTGAGCAGGTTCCACAGAATCGGTGAGGGTGAAAGCACTGGTGGCTTCCACAATTTCTTTGATTATGCGACCGCCGTTTCTTTGTTCACGTGTTTGTATTCATTGCTGAAATTCATGAGCATAACCGTTGCTTTGCTTCCCCATAGCTCTGGAATTCCTCTTGCGACGCAAGTATTGCGTGTGACCAACAGATGCTGACTGTCTTCAACGACGCCTTCCAAGTCACGTGATTAGGAGTGCCAACTGAAATAATGTCGCTGGAGCGAGGCAGAATGGTGACTTGTTCTTCGAGCACATTCAAGGCGTGGTTTTTCGACGGCGTGCGCGGCGGTAGTGCTTCTTCTGTGGATGAAGTTATCGACTTTGTTCTTAGGTTGATGGCTGCACCATGGAGGCATAAGAAGTCCATGCCAAGGATGACATCTCTCGAGCAATGCTGTAGGACTACAAAGTATGCAGGATAAATACGGCCGTTAATGGCGACTCTCGCTGTGCAGGTTCCTGTCGGTGTTACAAGATGACCTCGAGCTGTGCGGATTTTGGGGCCTTTTGAAGCTGTCCTAACTTTCTTCAACTTCGAGGCGAACGACTCACTGATGAGGGAATAGTTGGCTCCAGTATCGACGAGAGCGGTCACACTATGGCCGTCGATAAGAACGTCGAGGTCGCTAGTTCGCTGTCTCGCGTTGCAGTTAGGGCGTGACGTCGGGTCATGGCTGCATCGGCTTGTTCCGCTGCTTCTATGTTGCATCGTCAGGTCACCTTCAGTAAGTGAGGTTTCGTCATCAGGACTTTGCTTGGTTGGCGTCGTGTTCGGAAAGCTCTGTCGCGGCGTTAGAGGATCTTCGGTAGTTTTTCGCACAGCAACCGCACCTCCGTTGGTTGCTGCCCTTAGTTTCCCGGATACTCTGGCCCCGCATCGGGCCAGAGTGCTGTCGTTGGTGCGCTGACCTCCGGCGGTTGGACGACGGCGAACGGGAAGGACTTCGTGGTGTCCATTGAGTTCCTGTCAGGAAGTCAGCGATGTTATGTGGCTGTTTCCCTGGCTGCAGACGTGGTGCATTGACGGCGAAGCCACGCAGTCCCATCTGTCAGTACTGGCAACGGCGGTAGGTGTGCCCGGCCTCGCCTCAGTGGTAGCAGTGCGAGCAGTTGTCAGGTGCACCCCAAACGTCGGTTTTCCTCGGCGCAATGCGCTGGCCCGCTGGCGATTGGTAGGACGTAAATGGGGGTGGTGGCGTCTGGCGACGGAAGTGTGACGGGGTCGAGTTTTGGCGTGGATGGGGAGGAGAGTTGTGGCGCACTGCAGCGGCATAGCTCATAGCTTCCGGCTCGGGCAGCGGTGCTTGGGGAATTGGAAGCGATTGCCGAACTTCTTCTTGCACAATGTCGGCGATCAAATCCACTTGAGGCTGTGCCGAAGGCAACAGCTTGCGCAGCTCTTCTCGCACAATCGCTCAGATTGTTGCACGCAGGTCTTCCGAGTCAATGGCTTGAGCAACAGTGCAGTCAGGAGTCAGGCGACGATTATGTAGTCTGGTGCACACGTCCAAAGTCTTTTTGATAGTGGTCGCCTGTGATACGAATTCTTGGACAGTGTTCGGTGCTACCGTAACCCGACTAAACGAAAAGTCGGGTTACGGTAGCACACTTTCACTGATAGCGGTGCATGCAGTGTCGGCCGTCGATCAACTGACAAGCGGCAAAGCGCCTCGGCATTTATACACTTGCCATCGAATGTTCTAGCGTCGTCGCTAGCTGTGACGTAGGTTCCAGAATAATCTGTACAGTTCGCGGAGTTGGCGTGACCTTATCGAAATGATCTACCACAGTCCTGAAGCTTCTCGAAAACTGCAGGCGCGGTTTGCTCTGAGAATTGTGTAGTGTATTGGGGCGATAACAAGACTTGAGAAAAGGAACGTGGCAATATTCTGTTCTTGCTAAGTCTCTTCAATAAGTAGACTTAAAGTCATAAATAGTGGTTGACCAAGCCGACATTTCGGCATGAAGCTTTATCGAGTCTAGAGCAGTAGCTGCATCGATGAAAGCGAGTTTTCTTGTAAAATTGCAAGCTTTGGCATTGTGCTGCTGATCTGCTACCCAAAGTTCTAAAATGAAACTGCTTCCTTCGAAGTCGTCTGGCCCAGCGTGGGTCATCGCCTCAAAACACTTTGTAACTGGTGCTGGTACTCTCGAAGCGGCTGTGGTCCAGGATGGCAGGGAGAACTTGGATGCACCCCTGCTAGATGCCGATCTGCGTTTTGGGGGACTAGATACTGATCTGCGTTTTGGGGAATTGGCTACAGAGCCGAACGATTGTTGAAGTTCGAATGGCTACAGCCACAGTTTCAAGAGAGCCCGACGTATTGGGATCGATTCGGTTCCTTCTTCACAGGCTGACTGTAATCATCAAGGAAGCATCGTTGTTGTGTCTAAAGAGCTGAGAGATTGCACACGCACTAATGCATCAATATTCTGAGGTCCACAGAGCAGACATCGCTAATAGTGAAGGCCTCAGTAGTAAATGGAACAACCACAGCAGATGGAGTTCCTCAACAACCACAGCCATGGAGCAGATGTTCAGGAACACCAGACTGCCCAGCAGCGTAACCAGTTGTTCATGAACACTCCGACCTCTAGTTACGCAAGTTCTGAGCTGATCGGTTTACGGAAGTTCTTCAGCCAAAGAGACCTCCCCTCTATGAGACTCACTAAATTTGATTACTGTCCTGCTAACTTTCGAGCATGGAAATCATAATTTAGAGCAACAAGGCATTGCTTTGAGCTTTCTTCTCAAGAAGAGCTTGATTTACTTATTGCTTGGTTAGGTCCAAAGTCATCAGCAGTGTTCAGGAGTTTTCGGTACAGTGTTGTGCGCGAGTTTGTTTAGTACACACAAAATCCCACTGCCAGAGGGCCAAGCAGCTGCACATGCACAGAGGGCACGCTACCCTCTCCCGAAAACAGACCCATTGTTTTTATATAGTCCCAGTGTGTTTCTAATAAAGGAATCTAATAGACTTATAGCATCATGCACATCTTGTGGTGTTCTCCCAACAGTCAACAACTTTGTATGACCCAGTTGGCTTCATAGCTGTGGTAATGGCTCAAACCAAACATGTTCTGTGCAAGATCACAGCCGATGCATATAACTGGGGCAAACCATCATCACTTCAGGGTGCAAGAACGGGAAGACTGGAAAAGCTCTTTTCAAGCACCTTCAAATCGGAAGATCCTATGCATCGGTAGGCTTCAGAAGCTGAAGTGAAGGAAATACAGATTTTATGTGATGCATCAACGCAAGCCGTCACACAAGCTTCACGTATGCGGTGGCGTCCTTAAAGGTCACCGTCAATACAGAAAGCCACCTTGTGGAATTCCTAATGGGGAAGGTAAAATTGGCCCCTCTAGTAGAACTTACCATTCTAAGATTGAAACTTTGTGAGCTGGTACTCGCAGTTGAATTGGCTGAACTCATTCAGTGGGGAGTGGATCTGCAACCAGACTTTCTGAATTTTTACGTCAGCAGCAAGGTTGCATTAGGCTACATATATACAATGAAAAAAAAAAAAAAATTCTACATGTATGTAGTAAATTGGATCCTGCAGGCTGTCTCAGTGCAAAACTTGGATACACATTGTTGTTTAATGGTCCTGACTTTCTATAGCAAAATGAAGAAACTGTGTTGCAGTCACCGACTTTTTTCGTAGTGTCTCGAGGTGAAGATAAAGATGTATGCCCAGAAGTTAAGAATTTGTCTGCATCAGTTGTGACAAAACAGAGACTTGAGCCTGAACAACCTAGGTTTTCAAACTGGGAGAAATTTGTCTACCTTATGGGAACTGCTTGCCATGTTAAAGGTGATGCCGAGTGAAAGAACACGATTGAAGATCTTTCCACAACAAGAGAGAGTGTGCTTCATGCCGTTCAGCAAGATTCCTTATCCGATGAGATAAGCCCCCGTAAAGACAATAGCTGTTTCCAAGACAAGCGTACTTCAGAATTTAAACCCCCTTTCTTGAATAGAAAAAGCTTCGACGCTTTGGTGGCCGCTTCCATTAAATAAAGTGAACTGCCAGAAGATTGAAAACATCCTTTCATCTTTCCAGGCCAATAGCACGTTACCACGCTTCTGATACGACTCTTTCTCAGGCAAGTACAACATAAGAGCAGACATTTAACGGAAGGAGCACTGAGATCAGCTAGGCTGTAGCTAATGGCTGGCAAAGGATGCATCACTTCTATCGAAAGAAAATACATCTTGAGCAAAAGACGGAGAGGTAGACCATAAGAAGAGAAGATGGCAGATCTGCCGAAGGACCAACTGACCACCGATTTTCTGTTCACCAGTGTTGCAGTCGACGTATTTGGTTCATGTACGGTCGCTGCCCACCACACTAGAGGCCCGATACCCAACAACAAGCACTGGGTGGCATTTTTCACATGTCTGAGCATTCGTGCAGACCACATCAAAGTCATAAAAAGCATGAACACATGTCCAGTTTCATGTACACATTGCAATGTTTTCTCAGAATACAAGGGCCTATCAAGTGAATTCGCTCCGACTGCAGCACATAGTTTTTGAGAACTTGCAGGATGTTAGACATCAACCCACAGAGCAGGGATCGTTTATTGCTAGGGAAGTTTCTATAACGAAGTTTTTCAACCCACTACGTAGCTCTCACATAGGCAGAGTATGTGAAAGGATGATAGGGATCGCATGTTTCATAAAAACTCCAGCTTCGGTGTTGTTGGTTGAGCAAAGAAAGATCATCTTGTATATGACTGAAAAATCGGAAAATATCCAAATAAAATAAATACTAATAAAAATTTTCAGGTCGAAGTGACGACGAACCTTGGCCTAAAACAGGTGTTCTACCACACAGCCACACATCTGCTTGGAAATAGTAGAATTAAAATAAGTTCCTCTGCAAATAAATGCAGTGAAAATAACATTTATGCTTTACAAACACGCACATCCTATATGCAGGTTTCACACTTCAACAAGTAATATTGCAGTAATATTGCTGTTGCATGGTACAAGCATGCATTGCCATCGGACATCAGAACATATTATTATACGGCCTTGTCATATACTAAAGCCAGCCACCCATTACAAAACGCACACATGTTACTGTACGTATTCCCTTAAAAAAAACACATAGTGGGGGCACAGCGAGTTTGCAGGGACTTCACACGCATAATTGTTCATGGTTTAAAGCATCCTACTCATTTCAAGAGAATGCAGCCATGTACGAAAGCTTCACTGACACAAGCCACTTTCAACATTATCGATGACATTATAGCAATCAATAGTTTAAATTTTTCAAGAAGCATCATACAATAATAAAGTATGCACCAAGCGGTTGAAGTATGTATTATGGACAGGATATCGCAGTCATATTTAACTCATAAATACAAAGCTTAAGGGTCCCCCAATTTTACATTTTCCTATTTTGGAGCTCGAGAGAATTCTAACATGCAATAATGAATTTTCAATTGAAATTTGAGCAGTATGTCAGCCTACAATTGTGTAAGAAATGCACTTGAACAAAAAATGAAGCCAATTTCTTACTTAGCCAAACTACATAATGTGCACATACAACTGCTTTTTCTAGTTTGATGTGCGTTATTGCATAGCAAAACAGCACATCATTACCGAGAAGGCCCTCAAGTTCGTTTATTCTTTCTTCACCACTAACAGAGCAATGGCAATGAGACCAAAAGCTGTGGCTAAGATGCTGTTTCTCAAATTGAGAGCCAAAGAAAAGAATGACAAAGATCGGACACGGACTCGCAGTCCGCTTTTAGTCAACGTTTGAGCTGCAAATTTTTATTGTTCAATAACGCACAGTAAAAATTTCTCTCCGGCACCACCTTCGTGGTCATGATCTAGTGCCTGCCCCGCCGCGGTGGTATAGTGGCTAAGGTACTCGGCTGCTGACCCGCAGGTCGCGGGATCAAATCCCGGCTGCTGCGGCTGCATTTCCGATGGAGGCGGAAATGTTGTAGGCCCGTGTGCTCAGATTTGGGTGCACGTTGAAGAACCCCAGGTAGTCGAAATTTCCGAAGCCCTTTACTATGGCGCCTCTCATAAACATACGGTAGCTTTGGGACGTTAAACCTCACAAATTAATCAATGAATGATCCAGTGCCTATATATACAGGTTGGCCATGAATGGTTGTGCAGCACGAGCAGCCAGTTTGTTCAATCAAAAAACTCGCTAGCAGACGCTGTCTGCGTCGGCGAGAGAGGGGGAGGGGACGTGAATGCACAACAGGGTGTAAATGCCCCACGGAAGGATGTTCAGAGGAGAGAGGGAGCGCAAAAGGCTAGCAAGCGCTGCCTGTGTCGCTCTTGTGTGGTGAACGAGGGGGGAGCACAGAAAAGGAGGGGACACGCATGAGCAATGGAGGGCGAATGCAACAATATCAAGCAAACTCATAAGATGCTTTGCATCTGAAAAATTGAGGCACTAGATATACACCTCAGGTACTATGTGTGTATTCTGACCTTCATGCCCAATAGACCTTTTTAATAGAGGGGAGCATCCCTCCTTACTGGGCTGTTGCGCGGGAGTACAAATGCCAACGTCACAGCTTTGGCCCTGCATTTTCCGGGGGGGGGGGGGGTCACGGATGTTAACAACAGTTTAAAGAGCCTTATGGCTGCGCACAGGGAGCCTTCAGTGACAAGCTGTATTGAGTGAGCAGTGTCTTCAAGGAGTCGCACACACCACCATATTGTGGCCATGCTCAGGAACACTGCACTGACAGAATTCACCTTAAAGGGTTTAAAGTAACAACTGAGCATGTTAATTACTCTGGGTGTGTACGCTGCAATTGTGTTACGGGCTGGGTTTTCTTTCAAAAGTTCTTTTGATTTGGTAATGCCCAATGCGGTGATTTACTGCCTGCTTCAGGCAAAGCCACATTTGGGACAAAGCCTCACATCTTCAGTTCTCGACTTTAACCAATATTGCACAGTGCCTCTCGAAAATCGCATAGATAATAGAGCCACATTCTCTTCAAGAAACTTGTGCCTACAAATGAGTCACTCCTATTGATGGAGCAGTTAGTTAAATGGTCAAACCACATGAAAGTATATTGAAATGCTGTTAACCGCAGAGAAAGTCAATTGTCAGCTCAAACTACAGGCTAAAAATGGCTGTAGATTTCCTTGCTGAAAAAGTAGCCCCTCAGGCTGTTACAATCAAAGAAATGGTTCTGTTGTTGAGACGATTGACGTCAGCAGTGCTCTCAAGAGTAGTTGCCATGAAGCCAAGGCAGCAATACTCGCATATTTTTTTTAATTACTATTCTCCCATTTTTTTACTACTCTACTGAGACACACTGCACAACATTTGGGCAAACATTAATTCCATACCTCTAGTGTAATCACCATTCATAGGTAACCATAAATACCGAGCAACACTTTAAAAAAAGCTTTTATTCATATGAATGTACACTAAAACATTGCAGGCTGAGTGTGGCCATTTTACAAATCATTCTCAACCGGCTAGCATGTACATTAAACATTTCAGACAAGGTTGTTTGAACACACAGGTAGATAAATCTGGAACAAAGAGTATTGCATTAAAGGTGAAGCTTATATAACAATGTAACCGCAAATGTACTGGTGTAAAATGCCTGGGGTCCCACAAGATGTGTGTTAATGCCACAAGGTGCAACACAGTGATATGTGAGAAAGTGTCCAGTTTGTGAGGTGTCGCTTGCATTGTCATGCCGCATTTGTTATAAACTTTCAGTGGTCCCTTTGCAGCATGTAAGAGTTATTTTGAGTGAATAAGCAGCGCAATACAATTGGCTTTCGTCGGAATAATCAAACTTGACTTCTACGCGTTTGTCAGCTGCACACTTTCAATCATCATTCAAGTTGACCTGCATTAAAACTGAGAAAGACAGAAATGCGAAAAGTGGCTGACTATAACGGGAAAAAAGACAAGTACATTAGAAAGTGCTTGTGCAGCACTTTTATGTCTTCAGTGGTTCACCAATGAATGTGTTATTCATTTGCATACTTTAAATTGCGGAGCTTCCGCATCACATTCGGCTTTTGCCGATACCAAGCCATAAGGGTGAAGCATTCGATGTCTTGGCACATTTTTTGGCACATTTTTCAGCACAGAAAGCAAGGTACACTGCACTCAATTCACCGGGGAGCCATTGTAGAGATCTATCAGACTTGCGTTCAGGTGACAGGAGCTCTAAAAAAGGAAAGCCTGAAGACATCGAAATGTACACAAGTGTGCACGTCCTTGACTTTGTAACTAGAAAGCTACAGGTCATTTTGCAGTACATGACAAGGAAAGGGAATAAAATCCTGAAATACAGTTGGATTAAACGTCAGAAATGCAGCTTACTGCTTTCTAAAAGGACAAACAACAAAAGGACAAACAATGAACATTTCTAAAACCTTGTACTAACTACTTTCACGCCGTTTCAGCTTAAAGAGGAGAAACACTACCAGATGGTAAAATCACGAAAAGACTTCTAGGCCTCAATAAGTGGCTTCACAGACAAAACGAAAAACAATAATATAGTCTTAACAGAAACACAATAAAACTATATCGTATAAAATAGAAAAGGCTTGAATAGGAGATGACCCTGTCATTGAAAGTAACTGTGACACCAGAGCACTAAGTAAAAGTTCATTTAAGCTTACTAGATTTTGTGGAAGCAGAAAGAGCACTCGGAGAGCTCAACATGCTACAAACCAACACAACTAGATTCTTCGAAGTTCGACTTCTATAGCAATATATACCAGCCAACTTGCATTTTGTAGCAAAGGAAAGAACTGCAAACTAGACTGCAGAACACCTGATACCAGTGAATGCAAAATGGAAGGCTTCTTCTTGCTATTCCATTTAGAATGTCGCATACATCGATGAACAGATAACACTTTGCACATAAATGTGGGGTAAGTGCATTTAGCAAACTTCTCACGCGAAACCTCATCCAAGTTTTTTCTGTGGGGCAAACACACCGCATCAATTGAAACAGCAAGTTTACATTACTAGTTATTTAAAAGTAATACAAAATGCATATTGCTTATCTGTAACAACATTAAAATATGGCAGGTACTCAGACTTCGTCAATAACATTTGTGCTTTGAGCGATTTGTGTTCTAAAGATACTTGCCCCAGTACATTAGAAGATATGTACAGTCACGTGCACAATCAGGTACATCACATTAAATTAAGATGAAAACAATATACATACATATAAATGCCCTAAAAAGAAAGATAGTCAGAGCACTACAGTTTGTAATGCTCGAAAGCAAAGATATTAAAATAAAGGTGCTTTTGACATCGCAATCATGTGGTGCACAGGGGGGGGGGGGGGGGGGGGGGTCCGAGGTTCTCATCAATTTTTCATCACCGAGGCCCAAAGGGACGGAATGCTGCCAGTGAGCAAAACGTATGACAGCGTGTATCCTCCGAATAGCAGAGCGATCAGGAAGCCCAGGATGGTGGCAATTTCCTGCATTGAAATGACAGTAAATGGAGTAATGCTAAATGCAATAATATATCAAGTGATGCTGAAGTTTTCCAGGATAAAACATAACCAACTCATGCAAGATAACCCAAACTGCTGATCACTGGGAGAGACCTTCACACCCCTGCAGACACACATACTCGCAATAAAAAGCTGCTGATGATGGTGATGTGGTCGTTGTGGCTTACTTTAACAACTAAGAAATGCACTGTTCGAGTCGTGAAGAAGTTAGAAATGAGCGAAACACAGGAAAATCAAGAAAAGGTGTTCTTTAGTTGAACTAGTCCCCCCCAGAGGGATCGCTGACAGCGCCAAGCATGTGCTGATAGTATTGTCTCGAAAAAGGTATGTTGACGATTTCTGTTGCGTCATGTCCAGCTTTGGCAGCTTCATCAGCCCAGACGTTGCCTGCTGCAGTGGGCAGGTATACACTACAGAACAATGCGGCGATAGAGGTCGCAGGCTTTGTTGTATGTATAAGTATGACGGGTTGGCCGTCTGTGCACGGAGAATTCAGTGACTGCAGCGCTGCTCTTGAGTCAGTAAAGATGACCCAGGGCTCAGCTGTATAGTGAGCAATGTAGTTAAAAGCAGCCCATAGTGCAGCCAGTTTAGTGGCTGTAGATGAGGTGCAGTGACAGAGTGGCAGGTATGGTGACATTGGTAAATAGAATCCAGACATCAATGATGGATGATGTAGACGTGACCAAGCCGTCAGTGTAAATATGACGGTGAGCTTTATAATTTCCATGTGCTCTAAAGTTAAGTAGGTGAATGCTTCTCCGAGTGTGCATCTATTGCTCTTGAACCCAGGCACAAAGGTGATTACGGTCCATGAAAAAGTTTTCTCACGATGGCTCCGTATGCATTGAGGCACTTTGATAGTGTGGCGTGAGCAAGCTCCGCACCACCGGACCACTGTCTGAAGCAAACGGACTTGAAGAAACCCCTGCTACAGAATCGCGGGATAGGCACCTACTTTCAACAAGGGTTTCGATGATTGATGTATTCTTTGGTAGGCCAAAGTACACCCTCAGGGCCTTTGTTTGAGCTCCAGTCAGTGCTTGTATATTGTTGAAAAGCGCCGTGTAGCGCATGAAGGCTGTAACATGGAAGACCTACACAGAAAGCTGTATACATTTGCAACAGGGCATTAAGGAGCAGCCAATGGCATTGCTTGATAACAAGCGGAGGATGCTCGCGTACGATGCAACTGTTTCTTTTAATATCCGAACGTGGGGAGTCCACGCCATTAGCCAGTAGATTGTCACTCCTAGAAACTGGTGACTTGTCGCGTACCGAATGCGAGAATGCGCTACCTTTAACGTATAGCGTGAGACATCATTCCTCGTAGAAGCAACAGCAGCACACTTTTCTGGTGACATCGTTAGACCTTGAGCAAGTAAAAGTTTCGCTACTGAATTAAGAGCTTGCTGCAATATTGCTTGTAGAACACGTGTGTTGCAACCACTACTCCATATACAAATGCCATTTGTGTGGAGTGAAATTTCAACCGATGCAGCGATGCACTTCTCTAGTCCAATGAGAGAGATGTTGAATAAGGTTGTGCATTGAACACCACCCTGGGGAACTCCATCAATGCACTGGGCAAGAGGCTGTGTCACCTTCTTTTGTGGACATGTAGATTGACCTCTCTGTGAGATAGTCCAAGATCCAGCTGTACACACGACTTTCTACTCAAAAAGACTTCAGGGCGTGTAGAATAGACTCATGAGTCACGTTATCAAATGCTCCCTTGATGTCGTGCAATAGGTCGACAGTGATGTTGCCAGTCGCTTTGTTGAATTTTATGCAGTTAATGACACTAATAACATCGTCAATGCTGCTGTGGCCCTTTGTAAACCCTCACATTTGTAGAGGGTGTGCATTCTTGTTCATAAGCAATCAGTCTAGGCATATGAACAACATCCCCTTCATGAGCTTCCCTACACAGCTGAGAAGAGCAATGGGACGATAGGAGTTGAGTTGTATGGGAGACTAGCCGGGCTTCAGAATAGGAACAGCATGAGCTCGTCTCCAGTAAGGTTCAAGACGCCCACTCTAGCAGCTGGCATTGAATATAGCAAGTATATGCATCTTATCTTCGCCTTGTCCCCCACATGAGTTAACTCAGCGTAGCTGACACAGTCAGGTCCAGGAGACGACGCCTTGTTCACCAATGCCAAAGCACCCAGCGAGTCCCGTGATAAAAAAAGGCTCATCCAGCTCAATGGTGCTTGGCAGCGTCAAAACCTGTTGTGATGCACGAGGTAAAGGTGCTATTACCGCTACTGCAGTGATTTTAGAGCAGAAAGGCTCCACCATGTCCAACTCGTTACTGTCATAGAACAAAGCAACTGAACCGACGGGATGCAGTTGGGTCGACGGGGTTTTTAGGCCACGAAAATTACCTCATATTAAGAGTAGCTTTTCGGGTAAAGTTTTGAACCGAATAGCCGCAATTGCCACCTATCTAGCTTGTCCATGTGACGTTTAATTCACTTTTGCATTCTCCTAGCTTCAAGAATGCCATCTGCAGAAAATGTTCGACGAGCGCCTCTTTCAGATCTGCGACGAATTGCCCAGAGCCTCTCATACTCCACGTCGGCCATTGAGTGAGTTCAAGGTAGTTATAGATGTTTAGTGCTGCTTTATTTTGCTCGATTTAGCACAGCCATAAATTTAGCACACCCACACAAAACATTCCTTGATGTGAAAAGAATTCGCCTTGTGGGATGTGCGTGAATGGATCAACAAGGGATGGCGCAGCTCGCTGCCGCGAAAGTGCGCATCAGAGCTTACCTGAGGCAAACTGAGAAGTGCGTAAGTCTACTCCACCGTTGTCACAAGTGAAGATTGGCATGAACACAACAGCGCTTCGTGCCTCTTTGTTTCGCCTTTAACCACCTTTAAACTACCACTGCATTAGCTGCATATTTTTGAAACCCGTAGTCTTTATTGATAATCGCGTCTTAGTGACTGCAGTTTCACTCGCGGCGGTTGCTCCAAATGATTCTGCTTGCACTGGTCGCGCACATGCCTTTAATACTGTGCGGCTTTTTGCTATCAATGATACAATGATTCGCGGTTCTGCCATCAAAGAGGCGTTGCTTTGACTGGGCGAGTGTTCGAGTGTGTTGGACGCGTGTGCACTTTCACTGTTCTTTCAGACTGCATGGAGTACCGTATTTCCTCGATTCTACTGCGCCCTCGATTGCAACGCGCACCCGATTTCCACCACGAAAAAAAAAAAAAAAAGTAAGACATCGTTTGCAACGCGCACCCATTTTTCTCGCTGGCCCGCACGATCACACCACTCGAAAAAACGACTCCTTTTGGGAGTGTATTCCATTTAAATATGAGGTACGGATGAAGCTTGTGCCCATCTGACGTGTAACAGAGCATTGCTGTCACTGTAGCTTTACTGTGGACCTATGTCAGCACGCGAACTTGCTTCGCCCCCTTCTTCTCGACGGTTGTGGTGCCAGGCATGTCGAAGTAAAGAAGCATCTGATCGGCATTCATATAGCTGTTGTTGCGCCGCAAGTTTAGGACGAACCTCTGAAAACTGTGAAGCTTTTCATCGTACTCCTCCGCAAAGCTTTTCGCATATGCATGTTACCCTTCGGAGGGAAAAGCCTTTCCTCTTCATAAAGTTAGCCAGCACCTGCTCGCTTTAAACTGGCACCGCATTAGACCTTTTTCTAAGACTAATTGCATAGCCCGCACTTGGAGCAGTTCTGTCGTCACGGGCCGCTGTGCCGCTCGCTGCTCAAGCACATGCTCGCCGAGCAGCTCTTTAATTTGCGGAAACCGACCCTGCTGTGGTCCACTGAAGCCTTTGTGTGAAGCTTCGCTGTCGACAATCTTCTGCTTTTGTTTCTGCCGGTCCCGCACGCACGTTTCGGGAACTCCGAACGACCGCGATGCGGCCCGATTTCCGTCCGTTTCTGCACACGCGATGACTTTTCTTTTAAAAGCGGCATCGTGGTGCACTCGAGTTTTTGGAGTCGACCCTTCCACGGCGTCGGTGCTAATGCACTACTAGATGACGAACTCCTCAGCACACGTACGAAGTGCCGCACATGGGAAACACATAGGCAGAAATGGCCGACGCGCCATGCCGACGCACGTAGGGGGCGGCCATTTTGGATTTGCCGATGGCAATAGAGTGACCGTAATTTTTTTGTTCGTACTCGATTCTAACGCGCATGCGATTTATGAACTCGCTTAACCGGAAAAAAGGTGCACGTTAGATTCGAGTAATTACGGTAACTGCGGTTTCGTTGGCCGCATGTGTTCTTTTGAAGCTTCCAGTACGTTAGTATCGGCTATTGCTCGATGGTTTGTTACCACAGTTCATACCACACAGTGCGATGCGCCAAAGTGTTCAGAAGATCCAAAGTTCGGCCCAATAGAGATTCGGCTGGACAATTTTGTGAATTCGTATAACCGAGACACTTATATCAACACCCCCCCAAGTCATTTGAATCATGCGATAATCCAAAAGTTTCGCGAAATGCCTGGATCCCATTGGGTTGGAATTTTCGCATTGTTGTTAATGCAAACAGATCATGGAAAAAAATTTGGATTTCCAGGAGATTTCACATCTAACTATACAGACGTAAGAAATTGCTGAAATCCGGGAATCTCCCGGAAAATCAGGGAGACTTGGCAGGTATACAATTTAAGCACCACATTGTGCAACAATGCTGGATACAGGCTTCTGTTCTTGAGAAGTCAACACTGAGATTATTATCCCCTACTTATTAGCTCTATATGGAAGCAGTACTGGAGTGTTACTGTCCCCAAGCTATGGGGCAATATTGTCCAGCTTTGCTCAATTCTTTGCTACTGCTATCATTTTCAATTGATGGCCACCAAATTCCAGTGATAATTAGGTTGTAGTGTTGCCCAGATAAATGGAGCGCGAAAAGGAGTATTATCAGAAAAGGTACTGCAAGGAATTGTAAACGCTGCTTCCAGATAAGAACCAAGGACTTGGATTACATTATCACTCAGCTATATATTTAAGATGAGCTGATCAAATTAGGACCTCGTATTACTGCAGAGCTGCTTGTTGGCTTTGAGAACAGAGCCGTGGCCTTCAAATGTAGAATGAGGGTGAAAAATGAAATGGCTCGCCTTGTATGTCTTAGACTTCACATTCTTGCTTTGCACACGTTTCTTTGACTCCTTGATATCAGACTTGGACTTCTTATTCTCGTGTTTCCCTGTTGCACAGAAAAGTACCAGGAGAAACATAGCAGTAACTGCTTCATCACATGGCAAGTGTCAAACTCTACAATTGACATCGTAAAGGGTGCATAAGAGTTAAGTCCAGGAGCATTACATTACACACAACGTGATCATATACAATTAAATTGCACTGCTGATCCACAGGTCGCAAGATCAAATCCCGGCTGCGGCGGCTGCATTTCCGATGGAGGCGGAAATGTTGTAGGCCCGTGTGCTCAGATTTGGGCGCACGTTAAAGAACCCCAGGTGGTCGAAATTTCCGGAGCCCTCCACTACGGCGTCTCTCATAATCATATGGTGGTTTTGGGACGTTAAGCCCCACAAATCATCATCATACAATTAAATTGCGGATGTTGCTTTTATTAAATAATGTCCAGAATAACATGAACAACACAAGCTGCAGAGAAGCGCAAGCGGTGTTTCTCAAAACCATCGAATACAAATGAGATATGGCATACCTTCAATATCTTCTAAGTAGAAATCAATTGAAAAACGTTATTACTGGGCTGATTGAGCTTAAAATACGTCTGGATGCATTTAGGTGCTCGAACAACTGTATAGTGAAATATTTCCGGGTTGTTTTTTATGAGTCTGGCAAACATGCATACATGCCAAGGAAATTGTTTGGTCTGTAGAAGTGAAAAAAAAAAAAAAGGAAGCCTCACATGTCATCACATAAAAGCTTGTAGCACAATAAGCACAAAAATAAGATTTTTGTGCATATTGCCAAGGAGTCTGATCTCACATGCCGTTCTGGGCAACCATCTCTGAATGCATGTATAAAAGCCAGAATATTGCCGTAAGGCCACTGAAAAATGCCAGTCTGGAAGTGTTAAAGCATGCAAGGCAAAAGTATTACAGTAGAACAGCTACACTGCAAGACAAAGCTTCACCTTTGTAGCATTGTTTAACCAGTTGTATTTTTGTTAGCATATTTTAATCAAAGTTCCTTTGACATTAAAAAGAAAACATAGTTCTCAGCAAAATTTTTTCAGCTCAATAGCCCATGAAAGTTAGTAACAAATAACTCCACTGCCAAACAATGCCATGTTAACACAGTACTTCCTTTCTGGCAGCAACGATTTCAACTGCAGCTGCTGGTCTGCAACTGAGACAGTGACCCTGGGGCTTCTAATATTTTTGCTCAATGTTTTATTTCCTTTGTCTATAATGGACAATGGAAAGAGTTTACGAATCATAAAAATGTGCCCTATTCCTGGCGACAAAACAATGCAATCAACAGCAGGGGGAAAAAATACAGCCTGTAATTTATGCTTCCAGCGATGTCAGGCTCTTAGAAGGCAGCAACATAGGTTGAGCTGACCTAACAGTAAAAATTTTGATCCTGCCCTTTAGTGAAATGTATACGTGGTCCATATTGAGACAGCACAGAGACAAATAACGAAGAAAGACTAAACAACACGAGTCTTCCTTTCGTGGTTTCCTCTGCGCTGTTCCAATATCAGCACAAGCCAACTAGCCCAACTCTCCCTTTTGCTGCAGTACGCGTGATGCAGTATACACCTGCCACGATAGAAGAAATGGCCGAGACGAGCATCCAAACATCATGTAGAACTGCTTCTGCAGGGGTACAGATTCAACAGATGTTTCACAAACAGAGAAATGGCTATTTGGCCTCGATAACTGAATATTTAGCACACAGCACTCGATATGCAGCTAAAACAACTATTCAAATGCCTCAAATATAATTGTTTTGCCTTTGAAACGACAACAATTGATACCATGGCTTTTTTTGTCACTGATAGCTGCACAGTTCTGCATGTAACGAATATACCATTAATTGTGCTTGCATATCTCCACCAATGTTTATTCCAGTACAAACAGAAACTGTGAAAAGCTTAAACAATAGACCTAGCCTGCTACGATTGACATTACTATGTCAAAGTGCAACAAACACACACAAGTGGTACTCAGCATGGTAGCCTATTGAGCACATAGCCTGAAGTTCATAGGTTTCGAATAAATTATTTAGAATGCTTACAGTAGATGTCTTCTATGGGTTTGGAACAACAAAGAAATCTAGGAGTGGTGTATCTTTACATGTGATAGACAGTATACAAATTAGGTGGGTGGCACCTTTTTCACACAGACTAGACAGAGCTATATTGTGTCTATTGGTGAGGTCAGTGCTAGTTTTGCCATAATATTCTGACCCAAAATATTCCATTAAAAAAATACGTGCCTATTTTCTTGCGGTATGTATCAACGGGTGGTTGATTGAATGAGTCCTTCCGTGCTCTTCCCATACTTGTAGATGGTTTTCCAAAGCAATGTCGAAGACTGGAAGAGAAAAACAAAACGAGATATAAAAAAAGGCTCCATAATTATGATACACCTAGCCACACATGCCGCTTAGACATTGCGAACGGTAGAAAACTAAATCAGCGGGCAGCTTAAATTTTATATTCATGCAGAAGCTGATACTCGCGAAAGAAAGCTGCGAGACTAAATGAGATTAGTACTTGTAACACCAAGATATGTGAAATCCACGTTTTACACCGTAGAAAGCACAGAATTGCCACAAATATTTGCACAAGAAGCAACATTTTCGTTGATACGAAAGTTCGCATACACGATAAACAAACAAGATCAACAAGGACCACTTGATCGTGAAACCAGGGGGTCGTTCTTGGTTTCTTGTAAATAATAAAAAGAATATCACTGGCGCCGCTGAGGCGCTTCTGCACAGGAGAAGTCGCGCGATTCTAGGAAAGCTGCGAGATAGTCGGTCGTGGCCGCGACTCAGCACATCTCACACTGAAGAAGTCGTTATCTTCTCCGCGACGTTGCCGCGTCAGTTAATTCCACTTAGAAACTGCCCACTCTCCGCACACGTCGCAACCGAGAAAAAATTGCCACAGGTATTTCGCGAGCAATCTCTACGAAGCGAGACGAACAAATTCTCGTGGACTTGAGCAATGACATAAATAAAATTAGCACAATACCGCGCACCTGTTCGCAGACCATACCGCGAACAATTGCAAAAATCTTGTGTGCGAGCAAGACAGATGAAGAACGGAGTGAGGTGCGCACTCGCGCTCTAAGAGGGCGCTGGTTACAAATTCACTCCTACTTGGTTGTTTTAACGTAGCTCTCCTTCGTGAATCAGTAAACAAACGGTAAACGCAATACTAGTGACACAATTCCATGCTCATAACTTATTTGCTCTGTGAGAGGGAGTAATGGACTTCAGTTTTGCAAGAGCACTCACACACACAAAAAAAAAAGCGTTTTTGTGCCACCTCAAGTAGTTTTGCATAAGTTAGGTGCAAGAAGATTTCGAAGTGCGCTGTCAGAAGAAACTGAACAGCGTCTTTTTGACGTAGGAATCGTCTTAGGTGAAGCCTTATATTATATGAATAGTCTAGTTGTCGGCGTTCATCACGCTCCACAATACCGAAACCGAAACTGGACACCGCGCAATGAAAAAGCACCAGGGCTGAGCGAAACACACAGCTCAGTCACAGCGAAAACTGGAAGCGTAGCCTTTCAGGGCTTTTTTTTTATAACGATAGCAATTATATGGACACGCTCCACTAGATTTTCCCGTGGGCGTTGCCGTCACTCACCGTACGCACACACACACACACACACACACACACACACACACACACACACACACACACTTACATATATATATATATATATATATATATATATATATATATATATATATATATATATATATATATATATATATATATATATATACATATATATATATATATATATATATATATATATATATATATATATATATAAGGGAAAGAAGTGTATACCTAAGGGCTCGTTTTTCCGTGTTTTAACACAATATTAATGACAATATTAATATATCTCATATATATATATATATATATATATATATATATATATATATATATATATATATATATATATATATATATATATATATATATGAAAACGCAAGAAAGACAAAAAATCCTGGAAAAATACGGCAAATGCCTGTGCGTACCACGGGGGGGGGGGGGAGATAAAGATGCAAGGAAAGGCAGGGAGGTTAACCAGACGCACATCCGGTTTGCTACCCTGCACTGGGGAAGGGATGAAAGGGATAAAAGAGGTTGCAGAGAGATAAGAAGGTACACACAATCACGAGCACACTCGGAGGAGTACACACAGTCTACAGGCGGTCGCTTAGGTTTGTTGACATGTTGACATGCGTACCAGGGAATCGACATTATGCGAAGCATGTGGAGGGAAGGCAACCGAGTTGCATTTTTTAGGGGCAAAACTCCTTACAGCGGCACCCGTTCGTTCTTCGTAGTATGTAACAAGTATAACATTTTGACCTCCAAGGTGGTGCCGGTGAGAGACTTCTTCTGTGCGTTGTTGAACAATAAAAAATAGTGCTCAATGTACATGTCAATGGCTGTTAATGGGAAATGAAAGACAGGAGCATTCGGCTTTTAGTTAACGCGCAAGCTGCGATCACCATTTGCAGCCATTGGCATGTACATTGAGCACTATCTGACAAGAAAGGGTGGCTACGTTATACTCGCTGGGTGTAACCTCCTTAGCTTTAGAAAGGTTTAGCGAGCGTTGAGCCGCAGTGCCACGAATACAATGAACTTGTATATACCATGAATGAACTCGAGGTGGTTAAAAATGGGAATTAGATACGAAGCGCAAGCCGTAAGAAAGTAAAAGCCGAATTCTCCGCCTCTCATTTCCCATTAGCAGCCATTGGCATGTACATTGAGCACTATCTGACTGAAAAAGGTTTGCTACGTCATACTCGCTGGGCGTAACCTCCTTGGTTTTCGAAAGGTTTAGCGAGCGTTCGGCCGCAGTGCCATGAACACAGTGAACTAGTACATACCATGAACTCGAGGTGGTTAAAGGTGGGAAGTGGACCCGAAGCGCAAGCCGTAAGAAAGTGTGCGTGTGCCACCTCTCGTTTAGTACTTGGAATGTCCGCTGGATGGCGGTGCTTCTATATGGGGAATATATGATGAAAAGACGCGAGATGGTGGTACGTGGAGTGTTGAATAGATGGACGAACGGACACATACACAGATGCATGGATGGAGGCATGAACGGACGCAAGGGTGGCTGCATGGACAAACGCACGAACAGACGCACGCACGGACGGGCTGATGGACGCATGGACGGTCACACTGACGGACGCATGGACGGACGGAAGCAAGAACGAATGGACGGACGAATTCTTCGCCCCACTCTCCATCATTCACTCCATGGATATGCTGCCATTTTTTTTTTCGTTGAGTGACATGCCATGAAATGACGCTACAAATGGGTATAAATATCGCACGCACAGACATATGTTGAAGAGTTTCAGATGTTTACATAACCAGTTCTTTGCAAATGCACAATGATGTCAACAGGAACATGGGTATTAGTAACACCAGAAGCTGATATGAAGCACTGATGCTCGCGAAGATGCTGGCCCTGGGCACTTCATGATAAAGCAACTTTAGTGCATGGCACGCAACTACAATTGACGTTAACCTGGCGTGACGGCTGTATCGAAGGAGTACATATGTAATGTTTATAAAACTGGCAGGCAGCACTGCAACCCCCATTGGCGTTTCACGAAGACTAGCGAAAAGTAGTTCCGATAGCTGGCGTGGCTCTGTGGTAGAATGCTTGACTGCCACGCAGAATCCTTAGGGTCGATTCCGGCTGGAATCCTGAAATTTCTTATTTGCATTCGTCGGGGGGGGGGGGGGGGGGGTCAGCGCTGCCTATGCCAGGTTTCTCTTAACACTGACATTTATTCTATGCCTTCGTTGGGTCGATGCTACCTATGTCGGGTATTGCGTAACGCTGACGCGTTAAAATTGCCCATGTGTGTTCTCATCGTTCCTGGGTAGGGTAGATACTTAAGTCAATCACGTGTGGTGGCACATGCCCGAATACCAGCGGCACATACCCGCCCGTGGGTATGTGCCACTGTCTGGCGGGAAGTGTCTGACGACGTACGCGACGGGATTGTGACATTATTCATGGCTTGACCAGCGCATCATATTCGTCAAAACATCTTACCCTCCAATGCTAATTTTTTTTTTTGTTTACGCCATATTAAGGGGTCGACCACAAGAGAACGCAAACGTAAGCGGCAGGATAGATCGATACGCTCAAAGTCGCCGAAGCTCGCTAAGAAATGATTCGTATGTAAAAGACTCCGGCGCGCGGAATCGAACGTGGAACCACTGAGCCACCGAGCAGCACGTCCTTCAACGTTCAAACGGCAAGCTATTTATATCCACCACGTACCGCTGGTGATAGGCATCTAGGGGTGGGGGTAGGGGTCTATCGCGTTTTCAGCATTACCAGCAAGATGGCGCACTGAGCGCTATGCAGCGCGCGTTCTCATCTCCTACGCGTTCTTCGCCCCCTTGTTCGCACGCCCTTATCTCGCGGTGGGGACGATCATACGTCTTGGCTGGCGTTGTACTTTCACTAGAACGTTTCTGTTGTAGTTTGTTGATAACTTAATTTTCTCCGTGCATGGTTGTTGAAAACTTGATTTAAAAGTTACTTAGGACAATTAAACAGTAGCTCAAAGCGCGTGGCTGTCATTGTTTATCTACATAAGATTTCTCACAAATTGAAAAAGATGGGTGATAAGGTTGATGAGAAGGTTGTTTTCTCTGCCCCAGAAAAGCTTTCAGTGCTCTGTAAACGTGCGCATGTGCAGTCCGCACGATGGAGCTGCTGCACAATCAAACATATAGGAGGCTATTCGTAGCACGTGTGATTGTCGTCGTTTACTTGCGCCCGTTGTCATGCGGCAAGATTTACCTTGGACAAACGGGTAAGTGTCTGAATGAGCGTTTAAAGGAACTTCATTACCTTTGTTGAGGTGGGTTGCTCCCAACAGGTGGGGCCGAAAGTGGGGACGATTTTTCAATCACATTGCAGAGATGACGCGACAGTTTCCCTGCTTCTTTCGCTCGTCTTCTAGAGGTGCAGATAAACTTCTACAGACGCTGTTCAGAACAAATGTTCGACAATTTCAAGTACGACGTACTGTACTATGGGAGAATTATGGGCGAGCGGTTGATGTTGGTGTGTTTAGAAAACTGGTTTAACAATTTAGAGTACTTGATACTCTACTGTTGCATCCAATAACATTTACTCATTTTGGTGACGTGTGTTTAGAAAAAAAATGTTTAACAATTTCGAGTGCTTCGTACTCAACTATAGGAGAGCACTGAGCCGTCCCGCTAAAATACTAAACAAAAATGGTAGCATATCCACGGAGTGAATGATGGATAGTGGGGCGAAGCATCCGTCCGTCCATTCGTTCTTGCTTCCGTCCATCCATGCGTTCGTCTGTGTGGCCACCCGTGCGTCCATCCGCCCGCCCGTGTATGCGTCTGTTCGTGCGTCCGCCCGTTCATCTGTGCGTCCGTCCCTGCTTTTGTCCATGCATCCACTCCTGCGTCCGTCCTTGCGTCCATCCGTCCGTGCAGCCATCCGTGCGTCCGCCCATGCATCTGTCTGTGTGTCGTTCGCCCACCTATTCAACACTCCAAGTACCACCATCTCGCATCTTTTCATCATATATTTCTCATATAGAAGCACCGCCATCCAGCGTACATTCCAAGGACTGAACGAGAGGAGGCACACGCACACTTTCTTACGGCTTGCGCTTTGTGTCTACTTCCTACCTTTAACCAGCTCGAGTTCATGGTATATACTAGTTCACTGTATTCATGGCACTGTGGCCCAACGCTCGCTAAACCTTTCTAAAACTAAGGAGGTTACACCCAGCGAGTATAACGTAGCAGCCCTTTCTTGTCAGATAGTGCTCAATGTACGTGCCAATGGCTTCCAATGGGGATCAGAGCGTGCGCGTTAGCTAAAAGCGGAATGCTCCTGTCTCTCATTTCCCTTTAGCAGCCATTGGCATGTACAGTGAGTACTATATTTATTGTTCAACAACGCACACAAGAAATTTCTGACTGGCTCAACCTTGGAGGTCAAAATGTTATACTTGTTACACTCTACAACAGCTACAAGGGACGAATAGGTGCTGCTTTAAGGAGCTTCGCCCCTACAAATTGCGTGTGGCTAGCAGCAGTGCGACGCAGATGCTATCCTGTTCACCGAACCAACCCACTCTTCCTTCCAATCGCGTCGATGAACATGCAGCGTCGATAAATGTCGGACACTTTAGTTAAATCATAACAAAAGAATTGAAACCTAGAAGGAAATTTCTAATTTGGTTCTATTTGTGAATTAGAACATAATCGGGCCAGTTAGACAAATTAGTATTGTAACACATAAACAATTAGGTCAATTGGTTGAATTGCAATTGGGTGAAATGGGGCAGTCAGGACATGACCAATTGGTTGTAGTCCAAGTGGTTGAAAAGGCACAGTTAGCACGTCAGTGTGTACAAGTGTTGAAGCTAGACACCTTGGTGGTGAGCGATACCCTGGCGAAATTCTATGATTATTCGCTATGTTGAATTTAGATTGGCCAGAACTTGCACAGATCTCAGCTGGCTGCTATCGCAGCGCCAGAGGAGCTGCGTTATAAAATGGCTTAAAAGTGATCGCGTCAACATGAATTCCTTACCATTTTACACTGGTTCCAGTAAACGTATTTTACTCAGCAGTAGAAGTGAAATTTCATTATACCGAAAATACGATGGAAGCGCTTCGTTATATTGAGGTTAAGTATACATGGTCTTCTGGGGACATGAAGTTGCGAGAAGTGCAAATATTTGTTATATCAAGAATGTCTTTATATTGGATTCCGAAGTTAAGTTTATTAAATAAGTACACGCCGTGTTTAAGTTGCTTGAACATATGAATTTTTTAATGCCCTGCATGTTTTTGCTGGGATTTCAAAGGTTTGTGTCGTTACGATTGGTTGCTTATCTTTCTAAATTTGAAAGCCGTCGCTTTTTCTCTGAACACACCAAGTGCATGTATTATCGTCTTGCATGCGCAGTTTTGGTAAATCACTGCAATAATAACCAATGGCGGAAATCCTGAAAAAAATATCATATGGGGAACGCCTCTTTATGCTATGGCAGCCAGATTGTTATACGCAAATATGCCGTTTATCTTTATTAATATTAACTTAAATACGCGTTTTTATGTAAAGTAAAAACTAGCAGTGATTTGAGTACTGGTCCATTCTATTTTTAAATTGTTTTTTTGGGGGGGAGAGAGAAATAAATATAGCACCACCACCACCATTGGTTGGGAAAGTCTGTTTCTAAGTGCCACTCGTAGGTATATGCTGTAGAATATTATTATTATTATTATTATTATTATTATTATTATTATTATTATTATTATTATTATATTATTATACAATTATACAAAGTACAGTAAACACAAGTAAGGGGCAGGGTTGGCAAAAAGGCAGATTGATGCCTGACAAGGTGCCATAACCCTAATTTCTAGTTGTAATTCGGGTTAAACCATAAAATGAAAATGCTAGCACATTTTTTTATTTTATAACGCGGAAACGAACAGCTTTTCTTTAATGCCAGCTGCAATTGTGTATGCTGTCACGTTTTCATGATTGACGACTGCAATTTCTCTAGTATAGTGTGTTCATATTCAGCTGTGATTTTTAAAAATAACACAACTGTACTCGAGTAATCGCCTTTATTCTTTATTGTCAATATCTCACACCAAATCGTCGACATGATTCAACAACGGTAGACTATCTCAAATTCTTCACTTTGCGTTAAGGGCCATTATAATAAACAATTGTGGTCCACAAAAAGTTACGCATTATTAAAAATTAGAAAAAGCACGAGATATACAGTGCTTTTTAAAACAAAAAAAAAAACAGCTTTCGCTCTTGTATATACTTCGTTTCTCATCGGTAGAAGGGCTTCAGATTTCAGAGTGCTATCTTGAATTGCCAAGCATTTCATATATGATGTTTGAAAGGTGAATATCAATGTGGAACACTCAATTGCAAGCGGTCAGGGTTGAGCAGTACCGCGATACAAGATTATCGTGATAGGATCTTACCTACATTTTTGAGTACGTTTATTTATGTATTGAAGTACTCTCGCCAAGTGTATTTGTATCTCAGTAGTGAAATACCTCTAAGACATATCTATTACATCGTGCTGCTGCACTGACACGGGTATTTTGTTACAGTTTTGTCACAATAAATGAGCCGCCCTATTTCTACGGGCAAACGCAGACTTTTGTGCTATGCCAAACAAGGGCATGCCACTGGTCGCCGACACAGTGTGAGGCAGCGACGGTTTTTGCCACAAACACAGACACGTCAATGTGGTAGAGCACCCAACGCTGTGACTGCAGAGTCGTGGAGCCTCTCACCACTATCTTTTCCTGGTGACAAGTCATTTCCTAAGTCTTGTGTTGCGGATGAACCGTCGTTATCTGACATGATATTTAAGAAGCTGCTGTTCCTCCAGTGCAGTTAACCCAACAACAATTTCAGCAATACGAATCTTTGTGCCTATAATAAATTAACACTTTTCTTGATTCACTTGTGTTAGAGATTCTGACGATAGGCGATTGACTCACAAGTTTCAATACTGTGAAATAATGACATCAATGTTATCCTGCGACTAATGAATGATTTTGAAAACATCCCCGTTTCTAAAATTGAAGGGTTGTAGTATTTGTGTTGTATCTGTGATTTTGTATTTGTAACCGGAATGTATTTTTTCCGTCTTTTTGCAAAAGTGTCTCGCAAATATTTCGATAAGTTAAAGACAAATGTATCTCAGTATCTCTATTTTAGGCTAGAAGTGCATGTATTTTGACATCTGTATTCCAAGATACCTTTCTGAGTATCTCTGTCCAGCCCCGTAGTGGGTACTAGGCTTGAAAGGAGGGATATTGCAGGGGCCTAGCCAGGAAGATTTAGGGAGGGGGCTTCTTAATTTCGGAGAATGTAGCGCCTTGTAATGGGGCACGGGCCGGGTGTGCCACCCTTTGGGTACGCCACTAGCTTGTTGGTAAAAATAGTTTACACTGCAATTTCTCCACCATCAAGGAGTCTACTCCCTGTCTGAGTACAAGGGGGAGCCAGGACCCCCATAGCCCCCTTTATTTGCACCACTGTTCGGACCTACGTTTTCCTCGAAAATGATCAACGGATTGTTGCAAAATCATTCGAGGACAATTAAAAAAAACTCTCAGGGTCCCTTAGCACTCTCCCAAGATGACTAGACGGCCAAAGCAATCTTGTTTTTTTCCTTACTCCTTGTATTGGTCATTTCCTGCCACGTCATTCTTCGAAAGCTTACTGCAGCTAACTTGGCTTTGCACTGCCCCCAAGATTGGTGGCATTGCAAAATGTTAGCTTTTTGAACCTGGATTTGCACCCCTTCGTGATAGGTGCATCTTTGAACTATTGCGACAATGTCATGTGACATCATGATGACGCTACAGGATGCCATCGAGGTGATAATGGCGATTTGTGACGTCAGGCTGGCGTCATCACGTCACGATAGATTATCATTTCTTGCACCTCTCATTGAGCCCGTGGACGGTCAATTTTTGCACGAAATTAAGCGTTCAGGACTTTCGCCTTAATAAACAAAATTGAAGCCAATGTACTGCAATGTAGCGAAACTTCAGAAGACACTAGCCAGAGAGAATGGAAAGACATGTTTCTGCATTAGCCCTATGGTGTAAGAAAGTACATTAAGAGCGGAGCTCTCAAACCTTTTCGTATAGCTGGGTAGTGCGAACACTTGTGCGAACCCTCTGCGTCCTCCTCAACTTCTGCTTCGCTACCAATAAATCCAATTTCTCCCTTAGGCACAATAAGTGTGATGTTGCACCTGTTACGTGACCAAAGACCGTGTGATGTCACGTAAAACAAGTCGTGGCGCTCAAATCGCGTAACACCACCTGGCAACTTCAGAGCACGAGACACTCGCAAATGCAGAAAGATACAAATTCTATCCGCACTTTAGACTACGACACGCAATCTGGACAATGGTGCACGCGTGTCAACGCCCATGGTGTTGGGGCAGCCGTTTATTCCGCACATAATGAGAATGCATGTCCAGGCCACAAAACATAAACTCTCCACTGGTACAAACCTTGCTGAAGGACTCATGGGAGGCCGTTCTCGCTCGAGCCAACTATAGGAGACCCATAAGGGCCTTTTCGACAAGGGTAAGCGTACAGCAACGGCCAGTGGGGTCCTGGACTAGGGACCCATCTAGGCCACTTTCTTGTCTCCCATTTTTTTGAATGAAGCTTTTAAATCAATCTACCTATGGGTTTAAAAAGCCCGTAACATCGCGTTCCAATTAGTACTGACACATTTTGGCGATATTTAGTACTTTCTCATGTGACTAAAATCACGTAACATTTAGTCACGTGACTGAAATTGTGAAACGTTGCGTAATAGCTATTCACATTACATGTTGCGTTATAAACTACGTAACAGCTAGCCCCATCACATCTTTCTGCCAAAAAAACCACATGGCAGAGCGTCACGTGACTAAAATCACATCATTACATATACCAGGTAGTCTTGAGAAATATTGTGTAGCCAATTCTTGCCGTACTTAGTACTATATACTAGCAAAAAAATGTTTAGCAAACACTTGCAATTACTAGCAAAACTTAGATTAGTTGAACGCTAGGGCCACTGATTGTTCCATCCTTGTGCCACTTGCGCAAGCTTCCAGGCTGTCGTATGCTGTCGTCGTTGCTTCTCGTAACGCTAAACTACATATAACCTAGCCTGCTGTAGCTTATGTAGAGCACACTCGCGCCAAAGAGAAGTCTTCCTCTTGTTCTGCGAGCGCCTTGATGATCATATAAACTGTGGGCATTACTACTATAGTTAAGCAAATAAGACAACAGAAAAAGTGAAAGAGGAAGTGCGTGAGAAATACATCATCATCATCATCATCACCACCACCACCATCATCATCATCATCATCATCAGCAGCAGCAGCAGCAGCAGCAGCAGCCTGACTACGTCCACTGCAGGACAAAGGCCTCTCCCATGTTCCGCCAGTTAACCCGGTCCTGTGCTTGCTGCTGCGAATTTATACCCGCAAACTTCTTAATCTCGTCTGCCCACCTAACCTTCTGTCTCCCCCTAACCCGCTTTCCTTCTCTGGGAATCCAGTTAGTTACCCTTAATGACCAGCGGTTATCTTGTCTACGCGCTACATGCCCGGCCCATGTCCATTTCCTCTTCTTTATTTCAACTATGATATCCTTAACCCCCGTTTGTCCCCTAATCCGCTCTGCTCTCTTCTTGTCTCTTAAGGTTACACCTACCATTTTTCTTTCCATTGCTCGCTGCGTCGTCCTCAATTTAAGCTGAACCCTCTTTGTAAGTCTCCAGGTTTCTGCTCCGTAGCTAAGTAACGGCAAGATACAGCTGTTATATACCTTCCTCTTGAGGGATAGTGGCAATCTACCTGTCATAATTTGAGAGTGCTTGCCGAATGTGCTCCACCCCATTCTTATTCTTCTAGTTACTTAAATCTCGTGGTTAGGCTCTGCGGTTATTACCCGCCCTAAGTAGACATAGTCTTTTACAACTTCAAGTGCACTATTACCTATCTCGAAGCGCTGTTGTCTTCCGCGGTTGTTGTACATTACTTTAGTTTTCTGCAGATTAATTTTAAGACCCACCTTTCTGCTCTCCTTGTCTAACTCCGTAATAATGAGTTGCGATTCGTCCCCTGAGTTACTCAGCAATGCAATGTCATTGGCGAAGCGCAGGTTACTAAGGTATTCTCCATTAACTCTTATCCTTAACTGTTCCCCTTCTAGGCTTCTGAAAACCTCCTGTAAGCACGCGGTAAATAGCATTGGGGAGATTGTGTCCCCTGCCTTACACCCTTCTTGATTGGTATTCTGTTGCTTTCTTTATGAAGCACTATGGTAGCAGTTGATCCCCTGTAGATTTCTTCCAGAATGTTTATATATACTTCATCGACGCCCTGATTACGCAGTGTCTGCATGACGGCTGATATTTCTACTGAATCAAACGCCTTCTCGTAATCTATGAAGGCTATGTATAGTGGTTGGTTATACTCAGAGCATTTCTCTATTACCTGATTGATAGTATGATTGATAGTGATAGTATGGTCAATTGTTGAGTAGCCTGTTCGAAATCCTGCTTGTTCCTTTGGTTGATTGAATTCTAATGTTTTCTTTACTCTGTTAGCAATTACCTTTGTAAATAGCTTGTATACTACAGAGAGCAAGCTGATCGGCCTGTAATTCTTCAAGTCCTTGTCATCTCCTTTCTTATGTATTAAGATGATGTTAGTGTTCTTCCAAGACTCTGGTACCCTTCCCGTCAGGAAACACCTCGTAAACAGGGTGGCTAGTTTTTCTAACACAATCTGTACATATTTTTTACTTTTCTTCCTGTTTTTACTTCTCTTTGTATTTCTCACCGGGGGGGGGGGACATGAGAAAAGTAAGAAATACAAAGAAAAGTAAAAACAGGAAGAAAAGTAAAAATATATAGAAATAAAGAGATAAAAACACAGAAAAAAAACTGAACAAGAGAATAGAGAACGAGAAACAAAGAGGGCTACCTAGTGGTCTTGACTACAACGAATATTCGACTAGTAATTAGAAAAAACGTGTTAGTGTCCGAAAATTATATTCGAGCATGTTATAATAAGGGTAATTCGGCAGTAAGGTCTACTAGCAAAATAGCGCAGTGAGAACAGCCTTTATTCAATATATTGATTATTCAGCGTTTCCCTTTTCATTTAATCGTTTTTTCTGTATCGTTCGATATTGCTGAAATTATCTACTGAACTTTAAAACTACGAGTTCTCGCCCGTCCCCGAAAGGAGGTATGTGTCTATTGTGTGAAGACTCAAACAAACAAAGAAACAAACAAACAAAACTACGCACTTTCTCCAGGTTTGACACCACTTGGGCGAAGCTGCCTTGATTTCTTTTTTGGTACCCCGTGATTAGTACTGAAGATGTTTCTTGTAGAGCACCTATAGCGTACTACTCCGAGTACGTGTGACGAAGAATGACACAATAGACGTGCCGTGGGACAGATACAGAACGCCCACAAAACATATCAGGACGTTAAAAAACTAAATAAAATCAGAGCTCATAGCATCTGTGAAGGGCGTAAGTCAGCTGAATTATATAGCGTAAGCTTTTGTTCACGGTTGAAGAAACTTACTTGGCTGAAAAAGTGACTGCAAGCGATCAGTATATAGCGCGCACACATGACACTAAATAATGTAGTCCCCTCTATAAACTTATGTTGGGAGCTATAGGTTTTAGAAAGCTGTCTTCCAGACGAGGAGCTTTATGCAATATCGGCCGAGTTTCGCCTGAGTTCGCGAAACTCGGAATCTTCCCGAGCTCTGGTGACACCCCTTTATGAACGAGCCGACAGTACGAAACAGACAAATCCACCCCTCAGCGCTCTGCGTTTCATTGGTTGCGATGGAACCATTCATCGCGTCAAGGACGGTTGGAGAAGTTGGGTGGTGTTTTTAATGAGAGACATCTTAATTCTTTGATTTGTTTTTCGTTCCACTGAGTGCACAAGTGCACCCAAGCAATAAAAGTGTCAGAATTTTTTGTGATGATGATGTTCAAAGGCACAGAACATTTAAATATATTTTGAAGCTTTTAATGCCTGCACTAAGCCTGTTTTAGAATAATCAGCACGGCCTCTGAGATCAGCACCAGTCGAGTGTCTTACAACATCGCGACAGCAGCTAAATCTGAGGCAACGTGTGTAATGATATCATGGTGAGCCTGTACATTCTACGCGCTGCTAGGCCGGCGCGCGTCGCCTTTTTCGTTATCGCCCAAGCACCTGAACACGTGCGGCTGGCTAATTGGCTCTAGGAGTGAAGCCCCTAAAGCCGTTGGTCTGTCCCTCCTAGCTTGCTGTGCGTGATCGCCTAGTTCGATGACTGACTCGGCAGGTTTGAACAGACAGACAGACAGACAGACAGACAGACAGACAGACAGACAGACAGACAGACAGACAGACAGACAGGCAGGCAGACAGACAGACAGACAGACAGACGGACGCACGGACAGCCAGCCGGCCAGACAGACAGACAATTCACAGTTTACCAATAAAACCCTCCGAAGCTTCGCCCCACTCATCATCATTCACTCCGTGGATATGCTACGATTGTTTTGGCTCGACGGTATGCTTTGCTAGTTTGGACATGATATCCTATGACCAAGCTAACTACGCCAAGTCGTGGTAAGGCCAAGGTAATTAAATCACATCTTAAGAATACCTTGCTAATGAAGCCATGTAAAGCTAGAACCGGGGCTAACTAAACCATGCAAGCTGATGAGCTGACTCAACAGTGCTAATTAACGCGACGTTACTCATGAGCACGCTAAGCAATACAACACTGATTAGACTTCATTAATATGATGGCAATTACTATCCTGCTAATCAGGACTACGTTTAATAGCCCCATGCTGATCATGACCATGCTAATTGAGCCCAAGATAATTGGCTTTTAAGTGAAGCCTTATTAATGAAGACAAGACAGCTCAATGTAATGATCGTTAAGCCTCAGCCAATTAGTACAATAAAATAATACAGAGCTGTTGACTTCACTTTAAAGTCGACCCCGCATATTTGCAGACGACGTACGTAAAAAGCTGCAAAAAGCTAGGATATCACTAGCTTCTCTATGGCTCCAGCCTTGCGAAAGTAGTGTAAGCTCAACAAATTTTCTTATATGCAAAGAGGCTGCTGCTTGCGTTCACCGCACCAAACGCTTGAGAATCACACCAGCACCATCACAGTTACGAGTTGAACTCGGGCCTTCTCGGAATCAACGAGTTTGTATTCGAGTTCACGCGTCAATCGGTTTGATTGACAGACGCCTGTGGTGAAGATCGGGTACGCCGACCACGTTTGCTTTTGCCGAGGAACAGTACTCACGTCGAGCGGCACGATTAATCTATCAGATTTTTTTGCGTAGAGTATGTACACACACTCACACACACACACACACGCAGAAGTAGAAGTGGTATCACCACGCGGCCACGATGTCTCGCATTCAATTTGACCACGCTCACGACGTATCTAATCACAGCCACGTTGCCGCCATTATGCGCTCGCCCCTGGTGACCATAGAGTTTCCCAATATACACTAGAGGGAACTCTGGCGCTAGTGTCTATGGGAGCTGCAATGCACGGCGCTTCAGCGAGCATGGGAATGATGGGTAGTACGCACATTTGTCTAAAATTGGTACTTCTGGCCTGCTTTTGGCTCCGTGTGTGTTCGTGTGGCTTGGAGCTGTTTTCTCACGAAACAAAAATCGGCAAATGTTCAGCGATTGCGCTTCACCACCCTATTTTTTTCGAATTACCTTTCAAATTGGGTCACGAAGTTTAAAAGGGTTGAATATTTTCTTTCAAAACAAAATCGAAACACAGCAATAAACACAGCCGCAAGTACGATTCGCCGCCTGCAAGTACGAAGACTAGGCAAATGTGTGTACTTCCCATCATTCCCATGGTCGCTGAACGATCGCAGCGCCAGAGTGCCCTCTAGTTAATTTTGAGAAACTTTATGCTAGTGACCACCTGTCCTCATATATATCAGCAACATTTGATAGAAGTGAAACGAACAGCACGAAAGTACTGTGTGTGCAGCCTGACTGCCTTCGAGAGTGGAAATTTCCATGCTGCTGGTGGAACGATAGAACCTGTCGGACAGAACACAAACGCCCACGAACATACCTGTGGGAGGTGCGTGTTGAGTTGGCAAAAAGATAGCGCGACAAATACGCTGACGTCGTTGCACCGTTAAAATGTTGTCTGAATGGCGACGCTGACGTGTTCCCACGTGGTGTTTCTTTGATAACCGCCGCATATGTCCCTCATGCGTTTTCAACGTCACGCGTGTTCCTGTAGCCATTTTTATCAACGCTGCTATCCCGCGCTTCGCACTGTCTTCATGGTATGGCCACCGCGAGGGAGTCCGGAGCGAACTCGTCTGCCCAAGAAGCTCGGGGCATCCTGCATAGCACCGGAGTGTTGCAATACGAGATACAATGACTAAGAAGGAAGCTTCGCTGTAGGAGCAACATCGATTCCACGATGTTTCCGATACTCCAGTAACTAAATGAGTAGTGAAAGAGAGTGGGTTTGTCGTTGTTGCGAACGAAGTAGTATTTTATTGTTTATTTCTTCAAGTTCTTCGGGCAAGAACAATATGGTTTGGATGGTTTGTGGGTGAGCTCTGGATGGAGGAGTTACGACGGGTGTGGTGCTGGAATGCCTTGCGGAGATGAGGCTGTTGCTTTCGAGTGGATGTTGCCGGGAACAGAATGCTTGGTCAGGAATGCGTGATGACCCTCGTTCTCGGGAAGGGTTTCTGGAAAACGGTGAAATTATACGTGTAAAGCTTGTACTTTATTGATCGATCAAGCAACATATAGAGTTATGTCAGTTTCGAAAAAAACGTGCTGGGGTGCTTGCACATGTCGTGTGCAATTTACTCGATGTTCCTCCCAAAACTGGGCCCTGCACGCGCAGATGCAATAAACGGGTAGCGACCTCACCACCACGAACTTGGTTGTAACAACTTCAACGCCGTGCGTAAGGGCAAACAGGCACGAATAGGCCAAAAAGGAAAACACACACTGCTTTTGTGACTTCCGCGTGTCCTTTGGTGCTACATCAGAGCTGCGCCAAAGTTCCACGAATAAGCCCACACTCAGGCAACTTCCGCAGGTCATTTAGGAAGCCGCTTCAAGACTGTACGATTGATTCCGGGTTATATCTAGGTTGGCTTATCGCTGCAACGTAGGTTTACAAGTGCAGAAACATTATGTGTCATCTCGCGGACTTGCGATTTTTGCTCTTTGCGCCTTAGATACACGCGCATCTAGTTATGAACAGGCAACTGTGCGCGTGCACCTGGTCGTTGCGCAGGAGATCACCCATAATTTATCGGGAGGAAATTATGGAAAGTAGATATGGTAATAATAGAGCGGGCTTGTGCCTTGCACTGGCCTTTCGGGACACCTGGAAACACTTCGTAAAATTTTGCGATTTCGATGAAGTCAGATGGGCCGAGTTTACGTACCTGAATTGTGCTGAGCAAATGACTAAAAGGTGGAAGGCGGCAATTATGACTTACTTTAACAAAGAAGTTTTATCTCTACTCTGGCATTAAAGGAATGACGTCATTTGAGCGAGAAAAAGGAAGCACTACTGCTATTGTAACAAAAAACGTACGCAATCCGACCAATGAATTGCAGGAGGCGCAGTTCAACTAAAATTGATGAATCCTCATCAGGCCATCGACGTTCTCAATTTCAACTTTTCTATGCGGTCCCTTCGGTCGCCATTAGATTCATATTTGATTCTATATATCGCTGTATGGGACGGCTGAATACTGCTCTCTCTTGGTTACTTACACTTCTTGAGGACTGGAACATATTGGTAACCTCCGACTCTGTAGCCGTAGCTAAGGCCGTATGGGGACACTCCGTAGCCGTAGTAGGTCGGGTGGTATGTTGGGTAGGTGACCTCTTTGGTGGCGGGTACGGCCACCGTGGAGTGCACGGGAGTGGTGGTGTAGGTCTTGGGCACAGACACCGGCACCGCAGGCTCGGTCTCCGAGGTATCGGTAACCTTGGACTCAACCACAGGGGTCCGCACGACGTACTTGACCGGGACGGACACGGCGTGGTGCACGGGAGTGGTGGTGTAGGTCTTGGGCACAGACACCGGCACCGCAGGCTCGGTTTCGTAGGTATCGGTCACCTCCTTAGGCTCAACAGCGGGGGTCTGCACGACGTACTTGACCGGGACTGACACGGTGTGGTACACGGGAACATGGTAGACAGGAGCACTGTACACACCGTACGTCGGAGCGTAGGTGCCGTAGGCGCTGTGCGCCCCGACGTGTCGGCCACCATAGTGGTAGCCGAGACCACCATAGGGCGTCACGTCATGGACGCCATAGGCGGCGCAGGCAAGAGCCAGAAGGATGCAGGCATGGAACTGCGTGGTTGTTTCATGTCAGTGGCAATGGACAGTTACACGTGGGCAAGTAGAAATAGAAATACAATGCGGTGGCACTGCGTACTGCATCCTCGGCTGAAAGTATACGTCACTTCTTTTAGTAGTCATGTTCAGCCTTAATATAGACAGCACGCTTTCTTGAAGAAGAAAAAAGAAACCCGTTCATGTGGTTTACATTTGAGACGCTGTGTTTGTGCAGCAACAGGTACACATTTTCGGTAATTGTGTTGTCAAATACGACGAAATGTGGGATTGGATGGTTAACTCTGGGTAAAATCACGCACCTATCCTACCGTAACTTTGCTAGTGTAACTGGGCGCAATGTAGCCAGTACAGCATCAAAAAGGTTAAACATGTGAACTGTTGTCGTGAAGGAAGATGTCGTATACGACTTTGCGAGATATGCGAATAAGGAAATATGATTGATATGTGGGGTATAACGTCCTAAAGTATAAGGGAATAGATTGATGAGGATCTGTTGTAGATCTGTTAAGGATTGTTTAAAGAGTGAAAGGTCGTTAATCTGGAAACGCTGGCACTATTTTCTGAGAGGCTAGCGCTAATGAAAAAGGGAAAAAGAGAAGTTACATTTATTTGCACTAGTCAAGACCTGATGAAGAAAGTCGTTTTCGATCCGAAAACCACATGACAGAGGGTCACGTGACTAAAATCACATATAACAGGTAGTCGCGAGAAATATTGTGTAGACAAGTCTAGCAACACGTAGTACTATATACTAGCAAAAAGAATCTTTAGCAAAAAACTTGCCATTACTAGGAAAACTTAGATGAGTTGAACGCTAGGGCCGCTGATTATTCCATCCTTGTGCCACTTGCGCAAGCTTGCAGGCTGTCGTATGCTGCCATCGTTGCTTGTCGTAACGCTTAACACGCACACACTCAGTGTTTGTGGGGTCTGCTTGTGAAAATGAAACAGCAATAGTTAGACTGCCTGGCACTTTCAGTCCATGTTTGTGTGCAAGCAGGCCCGGAATGCAATGAAGGAGAGAAACGCCGATTTGTGCAAGACAGGCGTCAACGAGCAATGGAGGTTATCGTCTGCACCATGTAGAGAATAATTATGAGCACGTCGTGTTTTGAAAGCTACGCGGACATAGACGAAATTGTGTTCAGCGAAGCCTGACCGGGAACTTGTACTCGTTCGAGCTCCTGCAGCTATAGAAAAAGCGAAAGAGCGCAAAGAGCATAACTCCATACTCACTCCAGTCATGATGAGCTGTTCGTACAGCAGCGGATCTGTGATCGGAACTGAGGGTGGTCAGTGTGGGCCACTAGACCACCTTATATACGAAACCCCCGGATGAAGCCAGAGGGCCCGGGCAGTCCGAAAACTCGTTGAGTCACTTCGTGCCCAACCTAACTGTGGGCCGGTTGTCCGCCGGCTTCCTTCTAAGCTATTGGTACACAAAAACACAATAACACTTTAAAAAATTCAGGTGAATCAACCTGAAGTATCGATCAAGCAAGCTGTCTATTGATGAACACTGCGGTCGCACATGTCTAAGGAGTGAGCGAGAGAGTGGATGTGCGCGAGCTCGTCCCCCGTGGTGTGTTCCGGAGATCACGTACTCTGAAAAATGCGTCGCCATTACGTATACTTGCAAAGAGCAATGCTGGGGGAATGTGGGCGATTGAATTAGTATGCACCAAGCGCATACGCTTATAGCTGCGGCTGGATGAAGAGGCTGATAAAGATCGGCGAGAAATCGGCCGAAAGTGATGCAGCACTGGGCAACGTATATAAACCAGAGTTTTTTTTTCTATTCTGGGTAGCCCTTAACGCACTTTATTTCGTAAAACTTTCTGGCGTTGTCGTCGCTCGCAGTGTTGCTATATTTAGCCTTCTCAGCCCGTCAATGGTGCGTATTTGTAAGCTTTTTTTTTTCATGCTCAGTTATTTTACCGAGTTCCTTCATTAAGCGTTGCTTTTACTGGAACCGGTGGCTAGGAGTGCTACAAATTATTTACACTACTGTGTGCCACGAACAGGACGTCTTGAGGGGCTAGTTGGTTCATTCTATTCAGGTAAAAAATTGCGCTGAAATAGAAAGGACACCACAAAGAAGGAACACTTAAACAGATCGAGCGCAAATCTGGTGAGTGCCACGAAACTCACCAGTCGTCCTGAAGGTGACGCTGAAAGAAAATAAAGGCGCTTTTGCAAACGTCGACCGTCACCACAAGCAACGACCTGCCTTCCAGCTGTCTGGTTCTCCTGATAGCATCTTAGCTCATGCGGCAAAACCTTTCTCACGCTTCAGCCATCTTGCAGTGCTTCCACGTTGTAGGCAATGAACCCTACAGTGCAACCGAGATTTGCGTCCATAAAGGGTACCGCGTACGGCAGATATCTTGCATTACGCTTTCGTCTAGACCCATATATAAAAGCCCGTCAGTTGCTCTGGATAGACTGTCTGTGTCAGTGACTTTCCATGAACTTGCATAGGCCGTAAAGGGTGAAAGAAGAGTTGAAGGGGAAGGGTTGAGCGTGTTCGGGTGGCTCTAGGGTGGATGCCAGTGTTTTTTATAAGATGCAAATTCATCGGGTCTGGCTCTTCGCAGCACGGGCCTGTTGAGCCAGCTGATGTCGGGTCATCGCCGGGTGTCGAGGACGACATGCGATGGCGCTCTTGCCATGCTACCTTGGAGTCGTTTATCTTGATTGGGCTCTCGTGGTTCGGTAGACGGACGCGCTTATAACTGAGCTGTGAACTCCAGTGTTGCACCACAGTGCGTGTTTAATCTATTAATAGAGAAGTAAGTGCCTGCACTGTCTCAAATCTTGTCGTTGCAATATTTTTTTTTTGCATAACGGGGTTACTAGTAATTGATTCGTCGGCATTATCTTGACTGGTTACCACTGAAGATTGCAGCCTTGAGCTGTTGCCTCCGACTGCAAGAACAGGTGTCTTCATTTCAATCCATGAACCAGAGTGTAATTATTTTCTCTACTATGTTGTATAGAATTTATCACCAATATGCCCTTCGACACGTGAGACATCGACTTCCTTTTAGTTTGTTGACATAATGTTTACTGTCAAGCTGACGTAAACATGAATTCACTCTTGGTGCGTGACGTATTGTATTCGACCTGTTTCTCTTGCAACTCTGTGTTATTGTATTTTTTAAATGTATACTCATTGGATACGTGCCGAAATTCTTTCGTCTATATTGCAACTGTGTTGCCATGAGGGACTCCAACAACATTACAATAATATATGAAACAAACTTTTCTTCTGGCTGACTTTTTAGTAATTGCGAAGCATTTCTTAGCAAACTTCGGTGAATTTGAGCGTATCTATCTATCTATCTATCTATCTATCTATCTATCTATCTATCTATCTATCTATCTATCTATCTATCTATCTATCTATCTATCTATCTATCTATCTATCTATCTATCTATCTATCTATCTATCTATCTATCTATCTATCTATCTATCTATCTATCTATCTATCTATCTATCTATCTATCTATCTATCTATCTATCTATCTATCTATCTATCTATCTATCTATCTATCTATCTATCTATCTATCTATCTATCTATCTATCTATCTATCTATCTATCTATCTATCTATCTATCTATCTATCTATCTATCTATCTATCTATCTATCTATCTATCTATCTATCTATCTATCTATCTATCTATCTAATCTGGCCGCCTATGGCTTTCAGCTCTTCAGGCCGTTTCGATAATAGTATAAATATCAAACTTGATATGGCATAACATGACTGTACGAAGAACATATTTGACTAGTCATTTATTTTTCTTTATTTATTTAATACATACTGCGGACACTAAGTGATCCAAGCAGGAAGGGCACGTCACGCATACCACAGGCGTAATGACGTACATCATACGAAAAACAGACTTTGTTTTACACCCTACAATACACTTCGTTATGTAACAACATTACGCTTCGCTCTATACACTACAATAAACTTCAATATGCAAAGCAACAACACACCCGGTTCTACAACACTACATTACACTATGTTCCACAACACAAGTAGTAACTTACGCCAAACAACGACAATACATTGCATACCTCATACTTTACAATACGTTACACATACGTTACAATGAATGAGGTTCGCATAACTTGTTCCAGTACGACACTGTTCGTGGAAAAAAAGAATACATAAAGGCATCGGTTCTCGCAAAAAATGGGGTTAGCAAATTGGGATGATGATGTCGTGTGTTCCTTGTTGACAGAAAAGATACGTAAGGCGATGAATCGATTGCGAGTTTTCGATTAAGTAATAATTGAAGGAAATCCAGCTGTTGTTCGCGTCTGCGGGATTCAAGGGTCTGAATGTCGTTTGCAGACATCAGCGCGGAAGGTGACTCCGACGGTAAGTATTTTGAATATATAAACCGAACAGCTTTCCTTTGAACCCGCTCAAGTTTGTTAATATTAAGCTTAGTGTAAGGGTCCCATACAATGCTGACGTATTCCAGTTTAGGTCGTATAAAAGAATAATAACTAAGAAGCTTTACATTGGCAGGACAGGTACGCAGTTTATGTCTTAGAAAACCAAGTTTCCGAAAGGCAGCTGAACATATGTTGTCTACATGCATGTTCCAAGACAAATTACTAGTTATAGTTAGGCCCAAATATTTGTAGCTTGTAACCTCTCTAAGAGTTGAAGACCCAAGCTGGTACGTATTATTTAGTGGAACTTTCTTACGTGTCAAACGCATGCAGACACTCTTTTCTGCATTAAGGATCATTCCCCACTCATTGCACCACAGATATTATGAAGGTTTGAGTTAAGTTCATTTTGATCATCTAAAGAGTTAATATCCCGGAACAAAACACAATCGTCTGCAAATAATCTAATTTGTACAGAAGGGGTGATGACATTTACAATATCATTTATGTATAAAAGAAAAAGCAATGGCCCTAGGACGCTTTTCATATAACATGAAAATCATGATATATATGCCATGAATGTCATGATATACATTTCATGGTCCTGCAGCTCTTGCGAAGGTTTCGTTAACATGGCAGGTTGCAAAACTGGATATATGTTTGCTTGGCGAACACAAGCGACCGACCCTAACGTGAAAATCATGACATGCGTGTCACGAAACAACATGACTACATGCTACGCTCATGATACGCTCGTGGCCGTTTCGCTAGCGTCACATATACCAAATTTGGTAGTACGGTACGTGAATGGATGACGAAAGTATGTGGTCGGTGCAAACATTATAATCATAATATGCCGTGTCATGTAATGCCGTGACATGACTACATGTCACGCTCATGATGTGCTGGCGGCCGTTCTGCTAGCTTCACTCATGCTAAATTTGATATTACGGGACGTGAATGGATGACGAGGGTATGATACTGGTGCAAACATGATAAACACGAGATGCGTGTCATGTAACAACATGACTACATGTTACGCTCATGATGCGCTCGTGGCCGTATCGCTAGCTTCACATATGCCAAATTTGATATTACGTGACGTCAATGTATGAAGAAGGTGTGTGACTGGTGCAAACATGATAATCATGAGATGCGTGTCATGTGAGAACATGGCTTCATGCCACAGTCAAGGCGCCCCTACATTTCGACGTGACGCGGTGCGCGTGCTCGCCGGCGTTCATTTCATTGCGTCATGCCAGCGTGGCCACGCCAGGCGCCGGTGCTGCCATATACTTGCAGGCGCACGCCGCACTGCGTTGCTTTGACGCATGCGCGTTTCAGCGCGTCCGGCATTCCTCCGTCCCGAAAAAAGGAGGACGCAGTGTTGTCTGGGCAACACATTGGCATGAAATGCAGCATGTCGCATTTCATGCCGGTTGCCGTCGGGCCGCGCCTGGCGGCAGACTTTTGAGTGCTCGCGTTTTGCTAAAGTACCGTCGCTTTGGCCAGCGTGCGCGCGCGTCAACGCTACATTGGAGTATATTGAGCCCTTCATGATGCGCCCGAGGCCATATTTCTAGCTCCACATATACCAAATTTGGTGTTACGGGACGTCAATTGATGACGAAATATATCACTGGTGCAAACATGATAATCCTGACCCGCGTGTTATGTAAGGACATGACAACATAGCACGCTCATAGCGTGCTCGTGGGCGTTTTGCTAGCTCCACATATACTAAGTTGGGTATCACGTGACTTGAATAGATGACGAAGGTAAACGACACATTCAAACATAATAGTCATGACCCGGAAGTCGTGTTTGGCATCATTTACCTCCGCCTCGTAACGTTGTGCTGATTTTAAAGCGACATATCAACCTTTCTCATTCGTGCTTCGCACATCATCGATTCCCACTGTACGTGGGATTTGCCATTTTTTGTATTGATAATTTAATGACTTCGACGAAATATGATCTCATAAACATCCGAGCTTCCATTGTTGCGGGTCCCTTTCATAGTGATTTAATTCAATGACACTTGTAGCCGGAAGCAACTGGAGACGTGCTCCAGTCTAACTTATTAGAGAGTAAATAAGGCTCACCGGTTATCAAAAGCGTTAGTTCCTGATTCGCCCTCAGTCAACATAAAGCGCTCGATAGTTTAACGGCGAAGCTCCTCTCAGTATAACCTTGTCCTGCGTCAGGCGTGATCGACAGAAGAAGAAAATGAGAAAAGAGAAGAAAGGCGCTGTCTTCCGAACAGTATAATAGATGACGCTATTTCATAGAAGTACATGCAAGCTGAGTTGAGTGAGGATATTCTAGATGCGCTGTATACCACTACTCTCCGATTGCCTGCGGCGCAGGCTGTGCCTAGGTGTGCGGGGAAAGAGTGCCTCTGTCAGTCTCTTGGATCGTCGCCGTTCGTGGCGGATTGTTGGCGGGACATGGACAAAGCAGAGCGGTGGGCGTGGAGCGCCGCGCAGGTTCGTGCTCGTCGCCAGACAGACAAAAATATTGACAGACAGACAGACAGACAGACAGACAGACAGACAGACAGATAGATAGATAGATAGATAGATAGATAGATAGATAGATAGATAGATAGATAGATAGATAGATAGATAGATAGTCAATTGGACGGGCACATGGACGCATGCATGGATGAACGGACGTATGCACACATGGACGGACAGATGGACGCGTGCACGGATGACGGACGCACGCATGGATGGACGCTTCCCCCCACTCATCATCATTCACTTCGCGGAAGCCGGTGCTGCGATGTTTAAAGCATGGCTCAATTATCACGCGTTGCAATTCAATTCAGTTAAATGTCTTTATTTTTTTGAAACTTTAGGAGGGGGACGAAAACTCAAGGCTTTCGGGCAATGACTTTAAGGCACCACTATAAGCATAAAGAAATGTGGAAAAAGTTCCCAATACAATATTCGAATAAGTATTTCTTTGTCTGTAAAAACATTCTTTGAATACTGAGAAAAAAAAAGCTTGACTCCTACCCTTTTTAAGGCAATCTGGTGACAACTTTTACGAGAGTATTATACAAAAATTGCACTTCTCACCATTATTTGAATTTCTTCTACGATTCACGACCAGCGTTACGATAACAGTTAGCATCAATACACAGTGCATGATGACAAAATTAGCTGAGGCGAAATGCTTAGATGCCTCAGCAAGAGCGAAAATCTACCATTGGTGTCGTCGGGGACGTCAACACGGCTAATGCAACTAATCACCAGCACCGATGGTCTGGTTATATGACGTCATTATGACCTCACAGTTAACCAAAATTTGTGAACCCACTATGACGTCGGGAAGATATAAGACACACACGACACCACGAGCCATCATCGTTTGGTGAAAAGTCGGCTGATCACGGAGGCCGTGCAATACCCGACTAGATGCACACAGCTTGGAAGGCCTGCAATCTCAGAGGTCGTGCAAATAAACGTTAGGTGTGGAAAACTTCCAGGAGGGGGCGTGGGAGAATAAATTCATCTATATAAAAGACAGAGGAGATTCCTGGCACTGTCCAGTCGTCTTAGGCAAATGCGTTAGGGGCTCTGAGATTCCCGCTCCAGCCCCCTATACGTCCGGGTACTGCCGGGGTCGTCCCATTAGCTTTGTAGATAGCAACATTAGCACAAGACGACGGCACTAAATGGCGAGCATAAATGGAAGGTCTTGACATAAATAACAGGGCATGTTTGTTGCGTACATTGTAATGACGTTTACACCCCGGTCACGTGTGTCATATGCACCTGCCGCGAGCTATTTGTGGGATGTTTCGGTATTCCAATGAATCGATGTGAAATAAAAGGAATTTTTTTTCCTAAATATATTTCCCATTGAAAGTTTGAATTTCGCATCAAAACAATCAGCGACGCTTCCACAGCTTGTTGAAAACATAAACGTAGCGATATCTTTTAATACACCCTTTGATATGAGGGTCACGGAATACGGCTAGTGTGATGATCCTGCACTGCGCACTCGGTGATCACGATGTTTCATGTGGTGTTTTGAATGAAAAAGCTGGCAGAGTTTTTCAAAAAATGTCTTTTTTTGGGGCTTTCAGTGTGGCCCACACTAAGGACAACCCAATTTTCGGAACCCTTCAGAAGTTGATCATCTTCGACAATCGGAATGCTCTCTAATAAGAGGTCATCTTTTTTGTGGCCTGTCTTGGTTTTTCTTTTCTTCTTCTTAATATTCTTGTCTAAGCACCACTGTTTGTATTTTAGGTTCCGAAACGGTGAAATGAATACGAGGGACACCTTATTCGAGGGCTCTTGAAAATATGGATCACCTGCGGATATTTACACGCACCTAAATCCAAAAACGTGAATCTCTAGCATTTAGATTTTGCCGAAATACGGCCTACACAGTCGGGATTCAGTCTCACTACGTTCGGGTCAGCAGTCGAGCAGCTCCACCACTGCAGCATTGTGGTGGGTAATACTCATGCTTAAGAAGCTGATTAACTTCTTGGTGCCAGGGAAGTCTTTAAGGCAGGCCTGTAGCCAGTAATTTCTTTACAGTGGAGGGGGAGGACCTGTTGAGCGCCTCAAGAAACATCCAGTTTCATTATTAGTCCTCATTAAACACCCCTCCCCCCAGACTATGCCTGAATTTCGGAAGAGCATTGCCTCTAAGGCTTCGTAATGACTTCGCAAAAGCACCTGGCAGAACTTGTTCACCATAAGTCATCGTTCGCCCCGCCGTGGTGGTCTAGTGGCTAAATTACTGCACTGCTGACCCGCAGGTGGCGGGATTGAATCCAGCCTTCGGCGGCTGCATTTTTGATGGAGGCGAAAATGCTGTGGGCCTGTCTGCTGAAATTCGGGTGCTCGTTAGAAAGAAACCCAGGTGGTCGAAATTTCCGGAGCCCTGCACTATGACGTCTCTCATAATCATATGGTGGTTTTGGGACGTCGAACACCACATATATACGAATGAATCATCATAAGGGATCTTAAAGTAGATGTTTCCTCTGTTCTCTTCCCGGTTAAGTCTAATGCAAACGGCATGCATGCGGCTTTTTCAGGAGCTCAACTTTTCAATCACCAACACACGCACTCTCAGCGCATTCAAACTCAGTCATCGCTGTCATAGGCAGCCTTCACGCACTCGAGTCTCGAGTAAAGAGCATGAATTTACAATTCCCGTCAGGTGAAGTTAGCCGCATGCTCACGGAAAGACCACGTGGTCGTGTTCGCAACCTTCCACCTGGTTCCTCATCCGCGGATATATCACCAATGCTCAACCCACCGCTGCATAAAAGAATTGAATCCGCTATTGATGACCCAGATGCATTGATTACTTCATGCCGCATGCATACTTTGCAAACTGACTTGGCATTCAGTTCAGCAGTGCCACAAAAACAGAAGCATTCACAATCAGCATTTTGTGAAGGAAAGTCTTCTGCAGAAGCATCTAGTGTTAATCAATTACAAGATCGAAGTGACGTGAATCCAGTATAGAACCTCACTGCCAACAATGAAAACAAAAGCACAGGTGTGACTTCTGATGACACAAGTAATCTTCAGGCAACCACCAAAAATGAACGATTTATGAATACAGAAGATTCAAGTGCACGAAACCCCGCACATTGTTTTGTGCCGGAAACATCTGCATTGGTTCACGTCGTAGAAGCCTGCGAAGAACTTGCTAAGAATCCTGACACAGCACGATCAATGTCACACCACAAGCAAGTCTACGAAACCAAGAAACTACAACGTCAACGTATACTTCAACATTGTCTACGACGAAAGGAAATCTCATCGAAACCACTATTAAGGCTCAAAGAACAATGCAAAAAGGCCCATCGTCGTGGATACATTATCCACCAAAGATCAAGAATGTGCCTTCAATCAAAACATCTGCGATATCGCCATAAAAAAATTTCCAAAAGCCACAAAAGCACCTGTTGTACTCAGCGGAAACACAGGCAGTGCCCAATCAACCTCGATCAACGTGCAAGCAAGTTGCCTGCACGACCTGTGCCACGACGAAGAATTTCATACCTACGATATCCGAACTGTCCATTCTGCAAGGTGTTCGAACCTCGTTTGTTCTTCACAAGAATGGCGGCTGCGATTTCCGCTATCTCCACGTCCAAAGCATTCTTGTGTTGTCCAGGACGCTCTTGTGTTGTCCAGGACGCAACCATCAGCCTCGCCCACCAGAACTCCTGCGTTAACCGGACTGCTGCACTCTTTCCTGAAGTTTTGCGAGTTTACGGAACACCACGGGGCCATGACACCAATTGTGCATTTTGACATTTGTGACTTTCCAACCTCTCCTTGTTTACTTTTTCTTGTTCGTAATTCATGCATTCTTTCGGGGGGAGGGGGAATCGTGTGACGTATGAAGCGATGGTTCGTAGAGGCACAGGAGGAAGAAGTCAGAGAATGCAATAAACATGGGGTATGCGCCAGGCCACGTTGTCCATTCTTCATAGCGTCATATATATATATATATATATATATATATATATATATATATATATATATATATATATATATATATATATATATATATATATATATATATATATATATATATATATATATATATATATATATAAACGTCGAAATAAACCACGTTGTGACCGCTCACGGAGGATCCACTTCTTGACTATTGCAATGCTACGGCCACTTAACCACCATTCCTCCCTATATATGTACTATCTATGGTAAATGGAAAACATATAAAACGTAAATTTGTATATGTTGCGTGTTTACACGACATTTCAGCTGGTTCCGAACAAACATCAGCCTACCAAAACCAGGCAAGCCGAAAGGAAAGCTTCACGCATCTCTCACACACGAACACAAAAGACCAGTACCAGCTCCGAAGGAATATCTCCTTACCGAGAAAGAGCAGCTCCTCCGACAGAACAGGCCCCGCCGCAGTGGTCTAGTGGCTAAAGTACTCGGCTGCTGACCCGCAGGTCGTGGGCTAGAATCGCGTGGCAGCTTGGGCTAGTTGGTGTGGCATGACGATAGTTATAGCGCGACAACAAAACGACGACACAGAGACAAGTGTCTTTCGTGTCCCTCTTGTCTCTGTGTCGTCGTTTTGTTCTCGCGCTCGAATCGCGGCTGCAGCGGCTGCATTTCCGATGGAGGCGGAAATGTTGCAGGCCCGTGTTCTCAGATTTGGGTGCACGTTAAAGACCCCTAGGTGGTCGAAATTTCCGGAGCCCTTCCCTACGGCGTCTCTCATAATCATAGGGTGGTTTTGGGACGTTAAACCCCACATATCAATCAATCAATCCGACAGAACAGATAGCAAGCTCAGCGTACAGTCGCTGGAGGATTGTGAAGAGAGCGGATGTCGACGACCTGCTGCAACCGCCTCGCAGCGATTACGCCAAAGACAGTAAGCACTACCTACAATGAGAAGGCAGATGAAGTGGCCTCGAGAACAACTCCCGGAGGAAACAAAGTGATTCACTCGAAGGCCCGAAATCCAACATGCATGGCATTCCAAAAAACATGAGCAACGACGCATTGCTTCAAAACACGCTGATTTGATCTCGCAGAGAGCAGCTCGGGTGTGTTGCTGATTGGGCCATTTTCCACCTTTTGAGGTGGTCAATGGTAGGAAGCACAACCCACCCCAGCCTCCACATGAAGTCATGAAGTCCTGGAGGTCTCCAGGCAGAAATGATGCCACCAGCGCGCTCCAAGACACCCGACTAGAGCGGGTGCGGCGTGCCGGAGGAACTAACGGAGCAACAAAGTGTCTGTTGTGTGAACGATATGAATGTCCACCGTATTTTCCCCAGGACAAGTCGACTGGATATTACGAAAAAATGCGACAGCTGTTGCATAAAACGAAGGAAGTGTCACTGATTGTGGGGCCCTGTTAAGATGCACATAAGGCATTAAATACCGAAGGGGAGTGCCTAGAAAATAGTATGCGAGAGGTTACGTGAGGGATTACTCTCCTTGTACGAGGCGCAATAGGAAGCGCAAAGCCAGTAGCCGACAGCATATGGACACCGAATAGAAAGCAAAGCCTCCATGGGGACGCTCCTGTTGTAACACCACACGAGAGACTAAGTCAGTGCCAGCGAGTGCCAGCGAACACAGTCAGTGCCAGCGAACACAAAGCAGACTGCAATGATCTCCCGATACGTAAAGGCGGTTATGTGAAATAGGCACCAAATGCGACCACAGAATACAGTCTGCCGAAGGTGCCTCCACTCAAGAAGCGAGAAGTCGTTATCCCGTGCGTCCTGAATTTTATTGTTTTACTTCGTTGAGAGCGTTTATTAAGCGGGAAGTTGATATCCCGTGTGTCGTGATTTTTTTTGTTTCAATTCGTTGAGAGCGTTTATTCCAACGGAGTTAAAAATATCATAGCGGTTTTTAGAATACCTAAAATTCAAAGAGACGCTGCTAGTTGATAAGGGGAAGTGGAGCTAAGTCTGTCGTTTTGAGAGCCGATGAACAGAAGTCCAGCACAGCACCTAAATGTCATCATACTGAAAGAATAAACGCCGACTGTTTGAGTGACTATATTTATCTGAAAGGTACAGGTTTATGTCGTAAGCAAAAGCTATGACTTTCACGACACTGCTGCCTGGAAGCGCAATACCCGAGACGCACGAATCCGCTTCTAGAGCACACAAAATGGCTCAAAGCTGAGGACAAATAGAATGCGAGACAATCAACATCCCTGACGTATTGCACGTGTAAAAGTAAAGGCAGTACTCTCTCAGTCATCTAGAACTAGTGTACTAGTGTGCTTTTTACGCCAGGATACGTATTTCTAATCACTTCGACATACGAACGAAGAAGACCTATGATCATGTCAAAGATATAGTGAACTGTAGTAGGTCATATTCTTTCTCCTGATCGAAATACACAACGAGTCCAAGCGCGGATCGCGACAGAGTACATGGTATGTAATCTCGGGTGATAAAGTTCAAGCATTGATGAAGCCTGCTGATAACCCGCGAGGCTGTTCACCAGAGCCTTAAAACACTGAAGAAATACTGTCGCGAATATCTTATAGTCAACGTAAACGAGCGTGATAGGTCTCCAATCTTCAGAAATAACAGAGGAAACATTTCCTTTAGTATAAGTACGATGTGGCCACCTCGAGAACTGAGTGGGAAAACCCCGTCCTTGAAAAATCTCTGGATAACTGCGGTAATGGCAATATCAAACTCATCCCAAAATTTAAAGTAAAACTCAACTGGAAAACCGTCTGGGCCAGGGGTGGTTCCAGATTTTATAGATTGCAATGCCGCCTATGACTTTTCAAACGAGTGGGAAACGTGCAGAAAATCAATAGCTTGTTGAGAAACACGGGGTAAACCTGTAAGCATTGGTGATATTGTATCATAGTTAGTCCGCATGGCCGAACGTGACATCCTTTCAAAATGCACTAAGAAAACAGATCGATCAAGCGTATACGAAGTGGCTACACCAGTGCTATCTGTGTGGTCTTTAAAACAGATGGCTGTGACTGAATAAAAAAATGCCCCCACCTCCCCGAAGGGAATCGTGAAGAAATGCGAATGCATTTCTTGCGCCGACAGTAGACGGCGTGGCAGTTTTAATGGCGTAAATGAATAATGAGACGAGGATTTGTACCGTAAACAATTATTTACCCATTCGTCAGCGAGTGAATGATTGAGAGTGAGGTGCGCGCCTCACTTCATTTATTATACGTACGAGCGAGCGGGCGGGAGAGTAGGGCAAAGGGTGGAGAAAGAGCGAGTATGTGTGTTGGGGGGGTAGTGGTTAGGAGAGGACGAGGGAACCTAGTTTCTGCAGCTTGGTAGGAATCATGGCGCAGTGCCTGGCAAGAGAAAGAGCGGCGAGGAACCGCACCTACCCTCTGCCGCTCGCTCTCCACACACGCGGGAGCTTCGTCGAGCTCCCGCAATTCGAGCACCCTCACCCGCCAGAGCGTGCTCCTCTCCACTCACTCTCCGCAACTCCGCCAGCACCACTTGCTGCGGTTATTAGGAGCCAGGATAAGCGGGCGCGCCCGCAGCTGTTTATATGAGAGAGGGAGTAAGAGCGGAGAGATAACACTTGCCGGTTCGTGGACACCGGCAGACGGCTGACATGTCCCGACTAAGAAACGCTTTCACATTTAAAAACGATTGAGCTGCGCAGCGTATCACCTCAGGATGTGTCAGGGGTTTTGCCTACACACCACGCAGCCGCCGCCAGTGGCGACGCGGTAATTAAGTGCTGGAAGTGAATCACGCAGTTCACAATGCCAAGCTCGTATCAAGGGGCACGGAGCGCAATTCGGTACGTAATTTCGTTGAAGTATCGGCCAGCTCCTCAGAAACGTGACAATGAAGCAAACGCCATTGAACTGGGCAGTGCAGATGCCATGGCTGCTGCTTGTAAAGGATGGAGACCGGCACCTTTCGATACATTCAACAACTCGACTTTATGTACAGGAACTTATGTACATATTTACAAGGCACTTTCATCATTGGAACCGTCGCATGTTGCTTCGGCAGGGCTGATAGGGCAGAGCACTCTTGGCTGCGACCAGAACGACCGTGAGAAAACAGGAGCCAGGTTTTAACCCCTCAATTGCCCCTCCCAATTCTTCTCACGGCCATCCAAAACAATTGAGTCCGTTTATTGGACAGACTACACATATTTGTTCCCGTCTTCCCCGCTTGCTCTCCTATTCAAGCACTCGACCACTTCGTCGGAGAGAGAGAGACGAAAGGACCGGCCTGCCCACTACGTTCCATGAACTGTGAACGCACACAATGGTGGCGCCGTTCGGCCACAGGCACATCCCATTACTGCGGGATGACTATGCTTTCCAGCGTGACAGCCGTCCCTCGGACTCTAATCCAGATGAATGGGTGTCTATACATTGTCCTCACGTCGCCCACCGGCAATCAGCTGGCCGGGGACCACTTAGCTGGTTGTTAAAAGCGGCGACCGACCGTGGTCTTCTTGCCAGAATGGGCGTGCTTACGCCGGGATTATCGTCTCCCGAGCGACTCTTTGGGACGCGCGCCCTTTTGCGACAAAGAAGACTCACCGCCCTGGCTTGCGACGCCAGACCTCACACTAGTGAAATGACCGCGAGCACATCATGAGCGTGCATGTAGTCATGTTGTTACATAACACGCATGTGATATTTTTTCATGTTAGGGTCTGTCACTTGTGCTCGCCATGCAATTATGCCATACCATACCTGTTTTACAACGTGCCATGTGGACGAGAGCACTGCAAGAGCTGCAAGACCATGAAATGAAAATTATGACATTCGTGACACACATATAACGATTTTCATGTTACGACTAGCCAAATATATTCATCATACAGCTATGTTGTGTCATACCAAGTTTGGTATTGATACCATTATTGAAATGGCCAGGAGAGCTAAAAGTCGTAGGCGGCTAGATAGATAGATAGATACGCTCAAAGTCGCCGACGTCCGCTAAGAAATGCTTCACATTTAAAAGTTAGCGTTCGTGGACCACATGCAGAAGCGTAGTAAGAAAGAGAGTGCTTGGGCTTCGTAGCCTTGGCCGTGCTGCCACAAAAAGTTGTAGTCGAGTATGAATTTGTCTAACATTCAGTGAAGTAGCCATAGTAAACAGTGAAGGCTAACCAGGATACTGGATGATGCACAGTTCTAACATACGCGGGATCAGTCATTTCTTGCGACCAGGCGACCCACCGGAAGCATCGCGTTTCCGGGGCCGCTTTGAAGTCGGCAGGGGACTTTTGTTTCGGCTGGAAGCTCTCAGTCGCTGCTTAGTATTCGGTGGCATTTGGTGCCGGGGCTCTTGAGGAATGCGGTGCAGATGCGTTTAAACTGTCCCGGCTGATATTGCTTGTGCGGTGTCGTCGTTCATCCAAAGAGCCTTCTTACGCATGGTGCTGTTTGAGTCCTTGTAGATGGAAGCTTCTTCATCTTGGTACAATATCTCCTCAATGACAGAAGGACTAACAGATTACTGGGCAACCATGTGGTGAGCATCAGATATCACGTCGCCATCTGTGATGCGTTCAACGAGAGGCGCCTTCTCTGATGAGGGAATAACCACTGGTCTCGGGCCAATGAATAAATCCTCCGGACCTTGAGGAATTGCCTGGTTGGGCTGGCCGGAGACGTACTGGGTGTTTGGTGTTGCGTATGGTGTGGCATTGCAATCCGCCCAACTTGGTTCTGGCTATAGTTCTGGTGTGGTTCTCACCAACTAGGAGGCGTTGTCCTGGCAGATGTCCGGGGCTGCCGTCGAAGAGGCGTTGCCCTCGCTCTTCGACTGCGTTCTGTGGTTGAAGGGGAGGGTACTTCTCCGATGCCGCCTCCAAGTACGACGGCCTGATGGTGCGGGTGACAGTAGCATGCGGGTGACCACAACGGTGACACGACAGCGACCAGCCTTTCTTATCGTGAAAATAAACGCCGCAATTTACAAAAAACAGAGCTGTGAAATTCATGTGGAAGTGTTCACTGTCTTCACATTGACAGTGAATCCACTAGATTCCTTGTAGTCACAGGTTATACGATGCCCTGCGACCTTCAGGTAGTTTGGCACAGGTGACGAGGTCTTTATTTTCATTCAGACGTATCGCGTCCCAATTGTGACGGCTGGGGGCTACCACATGAGTCCTCTGCTTATGTGCTGCACCTTAATGTAGGAGGACAATGCTTGTGCAAGGACCTTCCCGGAGACGTGGCATGGCAAGAACATAATGGTGACTTGAGTGACTTGGCGCCCTTGGGGAACGACAGCAACGCCATTCTCTGATGATGAGGTGTGTCGCGTCGTCGATTCCAGCCAGAGCGGCTTCACTAACGGTGACTTGGTAATTCCGGCCTCCAAAGTGCTGTGCACGGAAGACCTCTTCGATACCTACTATAGAAGGCGTTGCGTAAACGGAGTCTTCGGGACTAGTCCCCTCGTGGACAACAACGTCAAAGGCCTTCTTCGAGGGCTGCCCTTTCATGACGGGCGTCCGCCAGTTCAGAGGCGCCCTGAGTCAAGAAAGTATGCGTGTTTAGGGAAAAAAATCACAATATATCCACAGAAAGAATGATGATGAGTGGGGTGAGGCTTCGGATAGTTTTATCGGTAAACCGTGAATTGTGTCCATCCGTCCGTCTGTCTGTCTGACTGTCCGTTCGTCCGTACACGCACTGTCTGTACGTCCGCCCACCTGGGTGTTTGTCTGTCCGTCTGTCCGCTTTTCTGTCTGTAGACAAACTAACAAACAGAACAAAATATCTGCGATGATATATTCGAAGATTATTGTTGTTAAAAGATTACACAGGGCCACTCAACACTTCAAACAGTGAAGGTGATCAATCCTCGTAATAACCAGCCGCTTCTCAGGGTGTGCTGGTCTACCCCAGGTGTCTAATGGCCACAACTGCCTCGGCATGACCAGTTAAGGCTCCTTTGTATTGATTTCTAAGACACACAGATGTAGTGTACTCTAGCAGGTGCACAGTAAATCCATGACGTATTTATGACATAAAGGGCTGCTAGGCTACAGCGAATATAAAAAAATTTAGCGCGGTCTTCACCCAGCTGCTGCTGGCTCGTGCCCTACTCAGTGTAGCCTCACCCCAGCTGTCGCGGTTGTCAGACATTAATGTATAACTAATAGCATCGGCTATATTTTTCCTTTGCGTTATTGTGCGTTAGTTTTCATTAAGATTTTGTGTCAAAAGGTATAAAGTATAAATAACCTAAATAAGAAAGAAGTGATTCCAATAATTAATTGAAGGTAGCCACAAAATATTTTGGTAACACTTGGATGGCTCTGGCACTGTTCATCAGCAGACTCCACTGCCTCGCTAAGTAAGTGATTGATGCTCCCACCAGCTCCATTGGAAGGGAGTATAAACTTGACTTAAATCGCTGCAGACGACGCGCATATCAACTGTCGTAACCTGTGGGAAATCAAAAATAGAGCTTGTCGCACACCGAGTTTGCATGTCCAGCCAGCAAGGTGCTACTCTTGCCGGGGAAACCCTACGTGCTTACTTCCAACATCGGCGTAATCGACGTTTTAGGAAACGGAGTAGTGGGAATCCCATATAAAAGGATTCGCTGGGCGCTCATGCTATGCTAGTACTCTGGTTTCATGGCAGTGGAAATGAATTTAGCGCAGGAATAACAAATCGTAACAGAAGGACATGCTTTCAAAGATGTGGCAATGACACGCCCATAGCATGTGTTGTACTTTTAAACTGTGTTACAATCGTCAGTGCAATGCATTGAAATGCGAGAGGTGATGGCGCTCGCATTAGTTTTCAACGATTCGCCGTGCTCTCTTACTGGTTGTAAAAGTATGTGTCTTTTTCGTCTCAATCATTGCTACCTCACCCGTTTTCGTGGGGACCAGGGTTTAAACCTTGCCTCGCCAGAAAAAGTTATTTTGTTTTCATTTATTTATATATTCACTGTCCCCTCTAGTTACGTGAGCTGCGTGACGGCGTATTCCTACCATTATCGCATCTACTATTAGTTCTACGACTGCCCAGGGTAGACTATGGCAGCTGCCATATGTAAAAGAAAGCGAAAACTTTACAGATCTTAGATCTGTAAAAAGAGAGTGAAAGAGAGGAAAGAGGAAAGCAGGGAGGTTAACCAAATGCTAGGATCCCGTATGCTACCCTGCACTAGGGTTGGGGAGTATGGGCGGAGTGAGAGGGGAAGAGAAAAAATAACCGCACACACACACACACACACACACACACACACACACACACACACACACACACACACACACACACACACACACACACACACACACACACACACACACACACACACACACACGCACACGCACACGCACACACACACACACGCACACACCACACACGCACGCACACGCACACACACGCACACACGCACACACACACACCACACACACACGCACGCGCACACACACACACACCACACACATGCGCACGCACACGGACACGCACACCCCACACACGCACACGCGCACAAACACACACGCACACGCACACGTACACACGCACGCACACACGTACGCACACACACACACACACACACACGCGCGCGCGCGCGCACGCACACACACACACACACACACACACACACACACACACACACACACACACGCACGCACACACGGGAAAACGTTCCGCTCAGAGTCGTTAAGACAGGCCAGTAGGTTTCAGAAGCCCAATAGCGCTTGCACGGACTTCCGCAAAGTTGAGTCTGTACAACGGCATAATATTTTGTTATTAAATGTACATAAGGAGACGTTGGTGCCCATGCGTGGTGCCGACTACTCCTCTTCTTTTGCAGAAAAGTCGACATCGCATATTATGTAGCAAACACTAGGCTAAATACAGGTACATAGCACAACACTTACGCAAAGAGTCCACGTTTTCCAATACTGAAATGCGTCCACACCACACGGAGTTTGTAAAAACACAGATAATAACACCAATTTCATTGTCCACACAAAACCTGAAAGTTCACTAAGATGTCAAAGGTGATCATGTCATGGCGTAATATTCTTTCCCTCTGATAGAGGTTGGTCTTCCAACTTGTAGAGTGCATTAGAAAGAGATTACCCTTGTATGCTATATTTCAGGCAGTCGCACAGGACGTGTCAAGCCATGTGTACATCTCCGAAGTGTACGCTGGCGGTGTTGTCGGCCATCCCTATGTAGAACGCACACGCACGGGTAAATGCACCATGCAACCATAGTCAGCACACAAGACTAGAATCACCTCGTCGCAGTCTTGCTGGAAGTCGTAAGCTTAACTTAGCATCAAGGGTGCGTAATCTCGCATGCGCAAAATGCGACTGATTCAAACGAGAGTTTTTGGTCAGGGGCAGGTTATCACCCTTTTATTAACAAAACAGGGCCTTCGCGGATACCATAGTTGCCTTTCAAACTCACATAGGTGCCCAAGACATTCTACATGAACTTCGTATAGACATTATCAGACCTGCTTTCGTGGCCCAAAATTAAAAAAGAAACTATTCTGGCTCTCGACCTTAAAACACTATTTGTTAGTATAAAACACGGTACTATTTTAACCATCTTTAGTAAAACCACCTGTGGAGAAACAACATTCCTCTTACGTTGAAGGTTCTCTGCCTTTTGCTTTGTTCTCTCCCTTTGGTTTCGTGTTAGCGCATGACAGCTCGCTGTTGAAGTCGAGAAGCTTCCACATGTGCGAACAATGTTTCACCGCTGCCTACATCGAGTGTTATAGCACTAGTCTATTCAATAGAACTGCTGCAGTAAGCACTGCAGGAAGGCGGCGATGTCGACAGGCGAATGTAATGCTTTGGTGGAGTGAAACTGAGGCCAACAGGATGCGGAATGCCGGCGCGCGTTTGCGGCTGAAGCTACGAAGCTCTGTGTCTCGCGTTGCTGAAGCGCATTATGCGTGAGCGCTGGCGTAGGTTTCAGCTGCGCACACCGTGCGTTCTCTCTCTACAACTTACCTTTGAAGACAGGCATATTGAGTTGCAGTGTTTTGCGCATGCTTGTTGATGTCATCTTCGTGCGCGACAAACAATACAATCTATTTTGCATTGGACCCTCTACTAGCCTTTGGATATGAATTCAACCAGTATTGGTATTTTCCTATATGATGCTTGCAAATAAAGAATTCAGTTTCATTCAATATATTAAAAGCTTCAGTTACCAGAATGGGTGTATCATAATCACGCGTGTAGTCGTCGCCATGGACACGTGTCACGAGGCGTCAACGTGGCTGTGTCCAAGACAAATGGAGCTACAGCGGCGAAACGTCAATATAGAATGTGCAAGTTTTCCTATACCACTACACAATAGGCACCACTTCTATAAAAACATCTCCGTGCCTTTCCTTGCATCTTTATCTCTCTCTCTCTCTATAAAAACCCGTATCACCTTCGTGTTATACCGATTTCTTATGATGGAGAGACCAGCCATATTTTTCATTTATTTCCTTTTTTATCACTCTTTTGAAGGGCCCTCAACGCTTCGTGTTCAAAGACAAGGGAGTGGTTTCTTTATTATCGCCTCATATACCCTTCCATAGGCGACATCTCTTCCTGGGCACTTGTTTTTTGAAAGCACATGTACAAGTCAGTACTAAGCGTAGGGACTATCAAGATTTCGTGCTTGCATTTCCGTAGTGGGACGCACACACACACACACACACACACACACACACACACACACACACACACACACACACACACACACACACACACACACACACACACACACACACACACACACACACACACACACACACACACACACACACACACACACACGCACGCACACACACACACACACACACACACACGCGCGCGCGCGCGCACAAATGGAGTGTGTAATTAGTTGATCATGCATGAAATTCTTGCGAGACAAAGAACGCATGAGCAGCCGCATTGAATAGCACTGTAGGCAACAATTCGTTTATGATATTTCGCCTGTAAGAACCAGTATAAAATGTATTACGGCAAGAGCGCCACGGGAACCACTGTCGTCCCCGGCGCCCCCGGCAAAACCCCGCTAATTTGTTACAGCTGACATGAAAGAAATGCGATTTGTAACTTTTACGACGCATGATGCAAATAAAAATAAAATCTGAAACGCTGAAGATGCAGGAACTGTCACGATCAATAATTGAAATCAAACAGAGGTGCTTATGCTCGAATAAAAATATGTAGATCAAGGAAATATGGCTCAATGGTAAGTGTACTTAGATTTTTTAAACCCATCACTTTACTATTTTTTGGGACACGGACTGTAGACGGCCTAAATAATTCACTTATGACTGGTAGCTTATGCCGCACATTAACGGAAGTTTTACAAAGCCGCAGTTATGCCAGACATCTTTTTTTGCTAAGTCGTTAGTTAGGCCTGATGATAGTTATAGCACGAGAACAGAACGACGTGTCCTTCTTGTCTCGTTGTCGTCGTTCTGTTCTCGCGCTATAACTATCGTCATGTCATGCCAACTAGCCCAAGCTGCCACCCTTCTACGTTAGTTAGGCTGTGTTTTGCAAGTTGTATAAAGGTTTTGTAGCCCCAGCATCCAAAAGAGGTATGTACAGACAGACAACCATCGCTGGTTTCAAAAAGTTAGAAATGAACACAAACATTCATAATTGTTCCGCTTTTATTCGTCCTCTAAACTGTAAACGAGTTAACAAAGTAACAAACATGGACTAAAACATCTAGTGTTGTCTGTTGTCACAAATACGTCATCACACGGCTTGTTGCTGTTAGGCTGTCACGGAGTTGCTTGCCGAGATTGTTTCTGAAAAATAGAGAAAATTGCAGTTTGCGAATGAGAGAGCAAGTAGCTTGCAGTATTGCGGAATTAGCTAATATCAAGCGATAGGTATATTATTGACTATTTGTTATTAAGTAACTGTTTCATGTGCCGTCTTGTTCAGTATGAAACTTGGTATATCAATATTGCGCTCTTTTCAAGTTGTTCAACAGGATGTAGCTGACTAAAGGAATATACTACGAACTTTATATTTGTGACTAGATTGACAAAAGGTGTGTAATCTGCCAATGTACTGTCTGTGAATTGAATAGTCAATTATATCTTTTGTTGATCGTTGACTTAGGTTAGAGCATCTCAGATATGCTGTCATGTCATATGAATAATATGCAGTTGAAAATAAACTAAAGTTCAATCAAGGTCAGCCGTTCAGAGTAAAGTTTAAGCTCTCGAAGTGACTAGAGATCGTCGAACAGGGAATTTTCCTGCTGCCAAAATATCGATAAAAGCAGTTGTCTTCTTCAAGGCAGCAACGCCAAAGCAGAAATGTTCTCTTGCTGCTTTGATGTATCAAATTCCACATGCTCGAACGTGTGTCCCACGAGAATACCCTGTTCAACCCTTCCTCGTCTAGCAGTTTTCGCAACACTATGGGATTCGATCGTTTCTAACCAGTTTTGTATTCTTTAGAGCCTATTCTTCTCGCTTAGCTTGCCTTACAGACTTCGGTTTCGCGTACAGTCATACCGCCACAGAGGGCGTGACCGACTTCATCTGTTACATGCTTGTGCATGGCGGAGTTGAAACACAGCCATGGCAGGTAGCAAGCTTGCAGGGTTGATGAAGTTGGGACGTACGCAGGAATAAAACGCAATTGGTTCTTACAAGACAGGATAAATGGGTAATTATAGGAATAGGTTTTGATCCTTCAGTGAACACGCAACCGGCTTTCGCGGATGTTGCTGGTCAAGATGGTGAAACGAAGACGGTATAAGTGTTGAAGCTTTTCGTCTGTCTTGACGAGCATACCTTGTATACAATCTTGGATTGCTGCCTGAACAATTGCAACACATATGACCCTGCTGACGAGGAAGGAATTCGTCGGTGTTGTATTAGCGAATATCTTACCACTTCTTGAGCACGGTGGGGTATCCGAAGGCGTCTAGCCCGTAGCCGTAGTTGAGGCCGTACGGGGTGAGGCCGTAGACGTAGCGCAGTTTCACCGGGTGGGCGTCGACTCGGTGGCTGTAGCTGACGCCCGTGGTGCGGTAACCGAACGGTGTAGCCACGTTGTGGACAATCCGTGTAGCTGGCACCACCCGATGAACCGTCTGTACCGCAGCCACGGGAGCAGCGTGAACTGTCGCGACAGCCGGGACGGTGGGGTAGCCGGCCACCGGTAGGCCGTAGGTGGGGACGTAAACCGCAAAGGCGTTGCTCACAAGAGCGGCGAAGAGGCACAGAACCTGGAAGGTAAGGGAGCGCCCATTGACTTTTCATTAAAACCTATATGGGAGAATCGAGCTTTTACACGTTTTGTGCAGAGATAAAGCACTCCGCACACTCTCAAACTGAAGCAGTCGTAGAGGCAGTTTTGTGCAGGGATGAAACTACTTCCTATACTCTCAAACTGCAGAATTCGTAGACGGAGGGTGTACTGATATTTTTTTGACTTAAGGCTTGCATTGAAAACATTAGTGCAAGATCATTTCAACGTGGTGCATTATTTGTAAGCAGACTAAAAAAAGGACATTCGTTCAGGCTGTAATTGTTCCCAGTTCCATTTCCTGCCTATAGTGCGTGTAAGCTCTCAATGCACCCGGTGAACTGCAGGGTTTTGCGTATAATTACTAATTAGTTTCATTTTCAAAGGAAAGTTCATCTCCCAGTACGCCCAGCTTACAACAATGCAAAAAATACCTGTAACTTGGTACTTGCATACGCCGTTCAAGTGGGGGCGTCTATAGCTTGCACTGCAACGCGAAAAGAGAAGCCTGCTTTCTCTGAGAGAAATAGCATCATTTGCTACAAAACAGTCCAGCTTGTCTCTGAGATCTTCACCAGATATAAACGTGTTTATATAATGAACATAATGGACATAAGAGGGACATAATATCGCATATGCAAGGGTCTTCAAATTGCACATTCCTAAAAAAAATGCGAATGAATCCTACATGCAGAGTTTATGGCAGCAGTAATCCCTAGCAGCCAGATTCGAGGAGACGTGGTTATGCAGGAATGTTTTAAGACATCAGTGTTCGGCAAGAAATATGTTTGATCTAATTATGCCATACGAATAGCTTCAGCTACGAATTTTGAAAGCACAAGACGCAATTACCACTCACTGCAATCATGGTCGATTGTGCTGTTGTTCCTTCAGTCGGCTCAAAAGAACTGATGTTTGGACAGAGGGGCTCCGTGCTATTTTATATCCAAAGCGACCAAGCACCACGAGACTACTGTTGCCTCTTTTTTGTACTCACTGTTGATTGGATATCACTTTATCAAGGAACGTGTCGAAGCATGAGGCCAGGAGGTTAACCCTAAACGTTGGCTCACCTGTTTTTTGCACGCCGGGTACAACACACGCATAGCTTACTATCTGTCGCAATGAATCTTATAAATATGGTGACTACGCCTGCTAGGAGCCTTGCGAAGGTGAGAAGGGTAACGGAGGTCTCTTTCCAAGGACGTCATATTTCCAGTCGTACTCAAAACATAGTGTTGCGCTCAACTGCTTTGCATATCTTGGGACGATCAACAATGCTAAAAAAGGAGGCAGCGCTGTCATTTTATTGAGTAAGACACGTACACATGCTGACAGCCTTTCCCGTCGAGGCAGTGTTCTGTACTAATGGCTTAAGGCCTTACACGGCGCATTACCTTGAAATTTACGGCTTTACGCTTAAGAACTATTATATACTGCCGCACCGCCGTCGGGTCAGTGGTCTTCGTCCGCGTATCTCGCGGCCATCTTCTCGTTGCTCCGATGTGCCCCACCACTGTCGCCACACTTCCAAATTTCATGTGCGGATTGACTAGTGAGCGAGGCACCTTTTGCGATTGTGTCATTTCATTCGACTGTGTTGACATTACTTTTTGGAGAGGATCGCTGCATTTTTGACAGCATTTATTTAGTTGCATAATTTAGAGTCGTCATCTACTTGCCTATTTTTGCTCCAACGCAGAGAGGAAGTGATTGTCCATATTAATATTTAGCGCAACCACTGAATACAAACCATGCAGACGTTGTACAAGTGTCAAGTGTCCTGAAAAGCACGCCTTCGTGCAGAATGTGTAGTAATGATTCCTATAGCACGGATTATTCCACCTCTCACTGCTGTACTTTCTAAACGAGGCAAATTTGTATGTGACTTTTAGTAGAACATACCGTGGAGTAGTTAGTTGTACGTCTATTGTCTAGGGTACCGTATTGTACGGGTATTATGTCTGAGGGCAAGGCTTCAGAAATGCATAGCATACATATCCACGCAATAAGTGATCATGAGTGAGGTGAAGCGTCCCTCGGTCCGTCCGTATGTCCCTCTGTCTGTCTGTCTGTCTGTCTGTCTGTCTGTCTGTCTGTCTGTCTGTCTGTCTGTCTGTCTGTCTGTCTGTCTGTCTGTCTGTCTGTCTGTCTGTCTGTCTGTCTGTCTGTCTGTCTCCGTCCATCCATCCATCCGTCTGCCCGTCCGCTCCTATCGCACTTGAGCACACATCGGAGGGACGGACAGATGGATGCTTCGCCCCACTCATTATCATTCCCTCAGTGGATATGCTGTGAATTTCTTATACGAAAAGCACTCGTGCCATCTAGTGATATTATTTCCTAGGACATGCACAAAACGTTATCTAGTGAGCAATTCTTATAACTAAATAAAAGTGGCTATTACTACAGCATACTATTATTACGAGGGAACAACCCACACCTTAAAGAGCTTCGCCCCTAAAAAAGAAAACGAAATGAGAGGAAGGGGGAAGGGGTAGTTCATTGCTACCAAAATGTCATCCTGTGGTGCTATGTTCGGCAGTGCTTAAGAAAGCACGGCTATGTGCACCAGGTACGTGGGTACAGGGGGATGACCCAGGAAAAGAAAGCAAAGTAATGAAATTTGTACCAACATGCCGGACGAGAACCCACACGTCCACAACGTCCATCGGCCTAAATAGTGAGAGATACTTTTTCTGCTCTATGTATGATGGAAGTGGGCTAAGGAAAGCTAGGCATAACATTTTTGCTGCCCACCAAGCGCGGATAAGCAGTATCGACAAACCACCACTGTACAGATAACCACCAGAGCAGCCCGAGAAAGCTAGATTGATTAACCACTGTTTAGAGTAACAGATAGCTGAGCTGCTTGGAAGATATCTATGCAGAAAGATTGGGTATACAGAGAACGTCGACTAAAAACTATGGATGGATCCCCTCTCATACCTTTCAGCTCAGGTTACCGTCAGACTGAAGTCCTTCCATTTTGTAGATACCACTACCATCTGTCCCCTTCCAGCCTTCTCTAATGTACCGATGTGGCCTGCTTCATGGCAAAGGGAAACTCATATCCCTCAGAGAGATTATACTAGCAATTAGAACACTTACACGAGCTCACGCTATGCACTAGAACGAAAGAATTACCCCGTACGTGGATACTTTTGTCCACAGTCAAGGCATTTGCAATCGTTACGAGCACTCGAGAATCACATAGGTAATCTCGACACTTGCGACGAAAATAAGTATCAAGGTTCGAGTGGCTTTGAGTCACATTCACATTTACGTAGCGTTTATGACATTTACGTTAAGTTCACCTCTTTTACATGACGAACACAGCTTACCATAGTAGAGCCACCTGTGAGCTTTTTCATCCAGTTGGGCTTGGTAGAGCACCCACGTACTCAAAATTGTCATTAACTTTTTCTAAACACACGACGTAATTTTTGTAAACACGGCCTCATCAAGTGTGAGGCCAGTGGGGCGGATTTATGCCCTTGGAATTCGCTTGCCAGATCCCCTGTTTACTCACATTTCCACGGCGTGGAACTGGCTGTAATGTTTATTTTTTTATCGCAGAGGATCAACATGATATAAAGGTAGTGCGCAGCTACCAAAGGCTTATGACACGCTATGACTTAATCAAAATTGATTCGTAATTAGGCAAAAGTGTTAACAAAACCAACCGACGTGGCTGTGACATTATTGAAGGACAACTATGTTGGTATGTCGTAGATGTTGCTTTCAACAGCTCGTCCAATGTAGCGCTATTTTTGTGGAATATCTTGTATTATGCCAAAGTATGCAGCGTGAGGGACGGCGTTACGCTCTCCCATAGTAGAGTACCTAGTACTCTAAATTGTTGACTTCTTTTTCTAAACATTACGTAGTGTATCTATACTTATTAGTACAATAGACTATGGACATCCTACGGACTTGGACACTTTTGTTTAAATGTGTATTGTATGTTGTGCTTTGTCTTTTGTTTGTTATTGTGCCTGTTGTACAGACGCTCGTCCCTTAGGTTTGTTGCCTCCTATGATAGAATAAACTTTTTCTAAACACACATTACGTAGTAATCGTAAACATCGAGGGCCAGCACGGGACGGCTTTAAGCTCTCCCATAGTAGAGTACCAAGTGCTCTAAGTCGTTAACCACTTTTTCTAAACATGTATCCGTAACGGGACGGCTTTATGTTCTTCCTTAGTAAAGTACCAATTACTTCAAATCGTTAACCACTTTTTCTAAACACACAGGTGCCGCTTGAAAATGTCGATTCGCCGTGCACTACTGATGCGGTCTCAGCAAGTGTGAGGCCCACGGGACAGCTCTCAGCGATCCCAGAGCACAGTACCGAGTACTCTAGTTCGGGAGATCCCAATGTTACGTGGCCAAGGCTTCAAAAAGTGTAAAGTTCACTGGACGGCGTTGCTCTCGCATAGCAGAGTACCGTGTGCTCTAAATCACTAATTACTTTATTTAACCCCCCTTCTCGGCTGCAGTGCTGTAGCTATGTCTGTATGGCATATGGAAAACAGTTTTGTTTTTCTGAGACCTATGCGCCTACGTGGACTCGTTTATGGCGTAATCTTTGTCAACAGAGTCTCATCAAGTGTGATGTCCACACGATGGCGTCATGATTTCCCATAGTAGAGTGTCAGAAACTCTAAATCCTTAATCAAGTCCTCTTTTCTAAACACAAGCTATTGCTTGAGTACGTTAAAGCTTTGTTCTCAACTCTTTAGTGCTGCAGTTCCTTAACTAATTATCACACAGTTCATAAATCATCTCAATCTACAGTTATCACGATAGAAGGGAGTACGCCTAAATAGTTTAATTTTTCGTCTATCAGAGATATTTGAATGTGAATGAAGAGTGCAATTACAAAAAAGTCGAATCGATGGTTAAACTGGATTAAAGGGGATCAATGGCAAAAGCAGGGACATTCTCTTCCCCTTCCCTAATGCCCAAGTACAAAATTTATTTAAGTAGGGGAATAGAAAGTCCATGCTCTTGCCATTGATCCCCTTTAATCCAGCTTAACCATCGATTCCCGAATGCCCAAGTAGAAAATTTATTTAAGCAGGACGACGAAGTGATTGCGTAGCAGGTCGCTGTTTCATATGCTCTCTTTTTTCACCTAATTATAAGTGAATTTCGCGAATATCACATCCGTGTCCGTCGGTGATGGACGTGGACTCCCACAGACGTCCGCCAGTTACGGCGGCGTCGGCGGTGGCCGCATCCAGGAAGCGTACGGGACTCTACAGCGACTACGATAGCGAGGGCACTCTTGTTCACTCAGTGAGCACCAAAGAGCCTGCTGACGACGACGATTTTAAGCTGGCGCTCAGCCGTAAAGCGAAAAGGTGGAACGTCAGAACATCTTCGTCATCGAGTACGTTGAATGACAGTGTGCCAAGGAGACCCGTGACAAACACTATTCTTTTTGTCCCTAAGGTACCAGACGGTAACATGAAGCGCCTCAACAGGCAATCTGTTTCGGTGATGCTGGAAGGACTCGTGCCAAACGAGATCACAGACATCAGAGTGAACACGCGTAAGAACGTATTGGCCATCGACGTTTTACATGCTGCGGCACTTAATATACTGCGCAACGTCAACGAGCTGGGGGGAATGAAAGTTCACTCCTACAATCCTGTGAGCTCTAACGTCGTCACTGGAGTCATCTCCGATGTGGATACTGCCATTTCCAGCTCCGACTTTGATGTTCTGGTCAAACCGGCAAATGAAGCCAGCGTCATCGCAAAAGTTGTCCGTTTGGGAAACTTACGCTGCTCGAAGTTCATGTTCAAGGGCGACTCTCTTCCTTCACACGTAAAGGTGGGCCATTTTCGGCATTCTGTGCGACCTTTCGTACCGAAGCCCTTACAGTGTTATAAGTGCATGAAAATGGGCCACGTGAGAAGCGTATGCAAAAATAGGACGGTGTGTCCTCGTTGCGCGGAAGCCCATTCTGCGGATGACTGCGAAGCAACTACCCTCAAATGCTCGAATTGTCAAGGGTCACATGCAGCTTCGTCAAAAGAATGCCCTAAAATCCAAAGAAAAATAGCGGTATTGAAACAAATGGTCAGAGACATTTCGTCGCATCGAGAGGCTGCCAAGACTGTCCGAAAGAGGCGTCATCGTCACCGCAGTTCATCAAAGAATGCCGCAGACGCTGCATCGAAAGTGCCACCCCACCACCCGTCTCTTCCACCGCCCTTGCCTCCCAGACCGAAGGCGGCCAGTGCGGTCAACAAACCAACCAGCAGCACTGTTGCAGATGAATCAGTTTGGCCTTCATTGCCGAAACCACAGCCACCTGCGAATTCCAAGCGCCCATCGAAAATCACATCACTCCAGCCAGCCGCTGACAAGCTGCCTGAGGAGGACACAGAAGTCATTAGAATGTTCCTAACACTGCTGGATGCCATGCGAAAGCTGTGCAGCAGCTTGAAGTCTCCACTCGCTCAGAGCGCACTACAAGTACTGGATGCTCTAAGTCCAGTATTTGCAAGTCTCCAGTAGCAACCATGGCTCGACCAATTTTCTCCTTCCGCAACGAGGTCCGACAAGCGTCGATAATGCAGTGGAACGCGAGAGGCCTGAGATACCGCATCTCTTCATTCCGTCAGTATATATTCATGAATCGTTTTCCTATTTTAGTTATATGTGAATCAAAAGTGCAACAACCTCCTAAACTATCAGGGTATGAATCTTTCGTTTCTTCAACGTGCGAGGAACGCAGCAAGGTGGTTGTTTACATTCGCACAGATTTCACATATGTGAATCACACAGTTCAACCACATGATGACAATCAATATGTCTGCTTACGTGTGAAAAAGAAAAAAAGTGTCATTCACACTCATTGGTGTCTACATATCACCATCCGGACGATTTGAAAAATTCCCAAGCATTTCCCCGAGGGTGAACATGGTTAAGTGCGAATGCGCGGGGTGATGCTATGAGGGGTGTTAATTAATTTGCGCTATTATATTTATTATTCACACTATGGTGCCTTTATGGTGTAATGGTTCCTGGGAATCGCAATTTGATCACACGGGGGAGTTTACGTTAACTCACTGGCGAATGCCAACGGATTTTAACTTTAATCCCCCTCATAGCATCACCCCGTGCATTCGCACTTAACCATGTTCACCCTCGGGGAAATGCTTGGGAGTTTTATTACTGATGATGATGATTAATGTGTAATTAATGAATTTAAGTGTTGTTTGTCATGAAGCATTTGTACACAGATACATTATATACGAAGTATTATTTATTTACACTTCACGACGCGCCCGGACGAGCAAAGTCCAGGGCTCGCACCCTCTTCCGCACGGCACGTTCACTGGCTGGAACGGCTTCGGGAACGTCCACTCGCCGTTGACGATTGCGAGCAGCGTCTTGACGCTGGCCATCATCGCCCTTCTCCGCCTTACGCTTGCATTGTCGTTCCGCTTCTTGGGCCGCGTTCGCGGCTCGATGCTGACGCCTCATCTCGGCCTCCCGAGCGCGCAGTTCACCATCCGCTGCACGCTTCGCCCGCTTGTCCTCGGCCTCGCGAGCGCGAAGTTCGGCATCCTCTGCACGTTCCGCCCGCTTGTCCTCGGCCTCGCGAGCACGCAGTTCGGCATCCTCTGCACGCTTCGCCCGCTTGCACTCGGCCTCGCGAGCACGCAGTTCGGCATCCGCTGCACGCTTCGCCCGCTTACGTTTGGTCTCACGAGCCCTTCGCAGCGCCGCCTTGTCTTCCAACGTCGGCGAAACTACCGCGGTACCGTCACCTCCAACGACGGGTGCAGCGCTGGCATTCGGTTGTACTGCATTCGTTGTTGATGGTAGCGTTGCCTCCGGGACATCCATCGCACGACCCGCTCTCGACGGGAGACTGAGAGAGAAGGCGGGCGCGCGAGAGAGAGGGGTGCGCGCGCAGCTGCGGCGAGCGAGGAGAGTGGAGGAGCGAGCGAAGGGGGAGGGGGTATAAGGCGCGTTAGGCCGCGTTCACACTGAAGCCTACTTCACACTGAAACATCCGCTTTCTACAGCGACCGAAATTCCCCTGCCGCCGAAACATAGCGTCGTTCGCACTGGACGCGCCCCGCGCCGCCGAATATGCCATCTACTACGGGGCGAACGCGGGATGGATGCGCTGTCACCCGGTTGTTGTCGCGGCTCGCAAACGCTACTACGCTATCCAGTGGTGCATACTTCGACAATTCTCGTACGCAAGAAGCAAGAAAAGACAGTACTGCTTACTTCGCTGGCAAGTGGCTGTCTTGCAATGCACGAAAAGCAGAAAAACCACCGACGCCAGCGGCGTTGGTGGGTTCGTTTTGCTCTGCAAGACCGCAACAAGCTCGGTCACGCCAACAGTAAGCTCGGCCACCTATACCCCGCGTCAACTTTCTGTGGCAGCAGAGCCAAGGCTACGGAGCCAAAGCACGCTTGTCTTACTGCGCCACAGCATGTAGTCCCTCAACGAAAACGTTTGTATACTGTTCAGGGTAACTAAGATTTTACCATTCGTCACTTACATTTTTCGCGGATTTATTTTTTAATTAGTGAATAAAAACGTTGCGCAGTAGAAAAAATTTCGTTTCACGCTCTCTCAGGTTTTTTGGGGGTTTTTTGGCTTCCGTCGCCTTTTTACCTCACCGCATTCCTCACTGTCAAAGATGGCGTCCGCAGGTTACAGCTCGTCAACGTCGCTTACGGAGGAAACACCGCCGTGTGCCGCGAGTCCACCAGCTGCGCAGCCGTACCAGGCGTTGTCAAATCAAAAGCTGTCCGTACAGGCAAAGAAGGTGGCGTACAACGTTTACGCGCAAGTAAGGAAAAGCAGTGAAACGCGAGCAAACGCAGCGAAACGCGAGCAGCGAAACCTGCAGCGAAACACGAGCAAACGCGAGCCGAAACGCGAGCAATTTTTAATAATTGTGACACGAGCCGAGTTTCGCTGCATTCGCCACGCTTCGCTGCAGATGACATGCTTCATTTTTGTTGTTTATTCTTCCAGACCCATATACTACCTTGACGAAACCTGGGTCAACGCCGGACACACAAAGGATAAAGTATGCGCTGGTGAAATCGAAACCGAAACACCCGTCAAAGCGGTCGGACTACTTGGCGCAGTAGCACATGTGCATAGGCTCCGCCCACGTAGCCTTGGCCGTGCTGCCACAGAAAGTTGTCGCCGGGTATATTTCACGAAATACGGAGGTGAAGTAGGCACAGAGTAGGTTAAACTCCCGTTGGTTTCAACATTCAGTTACGTGCACTGCAGCATAACAAGTGAGTAAGGCTTGGCCGCCATTTTTCAACATTCCTTGACTAGCGCTCCTATTGGTCCGCGGTGACTGATTCGGCGGCAGACGCCGCAAAAATCGGTCCGAGAGCGATCGGCGCGGAAAGGGCCCTTTCGGCGGATCTCACCGCCGCCGAACCGGATTTGAAGCACTTTCGGCGGCCGGAATGCTCAGTGTGAATGCGGCCTGAAGGATTCGCTCGCAGGATTTTGAGCTGGACGGTTGTGCCCTCACGATCTCCGACATCAGCGTAGCTCCCGCCGACTGGTTCGCCCTCCGCGGTCTCCTGACGCTGTGCAGCTCTCGCATTGGGGCGCCCCGCCCTTGGACTGCTTCGACCGGATCCCCACTTTCCTATCTCCTTCTTTTTTCTCTCGCTTGGCTGTCTTCTTCTCCGTCTATTTTCCTTCTATTCTTTTTATCCCTCCTTCCCCCCACCCCTATAAGGCACTGCGCCGTGTCTCCTGAAGGCAGACAGAAATTGGGTGCCTTTTTCCTCTTCATTCTAACCACTACCACCACCACCACACTGAGCATTCCGGCCGCCGAAAGTGCTCCGAATCCGGTTCGGCGGCGGCGAGATCCGCCGAAAGGGCGATCTCCGCGCCGATCGCTCACGGACCGATTTTTGCGGCGTCTGCCGCCGAATCGGTCACCACGGACCAATAGGAGCGCTAGTCAAGGAACTTTGACAGAGACGCTCTAGGTGCCGACCAGTGCGGACGCGCGAAGATCGGCTCCTGCTTTCAAGAATGCTTTCCTGTGGTATTCACGAATTTGTCGCCGAGTTTTTACTCTCATCGTGTGCCTAAGTTCTCAAGAAATCAGCAGATACCACCTTTGTGCCGGTGAGTGGACTTTTAAACCGTTTTTTGGGACATTTTTACACGGCAACGCCACCGGGGTATTTAGGCCTAACCAAGGAGGCGATTGTTGCCGATGCGCCGGCCCGGCGCCAACGCGACTCAACGCTCTGCGCGTTCCAATATCTGCAACTGAGAATGGAATACCAAGTAGATGGAGAGGACATCTCTCCAGAGGATTGCACGGAAGAAATGGGTTGGAAGGAAGCCGAAACGAGACGCTCAAGGAATAAGCAAGCCGCGGTTAGCGTTCCTGCTGCCAAGGGTTCGACCGAGGCCGGCGTTGCGGGAGACGCTCGAGCCAGTCGTAGTAGGTATGACGCCAAGCATACAATCGTGCGAGCTGGACGCATGCCGCCACTACCTAAGAACTTCAGCAAAATTGTGCTACGACCATGTGGAGGATTAAATATCTCGAGAATTGGCACTGGAGCCGTGGCAGACGCGATAGTACTGGCGGCCGGCGTCAAAGAGGAAGAGGCCATGCAGGACATCATCTGTTCCAACTTGCAGCAGAACATTATGGTGGCAAGCACTCCGGACCAAGACAGAGCTTCAAGATACCTCAAGGTCAAGCAAATTGACATTGGAGGCAAAGTTTTCGAGGTTAGCGCGTACGCCGCGGCACCCCACGACACTTGTAAAGGAGTGATTCGCGGGATCCCCGTAAGCGATACTCAGGACATTTTGACCCGAAAGATTGTGAACGCGAACAACCCGCTCGCGCTTCAGGCCAAGAGAATTGACCATTTGCGGAAAAGTGAGCGCCCCCTGTCGTGTAAACAGGAAAGCTTCGCTTTTGGTTGGAAAACAAAACGCTTGTTTTGTTGCTTTAGGACCAAAAACGCATGCCCGTTACTAAAATAAGAAGGTAAAGGAGAAAAACATTCTGTTGACGTTTGTATACATGGTGTAAAACAAGAATTTCTCGCGTTTCAGCCTGAGAAATAACCAAGTGAGGTGATACCTGCACTCCGCTACCTCGACGGTTCGCCAGGCTCATTACGCCTGCTCTCTTAAGAAGAACATTATGTTATACACTTGAAGTTGAACCTTGAAATGTCTGTCGATTAACTATAGGTTCAGTGAGGACGGCTTGTGCACCGTCTGTGAGGTACGGTGTTTGCTTGAAAACGGCAGTGTTCGCCGTTACTACGGGTCATATTGATGGAACGCCAGGCTGATGTTTTCCAACCAAAACCAAAACGCCTGTACAGGAACGCTACCTGTGCGGTTACTGCTCATGCGCAGTGGTTTTCCCGCAAATGGTCAATCAAGGACACCGGAACAATCATCATAGCGTTCGAAGGACACAAGGTGCCCAGATTCGTGAGATATGGACCTTCAGTTTTGCAGTGCTCCCTTTACCGCAAGAACATCAATATTTGTTACGTCTGCGGAAAGCTGGGACATCGGTCTGACGTCTGTCCGAACCCAGCTGAAACAATCTGCAGAGGCTGCGAAATCAAGAACCCAGATAGCCTGCACCAGTGCAATCCAAGATGCAGGCTGTGCGACGGTCACCATCCCACGGCAGGCAAGGAGTACAAGAACAGGTTCTTAGTGCCATACGTCGTCAGACGCAGACGTTGGGAAAGATCGCGAGCAGCCGCAGAAGCCCGGGACGCACCAATCACATCGAGTCCAGACATCAATGACAAGCAGCTTATTCCAGCCTACGGGACCCAGAGCATCCAGACTACACAAGAACAGGAAAGGTGGCCCCACTCCAGGTGGAGGTCGCGTTCCAGAAGAGATTCTAGACCCAAGGCCCGCTCCCAATCACGGGGGCGCTCGAGTTCTCAAGGTCACCATCAGGGTCGGGATCAGCCCTGGGCGGCACCAGAATGGCCAGCTACCTGGCGTTCAGTTCGAGATCACGGCTTCACACCCGGGGAGGACGCCTGCAGTTACTTCGAAAGGCAGCTGGGCTGAGCGAGTGCGCAACGGCGGGGCAGAGGTGATGACAGGTAAGCTGCCAGAGCATGATAGAATTGCACAGCTAGAGCAAGAAAACGCGAGACTTACAAAATCGAATGAGAGGCTATCAGCTGAGTTAAAGGAAATAAAAATTCTTCTCACTAAGCTAACCAGCGCGCAATCTTCACAGCCAATGCCTCAGCCAGTTGATGTCCCTGTGGCTGAAAACGTGGGGAACTCGAGAACCGCGAAAAAGAGGGCAGTCATGGCAGAACACGTGGAAGCCAACCAAACGACCATGTCAGATATGAAAGAGGTGTTTGACACGCTCAGCAAAGTAGTAGCCAATCTTAGCGAGCAGAAGGGTAGGCTACAATCAAGCGTGGCGGCACTGGAAGAGCATATGACTTTGCGCATTACAAAGGTCGAAGCATATCTGCACAACACAGCAAAGCCTCCTCATGCACCAAGCTCACCCCTTCGGCCACCAATACTAGTGGTACTAAACCTGTCGACAGGTGCAGCATCAGGCTCTGGCCGCCCATGTAATAACCATGATGGCAGCGCTACGTGAAGCATTTCGTATCTGGCAATGGAACTGTAGAGGTTACCTTAAAAAGAAGGCAACCCTGCAGCAGTATATCAGGAGCAGCCAAGAAAAGCCTCATATTATAGTATTACAAGAGACCCTATCACCGCAAACAACGTTACCTGGATTCCGGCATGTAATAGGGGATAGTGAAGGGAGGGGACTCTGCACCTTCGTATGCGACAAACTAACGCACGTAACCCACGACCTCAAGATAGAAGCAGGCTGGTTGGAACACATCTTGGTAGAGATCGTGCCGGGTACCAGCAACCGTCAGAGCATTTTAATTCTTAATATATACAGCAGTCCAAAGGAACAGAAGCAAGGGTTCAAGACGGTTCTAAAGAAAGCTGTTAATATCGCCGGGGAATGTCCACTCGTCATAGCAGGTGATTTCAACGCCCTTCATCATACATGGGGTTACAAGTACAACACTGGGAAAGGAAATCGACTTTGGCAAAGTGCCAGTAAACTTGATCTCACCCTAATCACAGACCCCAGCCTACCAACAAGGCTTGGTACATCTTGCTGTAGGGATTCCACCCCGGACCTTACATTTGTAAGGAACATCAAGAAGGCCCAGTGGATGAACCTTGCTGTAGACCTAGGGAGTGACCACTGCATTCTTGCCACTACCTTCTCCGTGGAGCGTAAAAAGCAGAGAGAATTTCACTTCACAGACTGGGATAAGTTCAGGAAGATAAGGATGGAAAGGGAAGAAGATGGCCACAGACAAGGCTTGGAGCAGTGGGTCAAACAGATTAAAGATGACATCAAATCCGTCTCCTCCACCATTACCACAGATTTTCCGGTTGAAAGAATGGATAGCCGGCTCGCTCATCTTCTTGAGGCAGAGCAAGCACTACTGAACCGTTGGAAGGGTCAGCGCCTGAACCGACGACTGAGGAAGAAGATAGCTGAGGTAAACAGATCAGTCGAGGAACATTGTCGCGCACTATCGAGACAGCAATGGGACGAATTCTGCAACTCCGTCGATGGTCAGATGCGCAATGGCAAGGCATGGAATATGTTAAAGCATCTCCTCAACGAAAACACCACCAAAACAAATCAAAAGCATGTTATCGCTCGAATTTTGCATAAAGAGATAGGGCGCACTACAGAACAGCAAGTTGTCCAGCAGCTCGTGCATAAGTACCTCCCAATCAAAAGAGGATTGGCACCACCAAGTAGACAGTACCAGGGCACGCCAAATCCAGGTCTTGAGGGCGACTTTAACATCGAGGAGATCAGAAGAGCCTTGCATAATCTCAACGGCAGGTCGGCCCCTGGCCCGGACGGTATATCAAACAAGGCCCTGCGTAACCTTGATGACGATTCAATTGAAACCCTGAGGGATATGATCAATTCAGCATGGAAAGAAGGCAGGGTGCCAGAGCAGTGGAAGCTGGCCAGCACGATCTTTATTCCTAAGCCAGGAAAGCCCCCTAACTTGGACAACATGATACCAATATTCTTGACATCATGTATCGGCAAGGTCGCAGAACATGCCATACTGCACAGGATAAACAAGTACTTGGAAGATAACAACATATATACACACAATATGGTTGGATTCAGGGCAGGGCTATCCACACAAGATGCATTGAAGCTTATCAAACACCAGGTCATTGACAATGAAACCAGAGACGTGAGAGCCATTCTGTGCCTAGATCTAGAAAAAGCGTTTGACAACATCCACCACTCATTCATACTCGAAGCAATTTCCAAGCTTGGTCTAGGGAAAGCCTTCTACGACTACGTATGGTCCTTTCTTACAGATCGGAAAGCCGTGATGAAGATTGCAGATATCGAGACCGCAGCAATCGAACTAGAAGCAAGGGGCACGCCACAAGGGGCAGTGATTTCACCAATGCTGTTCAACATTGCCATGATTGGACTGTCAAAGAAATTATCGAGCATTGAAGGATTGAAGCACAGCATCTACGCAGATGACATTACCATCTGGTGCACAGGTGGAAGTGAGGGGCAGATTGAGAGCGCTCTGCAAGAGGCGATTGACACCGTAAAAGACTACCTTCGCCCTTCCGGGCTCAAGTGCTCCTCGAGTAAGTCAGAACTTTTTGACTTTATCGGACTGCACGCCGGGGACCGAAGCCCAGGGGATGGAAGCCGTTAAACCAGATAGACATCCATCTCCGTACAAATCAAGGGGATGCCATCGAGAGGGTCGACTCCATCAAAGTCCTGGGAATGCTGATAGAGTCTACCGGCGCCAACAGCAAATCTATAGCCAAGTTAACTCGGAAAACAGACAGTGCGGTGCACCTCATACGCAGAGTGGCCAACAAAAGAAATGGGATCAAGGAAGACAACCTCATCAGGTTGATGCATGCGTTTGTTCTAAGTCACTTCACATACGAGGCAGCAATGCACAACTGGTCAAGAGCAGAGTCCGAGACACTGAATGTGCTGCTCAGGAAAGTTATCAAGAAGGTCCTGGGCCTACCCATACACACCAGCACCGAGTGTCTGCTTGAGCTTGGCATACACAACACGCTCGAAGAAATAGCAGAAGCCCAAGAGAGAGCACAGTTTGCAAGGTTATCTACTACAAGGTCGGGGAGAATGATCCTGCAGGAGCTGGGCCAACACCCAATAGCAATCAGACGCAATTACAATGATATCCCTGACAACATCAGGGAGACTATCACGGTATCTCCTATACCGAGAAACATGCATCCAGAACACAACGTCGGAAGAAGAGTAGCGAGGGCGAGGACTATACTTCGTCAAGTCTCAAACGAGGAGCGAGGGGTCGTATTTGTTGACGCGGCTTCCTACGCCAATAGGAAAGCGTTTGTTGCAGTGGTAGTCGATGGGGCTGGCCATGTCGTCAACTCAGCGACGGTCAGGACGAAAGACCTAATCATTGCGGAACAAGTGGCCATCGCCTTAGCACTCAAGATGGATAACATTGAAGTCGTCTACAGTGATTCCATGGCAGCACTACGGGCGTTCGCCAAGGGGACGGTCTGTGAACAAACGCTGAAAATACTGCAAGGCAGGAACATAACACATCATCTTCTGAGTTGGTTCCCAGCTCTCCTTGGACAAATCAACGATTCCCCTCCCAATCTCAACGAAGCAGCACACGAGGCGGCGCGAGAACTCTCCAACCGCGCCTCCCCGGGGATGCGTTCTACCGGTGAAGGGGATAACCGGGAAATTCTTACAACATATAACGAGCTCACCAAACATTTCTACCTGTCTAGAAGGATTTTCCCTCCACCTCACAAAAATATAACCCGGCCCCAAGCACTTACATTATAGCTTTTGCAAACGCGGATGTACCCTACTTTGAAAATGTTACACATCATGTACCCTGACCTATACCCAAGTAATCTCTGTCCACATTGTGGGGAAAAAGCTTCATTAGAACACTGCTCTGGCAGTGCACCAAATTCGCTCATTTATCGCACATCACCTCTGCCAGATGGGAGGCGGCAATCCGCAGCTCGTCCTTGGCAGATCAGCTCTGGACTGTCCACCAAGCCCGCGAGGCGGCTGAGGAGCTTGGCATCTCAGTCCCCACGTGGGAGCTGCCCGCAACACAGTGATCTGTGTTTTGGAGGACCAAATAAAAGTTTATCCGATCCAAGGAACTTTGAAAAATAGCGGCCAAGCGCTACTCACTTGTTATGCCACAGTGCACGTAACTGAATGCTGAAACCAACGGGAGTTTAACCTACTCTGTGCCTACTTCACCTCCGTATTTCGTGAAACATGTGACCGAGCTTGTTGCGGTCTTGCAGAGCAAAAGCCATTCACTAACGCCGCTGGCGTTGGTGGTTTTTCTGCTCTTCGTGCATTACAAGATAGCGACTTGCCAGCAAAGTAAGCAGAACTGTCTTTTCTTGCTTCTTGCGTACGAGAATCGTCGAAGTATACACCACCGGATAGTGTAGTAGCGTTTGCGAGCCGCGACAACAACCGGGTGACAGCGCATCTATCCCGCGTTCGCCCCGTAGTAGATGGCATATTCGGCGGCGCGGGGCGCGTCCAGTGCGAACGACGCTGCGTTTCGGCGGCAGGTAAATTTCGGTCGCTGTAGAAAGCGGATGTTTCAGTATGAACTAGGCATTACTGACACCGATATCAGCGTCACGTCCGTGGCTTGTTCGGTAGAGCGTTGCGCTGCGGCCCGCCAAGTCCTCTTTCTTTTAAAGATAGAGAGAAGACTGCGGACGCCGCCGACGGCGGTGGATGGTTTAGGGTCGCTTATAAAGTGTATTCACACTTAACAAGACCGACTTCGAGACATACTGACAACAACTACGGGCCCGTGTGTTATAACTGGAGACTTCAGTGCACATCACTTAATCTGGGGTAGTTCGACGATCAACGCTAAAGGAAGAAACCTCGTGTCATTCGCCTCCAAGCATGACCTATGTTTCTTAAATGATGGTAGTCCTACATACCAGCGGGGCCTTACGTACAGCAGTTGCCTCGATTGGACTCTGGTATCCAGAAACTTCCGGTCGCAAGTGCATGTGTTTTCAGACATCGAAACGCATGGGAGTAACCACATTCCAACTTATATGCGAATAAGGGGTCTTACTAACTCCTCTCCTAAGGCCGAAATACGAATAATTGATTGGTCCGAATTTCAGCGACTCATGGAAAATACATGCCGTGAAGACCCTGACCAGAACTTGGAGGATGTCATCAAAGAGGCAACGAGGGAAGCTTCCTGTCTCCTCCCGTTCACCGGCAAGCGTTCAGATTTCGACGTTGAACTGGAAAAATTGCGCGGGCTTCACAGAAGGGCGGAAAGGAGATACAGGCGGACGAAAGCAATATGCGACTTGAGGCTGGCACGACGCATACAGAAAAAAGTCCAACGACGTTTAGACAAACTTGAACAGGAACGCTGTAAAACATTCTGCGAAATATTGGATCCCCGAAAGCCGTTGTCACGCATCTGGAGCACTATTCGTGGCCTGCGCTCGACTCCCCAACAAACACATCTTTTCATGGCTTTAGCCCTACATTTAGGCCACACCCAACTTGAAGTGGCAAATGAGTTTTGTACGTGAATCGCTGGTGTGTCCGCCTTGTCCGCTGGCACCATTAGGAGTGTTATCTCTGAACCCCGCACCTCCGAAATGGACAATCTTTTCACTATAGAAGAACTTGACGCATCTTTGGCAGCTTCCCCAGGACCCGATGGCATCTCCTACGCCGCTCTAGCCAGCCTTCAACAGGAGGCAAGGGGACAGTTGTTAAGCTATTACAACCACTCATGGCAAACTGGCATTGTTTCTTAGGATTGGAAGATAAGTCGACTTGTGCCACTACTCAAAGCAGGAAAGTCACCATTTGATTTGACATCATTTTGCCCTGTTCAAGTTGCGTAGGAAAAGTCATAGAAAGGATGATACTTACACGCCTGGAATGGTATCTCGAGCGCTACAACGTATACCCAAGCTGCATGACGAGTTTTCGGCACGGTAAGTCATCTCTTGACAACGTGATTTATCTCACAACATTTATCCAGCAACAGAAGAGCCTCAAGCGCATACCACTGGCACTCTTCCTCGACGTCAAAGGGACTTATGATAACGTAACACATAAAGCCATCCTAGACTCGTTGGAAGCTGTTGGAATCGGTGGTCGGATGTTCCAATGGATCCAGGATTATTTGACGAGAAGGTCCTTTTTTGTACAAACCTCAGATGGACCTACCACCAATTATTATACCTCCCGTGGCGTCCCTCAGGGTGCCGTATTAAGTCCCACTTTATTTAACCTCGTGATGGTAGGACTTCGTGAAATTTTTCCAAGTACTATTCTCATATCCATATATGCTGACGATATTTGTCTATGGACTTCGGCTGTAACTCGTCTACAAGTACGTGCAAGAGTCCAGCAGGCTGCCACCCTGACATGCTCATATCTCCGCAAGCAAGGTCTTTCCGTCTCAACGGAGAAATGCTCATTGGTTGCGTTTACTCGCAGAGCCATGACACAATACCCCGTTACCATCAATGGACAAAATATTCCATACCAGAACCACCATCGCTTCCTGGGTGTGATTATTGACAGGGACCTTTCGTGGAGTGCCCACTGCAAATACGTGAAGAGAAGGCTAACTTCCATCGTCCATATAATGCGATTCCTCTGCGGAAAGTCTTGGGGCACATCGATAAGGTCAATGATGCAGCTATACAGGGCACTGTTTCTGGGATTTTTGCGCTACAGCTTGCCGTTACTGGCAAGTACGTGCAAGACGAACATCCGCTCTTTTGAAAGTCTGCAAGGACAAGCACTACGCGTGTGCTTAAGACTGCCGCGATGCACCTGAACCTACGGCGCAATTATGATTGCAAGAAAGCATCCAATTCAAACATACATTACCACTTACAATTTGAGAGTCCACATAAGACATCTCTGCCGAGTTCCTGGTCACCATGTTGCAGTGTTGCCACTTCAAAGACCCCAAGCGATGATTTCAAAGATTAATTCTACTCATAGAGAATGTCTTCCTTTTGTCTTCACTCCAGCAACAAGACTAGCGTCACCTCATGGTGCCTACAACAACCACAGGTCTGCCTCACTATTCCGGGAATAACGAACAAGAGCCGTCATTCAACAGTGGTCCTGCGACAGGTGACACTGTCGCTACTCAACGAAAGATACGGCCAGAGGACCCACATTTACACCGATGGATCGGTCTCGGCTGACAGCTCCACAGGTGCTGTTGTCGTTCCGACGTACCAGGTCACTATAAAGTACAAAGTGTAGCATCGCACAACATCCACAGCAGCGAAGCTTGCCGCCTTACGTGCTGCTATACTTTATATCGCGGAAGCCCGACCTCAAAAATGGGCTGTGTTCTGCGACTCTAAGGTATATCTTCATAGCTTGCAATCAGCTTTATGACAAAGGGAGCATCAACAACTAGTGAATTAAATAGGAGAAGTGATTCACGAAGTTTTCTCGAAAGGACATGACGTGATGTTATGGTGGTTACCGGGACATTGTGGTATTGTCGGTAATGACTTTGCTTATAATGCTGCCCGATCCACCCACGCGGACGCCCAGACAACCCCAATTCCGTTGCCGAGAACCGACGCTGCAAGGGCATTCTTTCATTCACTAACACGATGTCGGAAACTTGGCTGAGTGACCCCAGTGTTCGGAGCCGCCGCCTACACAAATCGGACCCATCGAGAAAGCTTCAAGTTCTATCGCACCTCTCCCGGCAGGATGCAACTTTACTGTGCCGCCTGTGGTTAGGAGTAGCTTTTACAAAGGCGTACTCCTTTCGAATAGGAATGGCGGATAGCTCCCGATGAGAATCGTGCGACACTGATGAGAAAATAGAACATATCTTTGTTCATGTGAACGTTTTGCAAGCGAACGCAACTTGCTACGCGAAACGTTAGAGACACTAGACAGTAGACCTTTTTCCGAAGAGAAGATCCTTGGCTCAAGGCTATACGCGTCACTGGCCAGCAAAGCGACGCGGGCATTGCTAAGTTTTCTAAAGACGACCGGACTACGCGACCGCTTATAAGCGTGGAATGGACAAGGTCACATCTACACACACGTTGCCCTTCACTTCTCTCTCTCTTCTCCTTTAATCCCGTCAACCCTCCCCCAATGCAGGGTAGCAAACCAGACGTGTGTCTGGTGGACCTCCCTGCCTTTCATTTCTTCCCCTCCTCCTCCGCCCTCCTTATTTAAGTAAAATTCACTTTAATAAACTGTGCGCACTTTTGCTTTAGCATGCGCCATAAGCAACTGGCTCACCTAGTTAAGTTAAATATTACTTCTGGTCCTATTGGATATTCTTATTCGTGGTAATTCATATGTAGCTCACCTTTATTCATTTAAATTTTCACTGGCTTCGTGAAGGCACGTGTCAAACGTTATTTATATTGTCGCGGTGCAGCGCGAACCAAAGGCAGATAAACGTATAAACGTTCACACAGCGACTCTCAGCAGCCGAACAGCCAGATCGCCTTCTTTATCTTCAATCAGCCAGAGCCCCACTACCTGGTGTCCGCCAAATCCCCTAATTGTTGTTTCGGTCCACCAGTACACACGCGTCATTTGCCCCCCCTCTTAATGAGCATCGCCCCGATGCTAAACCAGTAGTCCAGTTTTTTTTGTCTGTTCTTTAAGAAGTGTCTTGCGCAGTCACTACCTTTCATAAGGCTTCATGCGCACAACGTGAACTAGTTCAGGACGGTGCTGGCGAAGCCTCGTACTATATGAACTGTCAGGGATGACCTCGTACGTAACATCACTCAGTCGTCGCAGTACTAGATATGGGCCAAAGTATCTCCTTAGAAGCTTTTCAGAGAGTCCTCGTTTCCGTATGGGCGTCCAAACCCATACTCTGTCGCCGGTCTGGTAAAAGACTGTTCTGCGGCGAGAATTGTAGCGGCTCGCGTCGTACTCTTGTTGTTGCTGGATTCGCAGGCGTGCTAGTTGCCTTGCTTCTTCCGCTCGTTCTGTAAACATCTCGGCGTCTGGTTCGATGTCGTCGCATTCGTGCGCTAGCATTGCATCTAACATGGTTCGTACTTCCCTTCCGTGAATTAGGCTGAACGGGGTCATCTGGGCTGTTTCTTGCTTGGCAGTGTTGTATGCAAACGTGATATATGGCAAGATTTCGTCCCAGTTTTTGTGTTCGACGTCTACGTACATTGAAAGCATGTCTTCAATTGTTTTGTTCAGACGCTCTGTAAGCCCGTTCGTTTGCGGGTGGTAGGCGGTGGTCTTGCGATGGGTTGTTCCACTCAGCATGAGGACTTGTTCCAAAAGAGCTGCCGTAAATGCGGTTCCTCTGTCTGTGATTACGACGCTTGGTGCACCATGCCGCAGGACAACGTTCTCGATGAAAAATTGTGCCACCTCCGCTGCTGTACCTCTCTGAATAGCCTTTGTTTCAGCATAACGGGTAAGGTAATCAGTCGCGACAATAACCCAGCGGTTCCCAGCAGTAGAAGTAGGAAGTGGGCCCAAAATATCCATGCCAATCTGGTCGAATGGTGTTCTTGGGACCTGCACGGGCTGCAGGAGGCCAGCTGGTTTAATCGGTGGTGACTTCCGTCGCTGGCAGTCGAGGCAAGTACGAACATGGTGTTTTACGGCAACGGTCAGTCTTGGCCAGAAGTATCGCTGCCGTACTCTGGCCAACGTTCTTGTGTAACCTAAGTGGCCTGAAGTCACCTCGTTGTGGCATGCTTCGAGTACTTCGGAGCGAAGGGCTGCTGGGATGACGAGCAAATACGCAGATCCTGTCGAAGAGAAGTTTCTTTTGTATAGTACTCCGCTCCGTAAGCAAAATGATGACAATGCTCTTACGAAAACAGTTGGTGCCTTCTGAGATCTCCCCTCCAGGTAATTAATTAGGGCAAGTAACTCAGGGTCGCCACGTTGTTGCTGTGTAATAGCGATTGAGTCAAGCACACCGAGAAATGCTGTTTCCTCCTCATCGGATAGAGTTGCCGATTCAATGGGTGAGCGGGATAGACAGTCGGCGTCCATGTGGCGCTTTCCTGACTTGTGTACGACAGTCATGTCGTATTCCTGCAGCCTGAGACTCCAACGCGCTAATCTCCCGGTAGGATCTTTAAGATTTGTCAACCAACACAGTGAGTGGTGGTCGCTGATGACTTTGAAAGGGCGGCCGTATAAATACGGGCGAAATTTTGTGACCGCCCATACCACGGCGAGGCATTCCTTCTCAGTCGTGGAGTAATTAGTCTCAGCGCGTGTTAGTGTTTGGCTTGCATAGGCGATTACTCTTTCTGTGCCCTCTTGCAGCTGCACAAGCACAGCTCCCAAACCAATATTGCTGGCATCCGTGTGTAGCATCGTTGGGGCTTTCTCATCAAAGTGGGCAAGCACTGGAGGCGTCTGTAGTCGCTGGCGGAGATTCTTAATAGCAGCTTCCTCTTCGTTGCTCCATTGGAAAGCAACGTCTTCTCTCGTGAGGCGGGTCAACGGTGATGCGATGCGTGCGAAGTCCGCGAAGAATCGCCTATAATACGCACATAGTCCGAGGAATCGTCGGACAGCCTTCTTATCAGTCGGCACTGGGAACTGTGCAACAGCTGCGATCTTTTCAGGATCAGGACGAACGCCTGCGTGACTGACAACGTGGCCAAGAAATTGCAGCTCTTCATAGCAAAAGTGACATTTTTCAGGCTTCAACGTCAAGCCCGCAGTATGGCTTGTAAAACTGCCTCAAGTCTTTTAAGATGCTGGTCAAATGTTGCGGCGAAAACTACAACATCATCAAGGTAGACCAAGCAGGTTTGCCACTTCAACCCAGAAAGTACGGTATCCATAAGTCTTTGAAAGGTAGTAGGCGCTGAACATAAACCAAAGGGCAAGACTTTAAATTCATATAAGCCATCTGGTGTCACAAAAGCAGTCTTCTCGCGGTCTCTTGGGTCTACCTCGATTTGCCAATACCCACTCCTTAAGTCCATCGATGAAAAGTAACGAGCATGTCGAAGTCTGTCGAGAGGGTCATCTATACGAGGAAGTGGATACACATCTCTCTTTGTCACCTGATTGAGTTTTCGGTAATCTACACAGAAGCGCAGGCTGCCATCTTTTTTTTAACGAGGACTACAGGTGACGCCCAGGGGCTTTTTGAGGGCTGAATGACGTCATCTTCTAGCATTTTGTCGACTTGCTCTTGTATCACTTCGCGTTCTTTTGCAGCCACGCGATAGGGGTTTTGGTGAATTGGTCTTGTCATGTCCTCGGTAATTATCCGATGTTTGGTTAGAGGCGTGCGGCCAACTCTTGATGTTGTCGAAAAGCAGTCTTTGAATTCGGCCAGTAGCTCAAAAAGCCTCTTTCGCTCGTTCTTAGGCAAAGTAGTGCAAACGTCAAGAACTGGTGTCGAATCAAGTTTTGGTGCCTCGTCGACTACTGCCAAGCAGCCTTCTGCGTCTGTGATATCGTCGAAGTAAGCGACGGCCATGCCTTTTGGAAGGTGCCGGCGCTCATCACTAAAATTTGTCAGAAGCAAGTCCGTGCGTCCAGCGGCGATACTGACGATACCTCTTGCGACGGAAATGCCGTGTGTGAAGAGGAGCGAGGTTATTCGGTCTGCTACTCCTTCGCCGTCAAACTGGACAGCGGCTGCCACAGAAACAAGCGTGCATGACCGTGGAGGGAGAACCACATCGTCATCAGTTAGACGCAATTGATTCGGTCGCGCCTGTGTACAATCAGGTGCGCCCGAACTGTTGCGGAATGTAATCAAACTGTCTGGGATATTGATGACGGCGCCGTACTCTCGTAAGAAGTCCATACCAATAATTAGATCCTTGCAGCATGCGGCGAGAACGACGAACGACGCAACGAAAGAAGAACCTCCTATGTCAATTCTCGCTGTGCATCTTCCAGAGGGCATCAATAACTGACCACCTGCCGTCCTTATTTGAGGGCCTGTCCACGGTGTCTTCACTTTCTTGAGGCGCATGGCGAGGTCCTGACTGATGATAGAAAAGTCGGCACCGGTGTCGACTAAGGCTGTTACTTTCTGGCCGTCAAGAAAAACACTCAGGTCAGCGGTCACAATGTCGTCGCTCTCACGTCTTGTCGAATTTATAGCGTCGTGTAAGGGGGGCTTTTCGTCGTCATCTTCATGGCCTGCAACCTTACCCCCGGAGGTCGCCGCCCTCAGTTTCCCCGTCGCGGGCTGGGTGACCTTCTTGCGTTAAGGTCCGCGGAGGTACGTCGGTGTGATGAAGGTGAATGAGCGGGAGAAGGAGAGCGGGATTGACGTCCCAAACCTGGCTGGCGGGTAGGTATTGCCTCCTCGTCGGAAGTACGGTATTCGTAAAAGTGAGAACGGGCTCCATGGAAAGAGGCGTCCTCCCGGCGTGGTATGTATTCTTCGTTCGCACGTCGATCGTCAGACCATGTTCGAAGTGGGCGGAACGAATCATTGCGGTGCCAGCAATGACGGGCAATATGACCTGCACCTCCGCAGTTGAAGCACAGTGGACGTCGATCGATTGTACGCCACGCGTCTGTTCTTCGGAGTGGTGGACGTCTGAGCCTCCCTTCTTGCGACGATGTCCATGGTGCTGCTGTGGACGCCTGGTGGTACGTCGGTTGGCTTGGCGGTCGGCTCAGGGTCTGCTCCTGCCGCGGTGACCAAGGGGCCGTCGGCACTGGGTGATATGGCGGCGATGTGCCAGATGGTGAACGTCGCAGAGCATCGGCATAGCTCATGGGACGGTGCTCGTCACCAGGACCAGCGGTAGAAAAGGCGTGGCGGATTTCGTCGCGTACCAGTTCAGCGACGGACGCAACGGGGGTTTGAGCAACCGGATTCCGGAACCTTTGAAGCTCTTCGCGAACTATCTCCCTAATGAGGTCTCGCAGGGAGCTTTGATCCTCAGGTATGGCGGCAGCATTGATTGGGGCGCTGCTAGACATTCGATGATACTGCCTGCATCGTTGATGGAGCGCCCGCTCGATAGCCGTAGCCTCCTTAATGAAGTCAACTACGGTACTTGGAGGATGGCGCAGTAGCCCGGCGAAAAGTTGCTCCTTAACGCCGCGCATGAGGTAGCTCAACTTCCTATCTTCACTCATGTTCGGGTCAGCTCGACGAAAAAGACGAGTCATATCTTCAGCAAACATAGTAACGCTTTCATTGGGTTTTTGAACCCGTAGCTCCAATAGCTTCTGCGCACGGTCGCGTCGATCGACATTGGTGAACGTATCGACAAGCTGTTGTCGGAAGTCGCCCCAAGTTAACAGACTGGATTCTCTGTTCTCATACCATATTTTCGCGCCGCCGTCAAGGTAGAAATAAGCGCGTGAGAGCTTTTCTTGTTCAGGCCACAGATTAATCTTGGCGACACGCTCGTAGTGCTCAAGCCAGTCGTCCACGTCTTCATGGGCGCCGCCACTGAAGTGATAGGGAACCAGTGGTTGAAAGATGGTTACCTGTGAAGGCTGTGTTGGCGGGGGGCCTTGGGGCGCCGGTTGCGGACTGGCGTTGGCCATTTGTAGAGGTAATCGGCACTTGCGAGGTTCCGTGGAAGGCGTGAACTCTGGAGCGAGGCCTATCAGCCGCCGACTGAACCGGTGCACGGGAGTTGCAATGGGTGACAATGCGTCCGAGCTCGATGAACGGCTCCCAGTGGGGGTATGGAGCATTAGGTAGGGTTGCGTCCCAGCACTTCCACCAGTGTCGCGGTGCAGCGCGAACCAAAGGCAGATAAACGTATAAACGTTCACACAGCGACTCTCAGCAGCCGAACAGCCAGATCGCCTTCTTTATCTTCAATCAGCCAGAGCCCCACTACCTGGTGTCCGCCAAATCCCCTAATTGTTGTTTCGGTCCACCAGTACACACGCGTCAATATATAATGCCAGCGGACGGTGATGGCGTCTGATTCAGGATTCTTAAAACTCATCAGACATGTATGGCTTTGAACTTAATAAGATAGGGCTCTTCATTGGTATTATTGAATGATCACGTAAATTAAAAAAAATAAGACGGGCTGCATTTGTGGAGCCAAGCCTAAGATAAGTGTGGTACTATGAGCAGTCTTCTTTGTTTTAGATGCGAAGCATCTAATACTCGAGGCTTGTAGTGCGGCGCCGTCCGCAATCTTCCTCCTCCTTCTTTCACCATCTGTGCATCCCTTCCTCCTCTACACACCGCGCGCGCTTCACTCCTCCACCATCTGTGCACCCTTCCTCCTCTACACACCACGTGCGCTTCTCCTCTTCACGAACATTCGCTAGCTGTATAATGTAGCGCGCATGCGCCGTCACGCTTCGAGAACATCTGCAGCTGACGCGCGCGCATGCGCCGTCGCGCTTCGAGAACATCGGCAGCTGACGCGCGCGCATGCGCCGTTGCGCTTCTCCCCCTTCTCGAACATTCGACAGCTGACAGTGCATGCGCCGTCGCGCTGTATATATACTCAAGGTCGGCGCTCGCTCGCTCAGTTGCCGCTCGTCGGTTGGTTTGTACGGCGCGTCGACGTCCAAGGTCGCGGTGAAATGAATTCTAACGAATCCACACCTAACCTAACCTAACCTTCGCACTTCTATCGTTAGAAAACGTTTTACTCGCTACTTTACAATGTTTTCTACAAGATTACGACAGTTTCATGCGCTTTCACATTAGATATCGCAGTTCCTGACTTGTAGAAGGTCGGTCGCGGTGAAATGAATTCCAACGAATCCACAAACACAATGATCGACGTCCCTTCGACCAGCGCTGCCCTTTCGCATACGTGTGTACGTGTTCACTCATTTAACACCCCCTCCTACAACCACGTTAACCAATTTAGCCATCGACCCAAGTAAGTCGCAATTTAACACCCCATTTCACAACCACGTTAACCAATTTAGCCATCAACCCAAGTAAGTCGCACGTTAACACCCCGTTAACCAATTATATGCTCCGCATCCTCCTCAGTGTTCCCCCGAGGGAAGCTGCGGGCAATTTTTTTTAATTCTTCTCTTTCTTTTCTTCTTCCTTTCTCTCTTCTTTTCTCCCTTTATTATTATTTATATCATCATCAACAAAGTGCTCGAAGAACAAGTGGAAGAAGACTTCTGTTTGTCACGAGCGAGCACTCACATGGCTAGCCGGCATATTGTTTTGCCTGCCTTACGCCAAGCTACGACAGCATACGCCAGCTCGGTCCCCTAATGCGAACAATCGAACAATCTTGATGCGAACAATCTTGACCATATTATTTACGCCCTTTCTTTTTATATTTTTCATTGGGCTACGCGTTATGCAAAAGATAGAGTTCGTAAACTACCTGCAGTGGCGTAGTAAGAAAGGGTGTGCTTGGGCTTCGTAGCCTTGGGTGTGGTGCCACAAAAAGTTGTCGCCGAGTATAAATCTGCCTAACATTCAGTTAGACAGATTTATACTCGGCGAGTTCCAGGCTGGCCGGAGACGCAGTAGGTATTTGGTGTAGCGTCTGGTGTGGCGTCGCAATCCCCCCAACTTGGTCCTGGCTATAGTTATACTAAAGTTCTGTCCAACTAGGAGGCATTGCCCTGGCTGATGTCCGGGGCTCGCGTCAAAGAGGCGTTTCCCTCGTTCTTGTACTACGTTCTGAGGTCGAAGAGGGGGGTAATTCTTGGATGCCGCCTCCAAGTACGACGGCCTGATGGTGCGGGCGACAGTAGCATGCAGGTCACAAACCACAACGGTTACAAGACAGAGGAAACAGCCTTTCCCATCGTAGCCATAAACGCCGCAAATTAAAAAAAAAGTTAGCTGTGAAATTCCTGTGGAAGTGTGCACTGTCTCCACATCGACGGCACATCCGCTGGATTCCTTATAGTCACAGGTTACACGATGGCCTGCGTCCTTGATGTAGTTTGGAACAGGCGACCGGGTTTTCATTTCCATTCTGACGTATCGCGTCCCAGTTGTCACAGTTGGGGGCTACCCCATGAGTTCTCTGCCTATGTTCAGCACCTTACCGTGGGGGGACAATGCTTGTGCAAGGACCTTCCCGGGGACGCGGCATGGCAGGAATCTAATGGTGACTTGCGCGACTTGACGCCCCAGGGAATGACAGCAACGCCCTCTCTGATGATGAGGTGTGACGCGTCGACGATTCCAGTCAGAGCGGCTTCACTAATGCCTAGTTCACACTGAAACATCCGCTTTCTACAGCGACCGAAATTTACCTGCCGCCAAAACGCAGCGTCGTTCGCACTGGACGCGCCCCGTGCCGCCGAATATGCCATCTACTACGGGGCGAACGCGGGATGGATGCGCTGTCACCCGGTTGTTGTCGCGGCTCGCAAACGCCAGTACGCTGTCCGGAGGTGTATACTTCGACGATTCTCGTACGCAAGAAGCAAGAAAAGACAGTACTGCTTACTTTGGTGGCAAGTGGCTGTCTTGTAATGCACGAAAAAAAACAGAAAAACCACCGACGCCAGTGGTGTTGGTGGGTTCGCTTCGCTCTGCAAGACCGCAACAAGCTCGGTCACGCCAACAGCAAGCTTTGTCACCTCTTTCACGAAATACGGAGCACCCCGCCGCAGTGGTCTAGTGGCTAAGGTACTCGGCTGCTGACCCGCAGGGCGTGGGTTTGAATCCCGGCTGCGGCGGCTGCATTTCCGATGGAGGCGGAAATGTTGTAGGCCCGTGTGCTCAGATTTGGGTGCACGTTAAAGAACCCCAGGTGGTCTAAATTGCCGGAGCCCTCCACTACGGCGTCTCTCATAATGATATAGTGGTTTAGGGACTTTAAACCCCACATATCAATCAACGAAATACGGAATTGAAGTAGGCACAGAGTAGGTTAAACTCCCGTTGGTTTCAGCATTGAGTTACGTGCACTGCGGCATAACAAGTGAGTAGGGCTTGTCCACCAATTTTCAAAATTCCTTGACTAGCGCTCCTATTGGTCCACGGTAAAAAATTGGTCCGAGAGCGATCGGCGCGGAGAGGGCCCTTTCGGCGGATCTCGTCACCGCCGAACTTGATTCGGAGCAATTTCGGCGGCCGCAATGCTCAGTGTGAATGCGGCTTCATGGTGACTTCGTAATTCCGGCCTCCAAAGCGCCGTGCATGGAAGACCTCTTCAAACGCTACTATCGAAGGCGTTGCTTAAACGAAGTCTCCGGGACTTGTCCCCTTGGGACAATAACGTCGAAGGCTAACACCTACTTCGGGGGCTGCCTTGCCATGACGGGCGTCCGCCAGCCCAGAGGCGTCTTGAGATGCTAACAAATATGCGGGTTTAGAAAAAAATCAAACTGCACGGAGTGAATGACGATTAGTGGGGCGAAGCTTCGTATAGTTTTATCGGTAAACCGTGAATCGTGTCCACCTGTCCGACCGTCCACCTGCCTGCCTGACAGACAGACAGACAGACTAACAAAGCGAACAAAATATCTGCGATGAAGTATCCGAAAAAAGATTATTGTAGCTAAAGATTACACTGGGCCGCTCAAGACTTCAAACAGTGAAGGTGATCAATCCTGGCGATTAGTAGCCGCGTATTTGGGTGTGCTGATCTTCCTAAGGCGGCTGATAGCCACAAGTGCCTCGGCTTGACCAGGCATGGCTCATTTGTATTGATTTCCAAGACACGCACATGTAGCACACTCTAGCAGATGCCCAATAAATTCATGACATAAAGGGCTGCTAGGCTACAGCGAACATTTAAAACCTAGCGCGGTCTTTACCCAGCTGCTGCGTGGCTCGTGCCCGACTCAGCGTGGCCTCACCCCAGCTTTCGTGGTAGTCAGATATTAATTTATTACTAATAACATCGCCTATACTTTTCTTTTGCATCACTTTGCGTTAGTTTTCACCAAGATGTGTCAAAAGGTATAAAGTAATAGTAACTTTAATAAGGATGAAGTTATGCCGTTAAATAAACGAGGATAGCTACAAGATATTTTGGAAACACGTGGATGGCTCTGGCACTGCGCGTAAGAAGACTCCACTGCCTCGATAAGCAAGTGATTGATGCTCCCACCAGCTCAATTAGAAGGGGGTGTAAACTTGAGGGAAATCACTGCAGATGACACGCATATCAACTGTCGTAACCAGTGGGAAATCGAAAGTAGCGTGCTTGTCGCACACCGAGGTTTCTAGACCCGCCAGAAAGATTCTACTCTCGCCGGGAAAACACTACGTTCTTACCTCAAACAACGGCGCAATTGACGTTTGAGGAAACGGAGTAGCGGGAACCCCACGAAAAGGATTCGCTGGGCACTCTTGCTATGCTCGTACTCTCGTTTCTTGGCAGTAAAAATGAATTTAGCACAGGATTTACAAATTGTAACAGAAGGACACTCTTTCAGAGATGTGGCAATGACGCGCCCATTGTATATGTTGTACATTTAAACTGTGTTACAGTGGTCAGTGCAATATGGCACTCACATTAGCTTTGAACTATGTGCCGTGCTTTCTTACTGGTTGTAAAAATTAGCGTCTTTTTCGTCTCAATCATTGCTACCTCACCCGTTCCCGTGAGGGCCCGGGTTCAAACGTTGCCTCGCCAGGAAAGGTTATTTTGTTTTCATTTCTTTCTATATTCACTCTCCCCTCCAGTTACTTGAGCTGCTTGACGGTGTATTACTACCATTATCGCATCTACTATGAATTCTATGACTGCCCAGGGTAGACTATGAGAGCTGCCATATGTAAAAGAAAGCGAAAACTTTACAGATCTTAGATCTGTAAGGAGAGAGTGAAAGAGAGAAAAGAGGAAGGCAGGGAGGCTAACCAGATGCTGAGATTCCGTATGCTACCCTCCCCTAGGGTTGGGAAATAGAGGTGGAGAGAGAGGGAAAGAGAAAAAGTAATCGCGTACACACACACACACACACACACACACACACACACACACACACACACACACACACACACACACACACACACACACACGTGCGCGCGCGCGCAGGTGCGAAATGAAGTGTGTAGTTAATTGATCGCGCATGAAAGTCTTGCGAGACAAAGAACGGATGAGCAGCCGCATGAAATATCACTGTAAGAGACAATTCGTTTATTATATTTTGCGTGTATGAACCAGTATAGGCACCCGACAGTGAACCATAGGGCGCAACGAAGCTCTGCGGGCCACCTCAGCATTGTTGGTACCGACCGCCAGGGATACTAAGAAAATGGAACGCTCGCTGAACACAGTGACTCGCTGAAGTGTCAGTGCCCTTTTTGGCATGTTTGCAAAGAACGCTTCCTGGGCGATTACATAATCAGCCGTGACCGCTTGGTCACAACTAAAAAAGAAAATGATATGCACGTGCAAGTTTGGTATTGCTGCGTCTGCTCGCTAGGGTATACGCATTGGAAGACTCGGCTTTGCTGCGCCTAATCGCTAAGCTGTGTGTTCTGGTGCTACCATCAGATCTCGTAAACTGCATTGCCGGGTGCATATAGAATGTATTCACGGCAAGAGCGCCACGGGAACCACTGTCATCCCCGGTGCCCCCGGCAAAACCTCACTAATTTGTCACAGCTGACATGAAAGAAATGCTATTTGTAACATTTACGACGCTTGATGCAGATAAAAATAAAATCCAAAACGCAGAAAATGCAGGAACTGTTATGATCAATAATCGAAAATAAACAGAGGTGCTTATGCTCGAATAAAAATATGTAGACTAAGAAAATATGGCTCAATGGTAAGTGTACTTAGATTTTTTAAACCCATCCGTTCACTATTTTTCGGGAACAAAGACTGTAGACGGCCTAAATAATTCACTTATAACTGGTAGCTTATGCCGCACATAAATGGAAGTTATATAAAGCCGTAGTTATGCCAGACATATTTTTTTGCTAAGTCGTTAGTTAGGCCTGACCATAGTTATAGTGCGAGAACAGAACGACGTGTCCTTCTTGTCTCGTTGTCGTCGTTCTGTTCTCGCGCTATAACTATTGTCATGTCATACCAACTAGCCCGAGCTGCCACCTTTCAACGTTAGTTAGTCTGTGTTTTTCAAGCTGTATAGTAGTTTTGTAGCCCCATCAACCAAAAGTGCTATGTACAGACAGACAACCATTTCTGGTTTCAAAAAGTTAGAAATGAACACAAACATTCCTGTTTGTTCCATTTTTATTCGTCCTCTAAATTGCAAACGAGTTAACAAAGTAACAAAAATGGACTAAAACATCTAGTGTTGTCTGTTGTCACAAATACGTCATCACACGGCTTGTTGCTGTTAGGCTGTCACAGAGTTGCTTGCCGAGATTGTTTCTGAAAAATAGAGAAAATTGCAGTTTGCGAATGAGAGACCATGATCTTCAGGTAGCTTGCAGTATTGCGGAATTAGCTGCTATCAAGCGATAAGTATATTAACGACTATTTGTTATTAAGTAACTGTTTCATGTGCCGTCTTGTTCAGTATGAAACTTGGTATATCAATATTGCGCTCTTTTCAAGTTGTTCAACAGGATGTAGCTGACTAAAGGAATATACTACGAACTTTATATTTGTGACTAGATTGACAAAAGGTGTGTAATCTGCCAATGTACTGTCTGTGAATTGAATAGTCAATTATATCTTTTGTTGATCGTTGACTTAGGTTAGAGCATCTCAGATATGCTGTCATGTCATATGAATAATATGCAGTTGAAAATAAACTAAAGTTCAATCAAGGTCAGCCGTTCAGAGTAAAGTTTAAGCTCTCGAAGTGACTAGAGATCGTCGAACAGGGAATTTTCCTGCAGCCAAAATATCGATAAAAGCAGTTGTCTTCTTCAAGGCAGCAACGCCAAAGCAGAAATGTTCTCTTGCTGCTTTGATGTATCAAATTCCACATGCTCGAACGTGTGTCCCACGAGAATACCCTGTTCAACCCTTCCTCGTCTAGCAGTTTTCGCAACACTATGGAATTCGATCGTTTCTAACCAGTTTTGTATTCTTTAGAGCCTATTCTTCTCGCTTAGCTTGCCTTACAGACTTCGGTTTCGCGTACAGTCATACCGCCACAGAGGGCGTGACCGACTTCATCTGTTACATGCTTGTGCATGGCGGAGTTGAAACACAGCCATGGCAGGTAGCAAGCTTGCAGGGTTGATGAAGTTGGGACGTACGCAGGAATAAAACGCAATTGGTTCTTACAAGACAGGATAAATGGGTAATTATAGGAATAGGTTTTGATCCTTCAGTGAACACGCAACCGGCTTTCGCGGATGTTGCTGGTCAAGATGGTGAAACGAAGACGGTATAAGTGTTGAAGCTTTTCGTCTGTCTTGACGAGCATACCTTGTATACAATCTTGGATTGCTGCCTGAACAATTGCAACACATATGGCCCTGCTGACGAGGAAGGAATTCGTCGGTGTTGTATTAGCGAATATCTTACCACTTCTTGAGCACGGTGGGGTATCCGAAGGCGTCTAGCCCGTAGCCGTAGTTGAGGCCGTACGGGGTGAGGCCGTAGACGTAGCGCAGTTTCACCGGGTGGGCGTCGACTCGGTGGCTGTAGCTGACGCCCGTGGTGCGGTAACCGAACGGTGTAGCCACGTTGTGGACAATCCGTGTAGCTGGCACCACCCGATGAACCGTCTGTACCGCAGCCACGGGAGCAGCGTGAACTGTCGCGACAGCCGGGACGGTGGGGTAGCCGGCCACCGGTAGGCCGTAGGTGGGGACGTAAACCGCAAAGGCGTTGCTCACAAGAGCGGCGAAGAGGCACAGAACCTGGAAGGTAAGGGAGCGCCCATTGACTTTTCATTAAAACCTATATGGGAGAATCGAGCTTTTACACGTTTTGTGCAGAGATAAAGCACTCTGCACACTCTCAAATTGAAGCAGTCGTAGAGGCAGTTTTGTGCAGGGATGAAACTACTTCCTATACTCTCAAACAGAAGCAGTCGTAGACGGAGGGTGTACTGATATTTTCTCGACTGAAAGCTTGCATTGAAAACTTTAGTGCAAGATCTTTTTAACGTGGTGAATTATTTGTAAGCAGCCTAAAAAAAAAGAAGGACATTCGTTCAGGCTGTAATTGTTCCCAGTTCAATTTCCTGCCTATAGCGCGTGTCAGGTCTCAAGGTGCCCGGTGAAATGCGGGTTTTCGCTTATAATTACTAATCAGTTTCATTTTCAAATGAAAGTTCATCTCCCAGTAGCCCCAGCTTACAACAATGCAAAAAACCTGTAACTTGGTACTTGCATACGCCCTTCAAATGGGGGCGTCTATATCTTGCAACGCAACGCGGAAAGAAAAGCCTGCTTTCTTTGAGAGAAATAGCATCATTTGCAACAAAACAGTCCAGCTTGTCTCTGAGATCTTCACGAGATATAAACGTGGTTATATAATGAACATAAGAAACATAAAAAGGACATAATGTCGCATATGCAAGGCTCTTCAAATTGCACATTCCTAAAAAAATGTGAATGAATCCTAAATGCAGAGTTTATTGCAGCAGTAATTCCTAGCAGCCAGATTCAAGGAGACGTGGTTATCAGGAATGTTTTAAGACATCAGTTTTCAGCAAAAAATAATGTTTGATCTAACGATGCCATACGAACAGCTTCAGCTACGAATTTTGAAAGCACAAGAAAAAGACGCCATTTTTACTCACTGCAATCATGGTGAATTGTGCGGTTCCTTCAGTCGGCTCAAAAGAACTGATGTTTGGACAGAGGGGCTCCGTGCTATTTTATATCCAAAGCGACCAAGCACCACGAGACTACTGTTGCCTCTTTTTTGTACTCACTGTTGATTGGATATCACTTTATCAAGGAACGTGTCGAAGCATGAGGCCAGGAGGTTAACCCTAAACGTTGGCTCACCTGTTTTTTGCACGCCGGGTACAACACACGCATAGCTTACTATCTGTCGCAATGAATCTTATAAATATGGTGACTACGCCTGCTAGGAGTCTTGCGAAGGTGAGAAGGGTAACGGAGGTCTCTTTCCGAGGACGTCATACTTCCAGTCGTACTCAAAACATAGTGTTGCGCTCAACTGCTTTGCATATCTTGGGACGATCAACAATGCTAAAAAAGGAGGCAGCGCTGTCATTTTATTGAGTAAGACACGTACACATGCTGACAGCCTTTCCCGTCGAGGCAGTGTTCTGTACTAATGGCTTAAGGCCTTACACGGCGCATTACCTTGAAATTTACGGCTTTACGCTTAAGAACTATTATATACTGCCGCACCGCCGTCGGGTCAGTGGTCTTCGTCCGCGTATCTCGCGGCCATCTTCTCGTTGCTCCGATGTGCCCCACCACTGTCGCCACACTTCCAAATTTCATGTGCGGATTGACTAGTGAGCGAGGCACCTTTTGCGATTGTGTCATTTCATTCGACTGTGTTGAGATTTTTGTGAAGAAGTGTGTATCATTTTCGATTATAGTTATTCAGTTGCATACTTTAGAGTCGTCATCTACTTGCCTATTTTTGCTCCAACGCAGAGGGAAAGTGATTGTCCGCATTAATATTTAGCGCAACCACTGAATACAAACCATGCAGACGTTGTCCAAGTTTCAAGTGTCCCGCAGAAGCACGCCTTCGTGCAGAACGTTTAGTAACGATTCCTATAGCACGTATTATTCCACCTCTCACTGCTATACTTTCTAAACGAGGCAAATTTGTATGTGACTTTTAGTAGAACAGACCGCGGAGTAGTTAGTTGTACGCCTTTTGTCTAGGGTACCGTAATGTACGGGTATTATGTCGAATGGCAAGGCTTCAGAAATGCATAGCATACATATGCACGCAATAAATGATCATGAGTGAGGTGAAGCGTCCCTCGGTTCGTCCGTATGTCTGTCTGTCTGTCTGTCTGTCTGCCTGCCTGCCTGCCTGCCTGCCTGCCTGCCTGCCTGCCTGCCTGCCTGTCTGTCTGTCTGTCTGTCTGTCTGTCTGTCTGTCTGTCTGTCTGTCTGTCTGTCTGTCTGTCTGTCTGTCTGTCTGTCTGTCTGTCTGTCCACCCATCCGTCCGTGCATCCATCTGTCTGTCTGTCTGTCTGTCTGTCTGTCTGTCTGTCTGTCTGTCTGTCTGTCTGTCTGTCTGTCTGTCTGTCTGTCTGTCTGTCTGTCTGTCTGTCTTTCCGTCCATCCATCCATCCGTCCGCCCGTCCGCTTCTATCGCACTTGAGCACACAACTCAGGGACGGACAGATGGATGCTTCGCCGCACTCATTATCATTCCCTCAGTGGATATGCTTTGAATTTCTTATACGAGAAGCACTAGTGCCATCTAGTGATATTATTTCCTAGGACATGTACGCACAACGTTATCTAGTGAGCAATTCCTAAAACTTAATAGAAGTGGCTATTACTACAGCATACTACTATTACGAGGGAACCACCCACACCCTAAGGAGCTTGACCCTGAAAAAGAAAACGAAGTGAGAGGAAGGGGGAAGGGGTGGTTCATTGCTACCAAAATGCCATCCGGTGGCGCTATGTTCGGCAGTGCCTAAGAAAGCACGGCTATGCGCACCAGGTACGTGGGTACGGGGGAATGACCCAGGAAAAGAAAGCAAATTTGTACCAACGTGCCGGACGAGAACCCACACGTCCACAACGTCCATCGGCCTAAATAGTGAGAGATACTTTTTCTGCTCTATGTATGATGGAAGTGGGCTAAGGAAAGCTAGGTATAATATTTTTGCTGCCCACCAAGCGCGGATAAGCAGTATCGACAAACCACCACTGTACAGATAACCACCAGAGCAGCCCGAGAAAGCTAGATCGATTAACCACTGTTTAGAGTAACAGATAGCTGAGCTGCTTGGAAGATATTTATGCAGAAAGACTGGGTATACAGGGAACGTCGACTAAAAACTATGGCTGGATCCCCTCTCATACGTTTCAGCTCAGGGTTACCGTCAGACTGACGTCCTTCCATTTTGTAGACACCACTACATCTGTCCCTTTCCAGCCTTCTCCAATGTACCGACGTGGCCGGCTTCATGGCAAAGGTTAGCTCATATCCCTCAGAGGGATTATACTAGCAATTAGAACACTTATACGAGCTCACGCTATGCACTAGAATGAAAGAATTACCCAGCACGTGGATACTTTTGTCCACATTCAAGGCATTTGCAATCGTTACGAGCACTCGAGAATCACATAGGTAATCTCGACGCTTGCGACGAAAATAAGTATCAAGGTTCGAGTGGCTTTGAGTCACAATCACATTTACGTAGCGTATGTTACATTTACGTTAAGTTCACCTCTTTTAGATGACGAACACAGCTTACCATAGTAGAGCCACTTGTGCGCTTTTTCATCCAGTGGCCTTGGTAGAGCACCCACGTACTCAAAATTGTTAACCACCTTTGCTAAACACATGGCGTAATTTTTGTAAACACGGCGTCATCAAGTGTGAGACCAGTGGGGCGGATTTATGCCCTTGGCATTCGCTTGCCAGATCCTCTGTTTACTCACATTTCCACGGCGTAGAACTGGCTGTAATCTAAATTTTTTTATCGCAGAGGATCAACCTGAGATAAAGGTAGGGCGCAGCTATCAAAGGCTTATCACACGCTTTCACATAATCTAAATTGATTTTTAATTAGACAAAAATGTTAACAAAACCAACCGACGTGGCTGTGACATTATTGAAGGGCAAGTAAGTTGGTATGTCGCAGATGTTGCTCGCAACAGTTTGCCCCTTGTAGCGCTATTTTGTGGAACAGCTTGTAGCACTGTCCATCGTTGAAAACTTTTCTGAACACATTACGTCGAAACCATCCCCAGAATGTGAAATAAGGCCTTCGGTTCAAGGAACCAGGCCAGATGTCATCATAGGGACGGCTATAGCGCTCTCCCATAGTAGAGTACCAAGTACTCTAAATCGTTCATAACTTTTTTTGAACACACATTACGTAGTAATCGTAAACATCGAGGGCCAGCACGGGACGGCTTTAAGCTTTCCCATAGTAGAGTACCAAGTGCTCTAAATCGTTAACTACTTTTTCTAAACATTTATCCGTAACGGGACGACTTTATGTTCTTCCACAGTAAAGTACCAATTACTTCAAATTTTTAACCATTTTTTTTAACACACAGGTGCCGCTTGAAGATGTCGATTCGGCGTGCACTGCTGATGCGGCTTCAGCAATAGTGAGGCACACGGGACATCTTTCAGCGATCCCAGAGCAGATTACCGAGTACTCTAATTCGGTAGGTTCCCTTGTTACGTGGCCAAGGCTTCATGAGGTGTAAAGTACACTGGACGGTGTTGCTCTCGCATAGTAGAGTACCGTCTGCTCTAAATCACTAATTACTTTATCTAACACCCCTCCCCCAGCTGCAGTTCTGTAACTTTGTCTGTATGGCTAGTCGCAGATGGAAAACCGGTTTTGTTTTTCTGAGTCTTATGCACCGTCGTGAACTCGATTATGGCGTAATCTCTGTCAACATGGCCTCATCAAGTGTGATGTCAACGCAATGTCTTTATGTTCTCCCATAGCAGAGTGTCGAAAACTCCAAATCCTTAATTAAGCCCTTTTTTCTAAACAAAACCTATTTCTCGAATACTGAAAGCTTTGTTCTAAACTTTCTAGTGCTGCAATGCCTCAACTAATTGTCACGCAGTTCGTAAATCGTCTCAATTTACAGCTATTATGGTAGAAGGCAGAACGCTATAAAATGTTCAATTTTTTGTTTATTAGAGAGATTTGAATGTGAATCAAGAGTGCAATACCAAAAAGTTGAATCGATGGTTAAAGTGCCTCAAAGGGAATCAATGACAAGAGCATGGGTTTTCTATTCCCCTTCGCTAATGCCCCAGTACAAAATTATTTCAGGTTAAATTCACTTGAATAAACTTAACGCACTTTTGTTTTAGCATACCTCACAAGCAACTGGCTCCCCTAATTCAGGTAAATATTACTTCTGGTTCCATTGGATATTTCAATTCGCGGAAATTCATATGTAACTCACCGTTAAATGATTTAAATTTTTACTGGCTTCATGAAGGCAAGTGGCACACGTGATTTATGTATAATGCCGGCGGACGGCGACGGCGTCAGATGCAGGATTCTTAAAGCTCATCAGCCATGTAGGGCTCTTGTATTAATAAGATACGGCTCTTCATTGGTATCATTGAATGATGTAAATAATAAAAAATTGAGACGGCCTGAACTTGTGGAGCCAAGCCTAGGATAAGTGCGGAGCTATAGGCAGCCTTCTTTGTTTCTTTAAGTTGTTCTCTTCTTGTTCTTTTTTCTGTCTTCTTTTCTCCCTTCATTATTATTTATATCATCATCAACAAGGTGCTCGAAGAAAGAGTGAAAGAAGACTTCTCTTTGTCACGAGCGAGCATTCAAATGGCTAGCCTGCATATTGTTTTGCCTGCCTTACGCCAAGCTACGACAGGCTACGCCGGCTCGGTCCCCTAATATGATCCACACTGAAAAGCACGAGCCACAGACCGAAAACGCAACATTTCGGGTTTCTCGATCGAAGTAGTTATAACTGTGCATGAGCAGTTAGAGTTTCTCCGTTCATATATATTTGTCTTGCCATACCTACTGCCTCTTTATATGAGGCAGGATGTACGTATGGGCAGACAGATAGATATGAACGGCTGCCTTCTGCCAACCCCGAACGAAAGATTAAAGAAGATGCAGAATATTTCTGCGCAACATTGCTGTCTGCGCTAAAACATGCATGGAATACAATTGGCCACCAAGGTCGCTTGCGACACGAGGCACACAATTGATGCGATCCGGTCGGCAACAGCCCGTAATTTCGTTCACGGTGATTTGCCAGAACGAAAGCTTGATGACCATCGATCTGTAGACGAAACATACGCCGTGTGTGAAGGTGACTACTACGGAAGTCGTGGTGAAAAAAAGCTGCTACATACGTTTCTGGAAAGTATGCATTACATATATAAGGGCGCATATATTACTTGTACTGCGTCAACTCTTTGTTTGGATTGGCACAAAGCTGTAACTGTAGTGCACTACATTATAGTTTTGGCACAGCTCAGGAAGCTTCTGAAGCTACGACGACTACGTTCCCGAACACGAATTCTGAAAAGACATAAATAAACTAGAGGACTCATTCAACTTGCTTGTATCTTCATTTTGCCCGGATCTCTTGTAGTTGGGTATATGAAAAATTAATGCGTGAATGAACCTGGAGACGTTAGCGATAATGTATTGCAAGTTTCCGAATGCGATGAATGAGTGATTTAAAAGATATGTGGCCAGCGGAAACGACGAAGACCTTCAGCGAGAGCCGATAGTCGTTAATTTTGTTGCCCTACGGTGTAATTGGCTGACCGACAAACTTATGAGCTGTCTGGTTTAAAGTTTTGTTGAAGGTACACAGACACTCCACCACGTGTCCATGGATTCAGAACGATGGTTTTGATTACTGTGACGTGCACGTACGTATGGTGAACACTACTGTCATTGTTCTCTGCAAAAAGTGGCCCAGTCGGTCTTTAAGCGCAATAAGTGTGCTGTGTCACCACGCATTCGTCTATGCCAGAACACTTTGTGTTTCACCTTTCACATCCAAGACTACTATAATGGCTGGCCAGAAGGTGTTTCATGCTTCATGTACACATAATTACCTAGCATAAGGTTGTCTGACTTGATAATGCGATGGAAGAAGCAGCGCGACCTTGGCGTGTATTGAAGTTATTCAGAAGAAATAGTTTACCTGTTCCTGCTTCCAGTTTACCGGTTAGCCACAAAGTGGGAATATAGCACATACAAGTGGGTGCACGCTTTGTTGGGTTCGCATTTTTATTTGTACCGCAATCATGTTGACAAACACATGACAAACAAAAACGATAAAAAAGGAACGAGCACTGCAGTTTCTTTTCCAACTGTCCTGTACACTGGTAGTCATTCGGCCGTCTTGTAGGTCAATCTTTACCAGCAGGCCCTGTTACGGCGAGATTTATTAAAAGAAACACATGAGCTAACAAGCACACAAAGCAATTGTTACAAAAGCCATACAGAATCAGCTCTTTTTTGAAACACCCTGACAGGAACGTGATACATTATGAAAGTATTTTTTTATTGTTGCAGTAATACCAATAAAGTGCCTGTACACGCTAATCGTTTTCTATTTCCCTTAACAAACTTAATGCGCACGTTTCTTTCTCCTGCTATGTTGAAAGAGCTGAATGCGGAGGCACTGGATTGGTTGTTGCCATGACAGCGCAAGTTTTCTAGTCACACATCACTCATGTGACCTAGTTTTGTTGCCCATGCGGTGCATCATATGTTACTTGCATAGATTCCATTCTTGCTTCGTCCTGTTTACGCAATTTTATTAAACAAAGTACATGACCCACCACTCCGAACAAGTTTCTCATGGTTTCAAACTATTATTCACAGGCCATCTTCGGAAAGAGTACACGAGAAAAAAATAGCTAGTGCCTTTTCAGCAGTTGTACATAAGTTATTTTACAGCTTCTCTGAAATATTTTGCGCGCTCGTGATGCAATACTGTATTCTAAAATTGAATAATATGAAAGCATACATACTAAGTTACCATCTGCTTTTCGTTTTTGAAACTTCCGATTCAATTCGCATCAAATATTCATTTAAATTTTATAGAATACAAAATTTATTGTTACGTTATAGTTTTTCCAATAACGGAAATGAATGGTTCACGAACTATCCCGTCCAACTAAAAAAAAAGCAGAAAAAAACGTAGTGCTTCGCACCTTCGTGTGGGTTTATGTGCTGTTGCAACATTTGTGATTCAATGCTATGCTACTATTGAACAAGAATGACAATAACTCACTTCCATGGGCTCGCATGTCCATAGCCGTAGTTGGGACCATACAGAGAAGGACCCCACACGTTTGGTGGGGCATCCCATCTGTACCTGTAGCTGATCCCAGTGAAATAGTCACGAAAATACGTAGGCACATTGTGGATCGTTTTATACCCCGCGACGTGGGCTCCATAAGGAGGCCCGTACACGGAGGAGCCAAACGAGGCAAGGGTGCTGCCTATAAGGGTGGCGAAGAGGCACAAAACCTGCGGGAGATAAGACAACACATGTTTTTTTTCGAGTGGATGGTGCACTAAGGCTATCGAATGTTCTGTTAAGCTCATAAGTCACAGGTTCAAATTGAACGCCGAGTTGTGAAGTGCAACTAATGACCGAGCTGTGAGAGTACAGTATACATTAGCTTCATCGCCGGATTTTCTGCCCTCAAGGAATTGCGTAAGTTTGTTGAGACTGACTGATTCACAGATTATTTCTTCTGCGTAATATACAAGAGTAATCCGGTACTGCGGCTATTAAATATCATGCATATTAAATATGTAGATGCACCTAAATATTTGAAGTCCTTTGATGCGCTTCAACTATCAACTTAGTTGAAATCAAGAAGAGAAAATGGACATGGGCCGGGCATGTAGCGCGTAGATAGGATAACCGCTGGTCATTAAGGGTAACTAACTGGATTCCCAGAGAAGAAAAGCGGGTTAGGGGGAGACAGAAGGTAAGGTGGGCAGATGAGATTAAGAAGTTTGCGGGTATAAATTGGCAGCAGCAAGCACAGGACCGGGTTAACTGGTGGAACACTGGAGATGCCTTTGTCCTGCAATGAACGTAGCCAGGCTGATGATGATAATGATAATGATGCGCTTTCAAAGAAAGCATATTAGCATTTAGGCATCTAATTCACATCAACATGCAACTCCTGTGAAGTGAGTGAGAGAGAAAGAGACAGGGGGAAAAGGTGTAGAGGCAGAAGAAACAATTCTGTCTGCTTTAGCTCAAGATGAATATCGTGAGCGGAACGCTGAAAGCGGTGGTATAAGAGACCCTAAATTTCTCAGTTCGAAGATCAGAGACTGGATTGTTTCATTTTTCACTCCTCTTCCTAGATGCGCTGTCTTCTTCTCACTACTTATCTCTTCGCATAACGTGTGAAATGTCAGCACCAACCATGAGCGCATTAAGCCTTCGCGCTTTTATCTCCGTTTGCGCATGTCTAAAACGCAAGAAACGAAACAAAACCGTTTTTTCACGTATGATAGCCATGGGGGACTATACAGAACGGGTGTGCGACGTCATGTCAAGGCAGGGCAGGAGAAATTTACAACTGATACATTTTGCGCATGAAATGATCAAGAACTTATTGATTGATAACGCCACGTGCACAAACTGCTCGCGTCAGGAACTGTGCTGAAAATCAGGGTGGTGCAAACAGAGGATAACGCGCTTTTATGTTGGGACGTTGTTGGCAGGTTTGGGATAGTTGAAGAAATGGCACAGAATGTCTATATTTCTTGCCGATACTTCAAAGACGTTAGCCAACAACTCATAAAATGGTGCTAACACAACAATAGCTTGAATGTTTGGCGGGTGTCTTGGAATGATAGAACTTTCTGTAACTTGAAGTTACCTTTTTCACGTGTTAGAAGTAAGTTCCTACTTTCACAATGGTAATGTACTCAAACTTCAATCGTTTCATGGACGATAAAACAAGCATCAGCTCTGTTTTTCGTGCAAAAAATGTTTAGGTGTTACGACTGAACTTTACCCGATGAACGCTGTTTACTTTGGGAGACGTAATCTGGGAAGAATAGTTCAGTTGAGTTGAGTGAGAAAGGGGACACTTTCCCATTCTTCTCAATCCTACAGCCACACCATGTTACACAGCACAAAGCTTAAAAAACTATTACAAAGTCTTGGCAAATATATTGGGGAAGCATGCGCGTGAAAAATTCACAGATTAAAAAGACAGTCTAAAGAAAGAAGTCCAGTACAGTCAAGAGAGAGAAAGGACACAAGGAGAAAGGCAGGGAGGTTAACCAGGGCTGAGCCCCGGTAGGCTACCCTGCATTTGGAAAGGGGAGAGGAGAAGAAAATTTATAGAGGAGGAGAAAAGAGGTCACTGACTGGACCGACGCGTAACAGTTTAACATCACAAACGATGAAACAGGCCGGTGTCTTTGAGAAAACGCAGCAGTGCTTTCGTTGCCGTTCGGAAGTTGGATGGACAGTGCCATGGTCCCAAAAATTTCTCGACAGCGAAATCCCTTCTGTCTAGTTAATTTAAAACACTGCGCAAATGAAGCCTCTCGTTCGTGTATGCCGGGCAGTAACATGAAATATCTTCAATAGTATCATCAACGGCGCCGTCGTTGCACTCCGCGCTGTCGACCATCCTTATCTTAAATTAGTAGGCATTGGAGAAGGCTACGCCCAGACGAAGACGGCACAACATCGTACCTTGCTCCCTAGGAAGACCAGAGGGTAGCCGCAGTCGTAGAGATGGGTCGAGAGAATATAGTCGATGATGTGCGAACTGTGATGACTGCCACTTCTGGAGTGTCATGTTCTGCGCCAGCTTACTTGGATATCTAGCCGAGTCAAACCTAGATAAAGATATGGAACCAGTGTTTGTTTGTACTTGTGCATTTCTGGCTGCTTCATCGGCGAGGTTGTTGACGGAGATACCGCAATGACTTGATATCCACTGGAACACAACGTTGTGTCCTTGTTCGGTCGCATAGTGCAGCATTTCTCTGATCTCCCACACCAGTTGCTCGTAGGACCCGCGAAGCGGTAGAGTCAAGGATGCCGCAACAGTCCATACAATTAAGCTTTTGCTGAAGAATTGCCCTCTCTAAAATGATGCTGTTTTCGGAACGTTAAATATGGTGGTTTTGGGACGTGAAATTTTAGGTATCAATCAATCAATCAATCAATCAATCAATCAATCAATCAATCAATCAATCAATCAATCAATCAATCAATCAATCAATAAACCAATCAATCAATCAATCAATCAATCTCTTTAAAGGAAAGGAGACAGACTGGCCGTTGCCTTGGATGAGTCTGACTAGAAGACGTCAGGTCTTGATAATAACAGGCATGGCATTTTGGAAATCAATTTGCCCAAGAATAAATTCAAGGGACCAAAGACAACGTTTTTCTCGTCACTTTTCATTTTAAAAATGGCGTTCATTACATGGCTAGAGTCACAAGCAGTAATAACATGTAAGCGTCAATGCACAGTTTTTGTGGAAAGAACAGAGCTCTCAGTTCTACTTTTTCCTAAGAAATATATGGGGACGTTACGCATTCCGAAAATTATGATGGAGCTGCCTATTTCAAAAACTATCGGTGCAGCAAAGTTTGTGTGGTGTCCTTGAATGTTTGATGCGGAACTATCCACATAATATGATTGATGAAGACACTTGAATCATCATGCTATGTACGTCCCACTTCATGTGAGTGGTGTCTCACCCCACTCACACAGGCGGGTTGAATGGGACAAATTTTAGGCACGACAAGAATTTTTTTTACAGTTGCACGAGATGTGATGAAAGCTGTGCGTCTCGTAGTTTTGCAGCTTGAGTAGGCCTATATGATAGTCAATTAACCATCGATCAGTTTTGAAGTGCTACAAATCTAAAATAGAATTGTGAAACGTGTTATAGTCTTCCCGACTTTCTTCAAAAGCTTCAAATGACAGCGAAATCATTTGACCACACCATCGAACCAAGTCCTTAGAACAACCTCCGAGATTAAATTAAGTTTAAACATTGCTCATAATTTATGGAAACTAATCTGACGAAGAAAACTTGATGACAAACAAAGATAGAAGAATTCATGTACGAAAAGTTGGGAAATCAGCAAGTAGCTCAAATTACGAAAGAACAAGTTTCATGCCAAGAACACTTACGGCGATCATGGTGGAGGGCATTTGTTTCAGAGCACAAGGTGCTTGGAAGAACTGAATGGTGTATACTGAGCTCTGTAGCAGATTTATATCAACAGCGAACAATTAGGCGCGATCAAAATGCCTTTTGTTATTTTTATTTTTTTTTTACCTGTTCGCAGCCGCAGATAATGAAGATCTGACTGTCTGGACCTTGTCTCTATGCGCTGCATTTCCAGCCAAACACTGGGCGTTTTATACGCTGATGTCGCAATGTCTTCGGCAAATCTTGGCAGTGTTTCTAAGAGCTCACAGTTAGGCCTATGCTGTGGAACTTACGTACACCGTCACTGTCACGTGAGTAAATGAAGCACATTATTATATCCGCGAATTATGAGTGGAAGCAGCAAGCTGTAACACGGAATACGGTAAAAAAGGAGCTTTTATTACAAATGGGCATAAGTAATTGAGGTATGGCTAAGGAAAAGCTACACGTACTTACAGGTATACGAGCTTCTTCAGTTCCTTGTCGAGTTAGATAGACCACGCGTTCTCTTGCCTTGTACTTCTCGCCATTCAGTTATTAACTTTCCATTGTCTGGTCAGCGACCGTTAAATGATACTACAGTCAAACGGATCTCATATACATTTTCCCATCACCCCGACGCTGCTCGCCTCGTTGAGAGCGTCACGATATCGCGCCATCAAGCAATGTACGTTTTACCGATACTGTTGCGTGTAGAGTGCTTTCCTTAACCACGCAGCCGTATTCTTGTGTGAGCTTGCATATACACTCAACAAAAAGTGGCTACCTGTAGGACAGGACACATTCTTCTTCCTTTTGTTGCAGCACGGGAATATTGAAAGAACTTTCCCTCAATTACGCCAAGAGAATCATAGATGGCTCAAAGTTGGGGGAATTTTCTGTTTGCCTTGAAGATGACCATACTCTAATGGGTAACGTTTTTTTATTTATATCTAGAAAACGTTTAGGAAAGATTGGTGTAGCGTTTTTTTACTTTATTGTTTACTACAAACGATGTTGGAAGCTTACAACTATTACGGAAGACGCATACTTGTTGGGTGGGGTGTATTGTGCGTCATCGCGACAACAATGAGCTTTTAGTTGAGGTGGGGGATCATCAACAATAGACATTTGGTTGGCTGAGCTGTTGCTACTTGCAGCACTGGATCTGAAAGCATTTGATAGCAGAGGAAAAAAAACAGGACCGAACTGGTTTACGGCGTCATAATATCGGCAGCAACATTGATATACACTGGAGAATTGATTTAATTGCCATGCTGACTTTTCAAGAAGACATGGGTAATTGATTTAGTACTCTATTAGCTTGCCGATTCAGCACTTGCGATGCCCCATGTAATCGTAGGCCACTGACCCATCAGCTCGCAATTTCTTTCATTGTTATTATAGACCAAAGATTTTTACCAGTATTGCGATCGGTGACAAGCTCCCGACTCCTCCAGTGCGCTAAACATGACCACCATTTTGACCGAAGTGAAGTCACCTCACATATGTTTTGTAAAAATCTACTTGAACATAACGTGCTTCAAAACGGAGCAACCTTTACTACTCTTTCTGCGCCGATAGCGATTATAGCTTTCATACGCGCTCATGGCCAGGACTAAAATCTATGCTTATGCACCCTTCATCCCCCCCCCCCCCCCCGGAAGGAAACAGTGAACAAAATTCAAAATGGACAAGATAGAGCGAAAGAGAAGGACTTTGCGCTGTTGCATCTTTTTTTCTTGTGCTGTTTGCCCACGCAATTTTTTTTGTGATGAAGACACTCTAACAAGCTTGAGTTGATACTCCTCCCTCACTATCCACCGCAGCTGCTGACTGCATAGCTTCCGTTGCATGTAATGATGTGCTTGTCAGGGGAGGGACATATCTATTTATTACTTTATTTATTTATTTTACCCTCAAGGCCAAGGGCTTTACAGAGGAGTGTGCGCATTAACACGAAGGGAAGAGAAAATGTTGGTAGTTCCTCGCAATGACCTAAAAGGGAAAATGGCGCCTAATATGCCCATACACTTTTGCTCAGTCTGACCTTGTACACCATTTTTAATGCACAGGTTTATGGCTACACACCATTTTCCATATTGGCTACCAAGGCCACCGGCTGTTTCATCGTAAGAAGTGCTTACTTCGCACCTTTACCCTGACAAGCCAGTGACTTGTGGTCGCTTTTTGTGAAGAGCGCGTAATCGCTGTATTTTCGTGTGGATCATGCTTCCTTTCATAGCTAACATGGCGAAGACCCAGACTTAGAGTAGAAGTATAGACAAGTCACAGCAATGTTACTTTCAACTGAATTTTTGTTGAAAAACAAGAGCACAACGAGTCTGCACCAACTCGACCAATTTTGAATTTCGCCTAATGCTTCCTTTTGTACTACACCTATAAAAGAGACGTGCTGCAGTATGTTGGTGGTGGAGGGGGGCTGCCGACCCTAAGTGATAGCCGTGTACGTTTTTGTGGGTATGTGTATGTGTCATATTTTTTTTAACCTCTGATAGCCACACGAAAATGTGCGTTTAGGTGTCTTTTCCCCACCACATCTCTTTCTGCCCCAAGACAGAGAGAGAGAGAGAGAGAGAGAAAGAGTGGGCGGATAAATGGTAGAAACAGCGCACATTAGCCCTATATGTTCGTCGCCATTATCGATGTTGTTATTTCCTTGAGTTATATTCATGTTCTCTCACTGCTGAGTACTCTTTATTCCCTCATTTACGTCATTATTTAACGCATCGTTTCGGGAGCGTTTCGTACCGGTGCAGACGTCATCGCCACAGACGACAATATTGTTGGCGACGTCATTAATTTGATGTTCCTTGTCTCTTTGTTCGTCGAGCCTTGCCAGTTCGGTCTTCTGTTCGGCCGGGTTAACTGAGGAATATACTAGGAAGGCTTTAAAGGAGTACGAGTACCTTTCAAAATTGTGAAAAAAATAATTGGAAGATTACTAATATTATTTGGGGTTTAACGTTCCAAGACCACCACATAATTTTGAGAGAGGCCGCAGTGAACGGCTCCAGAAATTTCGACCACCTGAGATTCTTCAACGTGCACATAAATCTGAGCGCATGGGCCTACAGCAGTTCTGCCTCCATCGATACTGCAGCCGTTGAAGCCAGGAGTCGATCCCGCGACCTGCGAGAATAAACAGAAGAAGAAAAGCAACGAGACTTTTTTGTTTTCTAAAGCAATTTTGGGTCTACTCTAAAATATGCTATGCTTTCTCTGCAGTACACGCGTTACGTTTTTACAAGCACACGCACGTATTCATTTAACCATTGGTGGCTATTCAGACAGCAAAAAGAAAGAAACAAAGAAACAAAGATACATGCATGCGGTGGTCGAAGCGACATGGGTTTCAGCACTTTCGAAAAAAAAAAAAAAACAATCACTATGATGTTGTTTATACTCTGCTTACAACGGTTCGTATGTAGTCAATATAGGCAATAAGGCATTCTTACGAACTGTGTGAACTACTGTATTCATTTGTCATGTGTTGTGCTAAACATAACCTATGATTCTCTGCTGTATTGAAAAAGAAACCCTGTTAAAAAGCACAGACAGATTTCTACACTGTACTGCGGCAGACTAAATTACAGCGCAGCCTCTTTCTAGTTACTTACCCGCCGCGGTGGTCTAGTGGCTAAGGTACTCGGCTGCTGACCCGCAGGTCGCGGGTTCGAATCCCGGCTGCGGCGGCTGCATTTCCGATGGAGGCGGAAATGTTGTAGGCCCGTGTGCTCAGATTTGGGTGCACGTTAAAGAACCCCAGGTGGTCGAAATTTCCGGAGCCCTCCACCACGGCGTCTCTCATAATCATATAGTGGTTTTGGGACGTTAAACCCCACATATCAATCAATCTTTCTAGTTACTCTGCGCGTAAACGTAACGCTTTGGTGTGAAAAATAATTTGTCTAGTAGGTGTTAGTGTAGCGTGTAACATGCCCAGTGCCACGTAACACAATTATTGGCTACGATAGGACTTGCAAGAGAAAGATTGCAGATCCACCGCTTTATAGTTGTTTCACAAATCAGGTATGGTGCTGTGTAATGCGCGTGATAATTTCGAGCAAAAAAAAACTAAACACAGCATAAATGAAGAAAGAGTGAGGGAGAGTGAGGTATATTACTACGCAATATTTGCTTGTTGTCGCAAGTGGTTCGTGAGCTACATCTCAAAGGCGACAAACCGCGAAATTGGAGGCCCGTGTGTTCAGATTTGGGTGCACATTAAAGAACCCCAGGTGGTCAAAATTTCCGGAGCACTCCACTACGGCGTCTCTCATAATCATATGGTGGTTTTGGGACGTTAAACCGCACATATCAATCAATCGCAAAATCGGAGTGCGTGGGCTCACATCTATCACGCTGTATGTTAGGTGGCTGAGTGGGGCAAGTTTATGTTTTAATTTTATTCTAGCGTCTTATTCATGCTTGACGCAACGTGGGTACTAAGGCGTGGTGCAATGTACTCAGGTGGTGCCTTTGTTGTTTTAGGAGGTTGAAAGTCGCCAGGTCTGTTGGTTTGCTCTTATGGTTCGTCTTTACGGGTGATAACTGGTCTTTTTGTCGAAGTGCCGGGCTCTCATCGCTGGGCAAAGATGTAGTGTTTCATGCTAGTGAACGAAATTTCATATAGGTCCCGCTTTTTAATAAGCGCGTCTCATCAAAACTTGATCAAATCGTCTGCAGAGCGACGTAGACGCCTCATCACGTTTCCTGCACTTCGCTTAACAGTTACACGAGAGATGCGTCACATTGACTGACGCACCTGGAATCGGAGCACATGACAGGTTGTTTCTCGTTGAACAGCATTGCTTTTTTTTTCATAAATGAGCGGTGCGTGTTTTCGAGGGAAAAAGAAACGTGTTTGCCGTGATGTGTTGTAAAATAATGGTTCAGTATTTGGGGATGCGACATCTGAAACAAAATTGCGGAACATAGCATCACGGTTGTCCGTGCTTCTCTTTGATCATACGGTCACGCGGAATTTCTGCAGTAACTTTTACATACGGGAGAATAAAGCAAATTTTAATTGAAGATAAATTCATATCCTGCAGCCGACAGCTGCATGTAACCACGTTGAAGCGTTTCCTGCGCCACTTTGATTTTCCGCTCTTGATTCAGGTGGCTGACCATTATGTACTAGAACACTTTGTTAACAATGAACAGCTCGAATCCAGTAATGGGATACTTATCCTCGTGCAAACAAGCCGTCACATGCTGCGCAATGTCTTCAGTGCCGTTCAAACTGCCATCACACAAGTGTACACTAAACAAATTGGGTGCATGGGCACAAACATGACAGGTAAAAAAGAAAAAAAAACGCATTCAGTTTTATTTGCCTTCCAGCAGCCACGCCAAGAAACGTAACTCGATGCATTGGAGCAGCCCAGCTTTGCCAGTTTTTACGAGTTAGACTTGCCGGATTTTCTAGCTGCATCTCTTGTACCTTCGGCAGAGAACACAATTTATTGAGACTGGCATCAGTGCCCTTTATCGTGGCCCGAGACTAGTTCAACAGGATTGTAAGGCCAGTGGTACGACAATATCCATTTCACGGACACGGCAAGTGATTATGACATCAGCTTGGTACGATGTTTTCCGCATGTGATATCTCAAAAAGTTTAGCCCCCACCGTGTACATAGATCACAGGATCTTCTTTTCAGGGAGGCAGAGGTGAGATTTCTGTCTGCGCGCAGGCGTGGTAGGCTCTTTTTGGCGCACAGCCATGGCGCTATTTGTGCATAACAATACCCGAAGGTTCCACAAGAGCTTTTCAGCCAACTACTGTTTTCTGTGTTCCCCATCTATTTGGTAATGGCAACGTGCCATTGATCTAAAGTAGCTTAATGAGTTGAACGCGAAATTAAAAAAAATACATGTTTTCAGATGGATGCTAGAATTGGGATGTCGATGAAGCTAACAGCTCCTTTCATTGACAGCGTCTTTATGTAGGTGTAGCTCTATGTATACCCTGCCTTGAATTCAAGAAGTCGGGGAGGTTTTGCAAGTGCAAAGGGAATAGTACTTACACAACGAAATCCGGATGGTCGCCCATGGCAAGGTCGTTCATGGTTGCGTTTGTGTTATCGGCGTTTTTGTTCATGGTATTTGAGCATTGTCTTCAGCCGTGGAACCTCCCACTTCGCACGCTCTCAGGCGGGTGGCATGGACTGTAGAGGTGTCGGGTGTATGAAGGCCCGCTGCCCATTAGCTCCACGCCAGTAGGTCTCAGCATCGAATGCACCAAAAACCCACACAGGGGATGTGCTTTGCATTTCGCGACACTTCGGAGAGACTTCCTTCGGTATGCCCTCACTCGCAGTAAACAGTATATCTTATGCATATTTCCCAGTAAAAGAGCTCTAAAAACTATCGTACGCTTTCCTAAAAGCTTATAAAAGTGGTTGGATGACATAAAAGTATAAACCTTCGCAAACCGATGGCAGCTGCAGAGTTGGTCAATGCCGCTGTGCCAGAGACGTCATCAGCTTGAAACTGGAGGAAGCATTGAGTCCGCGTAAACAAGGCATAGCGGGAATAGCGAAAACCCGACACGAACAAGAATGAGAAACGAAAAATAAATTTGTGCATTTAAGCACATCTATAGCCAAAAAAATGTACTTGATCAAGTTTTTGGTTATAATTTATTATATCTGCAAAAGAAAGCAATATCTTATTATAATTTCTTCACTGCATATAACGCATTACGTTTGCTCCGTGGATGATGCAACGAAAGCAGGAGTGGTACACTTGATGTGGGAGACGAAGCGTATTTACAGGAAATAACAGTGCTTCCTGAAGTGGCACTGATATTGAAGTATTTTTTACTGGCGTTGTGAGAGTGGTTATTGTAAATAAAGCAACCGACCTCGCACAGCAGTTTTTTGTACTTCGGTAGCAGACGCAATGTATGCGCCATCAAATGACTGTAATTAAGAAATAGCAATAAACAACAACAAGGACAAAAAAATCAAGAACTATCACTCTTTTTAGAAGACGGCAGAGAGGAGAAGGTGCGCATGCCCTATGTGCATGATTTTATTATCAAAACATTTTTTTCGAGCAAAGACCGCCTGTAGTGCTATGACTGCTGTTGCCATGACATTGTATGAGATAAACACAGAAAGTTGTTACGCATGTTACGGCTGTAGACATGACATATGCACCTAGCGCTTTGGGTGATAAAATATTAGCTTGGGAGATAGTAAATATGCGCAAGCTAAAGAATAGACTCCCGATAATCAATCTACATGATATAGTGGGCTTTGTAACACTTAGAGCGATATGTTGAAGTCTATTGATCATTTCTGGCTAAAATATACCTATTGAGGTTGTCGGTTTTGCGAAATGGCTGCTTGAATCGTCAAGAAGAAAGAAATTTCTGTGTTGCAATTTACGACACTTTACTCCAGCAGTTCAAAACATATCGGAATGGTGTATGTAAGAGTTTCATAAAATGCTTTCAATTTCTTTAGCACGTAAGCTGTAAATTTATGTATGTTCAATTATGTTCATTTGAAGTATTTCAATGTTTATCTCATAAAATTGTCATCCAAGTTTCTTGCAGAATAAATACGTTCTTGCAAACTTCGAGCTTTTATTATCTGGAACCTATTCTCATTGAGCAATGTTCGTCAAATTCTAGAAGTAAATAAGAAGTGTGATATCAGAACGGCATCGTTGACCGTTTGTTAGTTTATTGAAGCCAGTCTGGCGGCTTTTGGGTGTAGGTACTTTCGCATTGTATACATTTCACTTGGAAATTCAGTCTCCTCAAAAACGAGGTAAGCTTCCCGTAGGAGTCTATTTTCAGGGTGCACGCGTTTTGAACTTTATTTCGTTTAGCTACTCTAGAAGCGCACTCATGTTTGACATCACATGCCACATTATTCCCCTATTTTCACCTTTTTACTGCAAGATGGGTTGATATCGTCAACAATATCTACAACTCGCACAGCTTGATTCTTAAATGAAGTAAACAGGCACGGAATATTCTTTTCTGTGCACACAAAAAAACATCTTACGCACACTTGGTCAGATAGTGAGTCTTAATGCCACTCCTGATGCTACCTATTCTGATACAGTTATTCTGATAAGCGAAGACAGACAGAAAGATTGTTTGCGAATTCGAAGCTTCGCGAATGCGTTCCTTGAATCCGGAGTTAAATTCATACACGTTGAAAATAGATTATACCTTATACTGAGGCCTAAAATAGTGCAGTACACACGAATAACCAGGAGCGTAGCCGGAAATTTTTATCTGAAGGGGGCGGCTGGTCATAATTTATGTATGCTTGTGCGTACATTTTTATGCGTGCGTGTATATATACCCAAGCAAAATTGAAAATTTTCAGGGGCTTGGATGCCACATAACGCCCCTTGGCTACACCTATGTTAATTGCACAGTGGTGTTGCACCGCAATGCGCTGCTCGCAAATAAATCCAACATGGCCCACTATAGATAGTTGGCTGGTTAAAAAAGTGCTTCAATGTAGTGCATAGAATGAAGCCGAAAAAACATCACACCACTGAATCCACGCAAATAAGCAGTTCACGCAGGCTTTGGTTTAATGAGTGTTAAGAATAAGCTTGAGGCGGAATAATTCGGAAATTTTATTTTGCGCGTACACCACGGTGAAGCACAGAACCCAGATTGATTTGATGGATTGATATGTGGGGTTTAACGTCCCAAAATCACCATATGATTATGAGAGACGCCGTGGAGGAGGACTCTGGAAATTTCGACCACCTGGGGTTCTTTAACGTGCACCAAAATCTGAGCACACGGGCCCACAGCGTTTCCGCCTCCATCGGAAACGCAGCCGCCGCAGCCGGGATTCAATCCCGCGACCTGCGAGTCAGCAGCCGACTACCTTAGTCGCTAGACCACCGCGGTGGGGCAACCACCGAACGTCAGTAAACATTTTTGTCACGCTATAAAAACTGCGAATACAGTGCCCCCGGCGCATAAACTTGTTCGTTTGCTTGTGCGTAGCGTTTCTTAAGCGACGCTGATAGTCCATTGATCCTTTGGTCGTGCGACTAGATTTATCAGGTGTTTCCACATGCCCTCTACGTACATATATAGATGGTGCCTGTAACTCTGTATTTCTTCATCAGTGAAGCTTTCATCACGTTTTTAAATGCAGCGGAATGTTGCAGGGTATAAGCAGTCACGTCCGCTCATGAAAGCTATCAGCTTTTTTTTTTCCTCGTTGGCTGAACGCCAGAGAGTTGCACGGTAGATGCACACGCGCTATCGTAACATATGTATCAGTGGTCGTCGCAAACGATTGCATCCACAGCGCGCTATAGTTAACCTGCTAGGGTACTAAAGCGGCTCTCTGACGATTTAAGATTGGCGCTGTAGGACTAAATGTGGATGCGTCCGGTCGGCTGTAAAAAAGAAGCAAGTAACTTCGCCGAGTGAGAGAGATTGCTTTGGCAACCACGCAAACTTCCTGTATTTACTGAGAAACTCCCGCATCGGGCAGACACCGAAGGTTATCTACAACGCCAGAGGGCAGTGATTTTCTGCGCTTTCCTCAAAAAGAGACACGAAAGTAAAAATTGTATGATCGAGGCAAGTTTTCAGGAGGATGGGAGATGGTTCGAGATGTATTAAGACATTTTTCATTTTTTGCACACTCTTACTACTATTGCTTCTAATGCTAGTGCTATTGACATATCCACTACACTAGCATGAGCAATGAAACAAACAAACAAAAAAATAATGGCGAGCATTCGCGAATACGCACAGGAGGTGTATAGGGTCTCTGAAGTGAGTTTTTTAACCGCTTTTATTTTCCCAAGAAATTTGATTCTTTTGTGGTTCACGGCCATATGGGACGTGAAGCGTGAGTCAGTACATTTCTATGATAGAACTGAAATTGAAAAAAAAAGTTGTGCGTTCAAAACATGATTATCAAAGAAATATGTCATGAGTCAAAGGCTGTCAAGGTTGATTTTAGCGTGTGTATTCAGATGAACTATGTCATGTGAATCAGGTGAGCTACTCTGTTTAAATAAGTAATGGAGCACCTACATCAGAACATGAGGATTGTTGCTTCATTATGTAAGGTTTAACGTCCCAAAACTACCCTATCATTATGAGAGGCACCATAGTGGATGTCTCCGGAAAATGTCGACCAGCTGGCGTTCTTTAACGTGCACCCAAATGTGCGCACACGGACTTATGAATCATTTTCGCCTTCATCGAAAATGCAGCCGCCGCAGCCACGATTTGATACCGTGACCTGCGGATCAACAGCTGAGTATTTTAGCCTCAAGGCCACCGCGGTGGGGCAACATAAGCATTCTTAATATCTGGGGTTTAAAGTCCCAAAATCATGATTTCATTTGAAGGATGGCGTATTGGAGGGCTCTAGAGACTACGACCATCTGGTCTTCTTTAACGTGCAAGGCGGAAATGCTGTAGGCCCGTGTGCTCTGATTTGGGCGCCCGTTAAAAAACCCCCGGTGATCGAAATTCCTGGAACCCTCCACTACGGCGTCTTTCATAATAATACGGTGGTTTTGGGACGTTAAACCCCACTTATAAATCAATCACTCTTTAACGTGCACTCACATCACACTGTTCAAGGGACTCTACCTTTTCACTGCTGCCCGAATCGAATCTACCCCTTCAAGTCTACAGATGAGCCCTGTAACCACTACACACCGGGGCGGACAACATCAAAATGGTTATCATCTTCGGGAACGGAGTGCTTGATAGGCAGCAACCTCAAGTGTATTGCGTGTCTGGTTTTGCTACGTATCAGCATCCCGCATATATATGAGAACAAAGACACGATGGATGTTTTCCGCTTTCGTTATCGAAACTTAAAAGTACCTTTGTTCTTGTTTTAGGTGAAGGCAATAAAACCAACACGTGTGAGGAACCTGTTTGATTTATCTTGCAGGAAACATAGTGTGGCACAGACAGACATAAATTTGCATAGTGCCGTTGACTGGGTTCTGCATGAGCGTTGCAGGGACACTGAAATTTCCGTTTTTCATAATTGTTTCCACAATGGTTGGTTCTTTAACAGCTCCACCAGTGCTTCGGTGAGGGTTAGTGCCAGCGGATGGGAACAATTCTTCTTTATGGAAATTCGTGATTCATCGACGCCATGTGACTCGCTTACACTCTTTTTTACCATTTCACGAGCAGCCGTCTAAACATGGTAACACCCTCTGGGCACTTGTGATACGCAATTTTTGACAACGAATTGATCATGAAGAGGAAGTTAACAGACACCAAAGTTCAGGTACATGTCAGACAGAACTGAGAACAGTTATAAATTACCAAGTGGGTCTACGAGTTATCTCACACGCATGGATAATGTGAGCCACGTGACTTGTAACCTTGAACTCCACTTGGAGTGACTACACAATCTTTCAACCACCCACACACTAGTTTGCTGACATGGCTCGCCGCTGTACCTGGACAAATTTAGAATGAGGTGCGAGCCTGATCTGTACCGGCAGGCTCATGCCACAGCTAGCAAGTTAAATGGCATTACACAGCACCCATGCACACTTAATCATTATCATCGTCAGCGAGTGCAGACGTGTGTGTGTTTCCAGAACAACTTGTAGTAGGTAGTTCAGAAATTCGTAAAAAAGTAATATCCATGGCGTATCGATCACTTCACAGCTGTACTTGAGGTAGTCATTTATGTTTCAAAGAACGCTGTCAACAATGAACACAGGAAACATCGAAAATGGATTGACACAAAGAGAAGCTCGTAAGAGAAGAGGGAAGTCTGCTGGATATCAGAAAAAATGGCAGCATATCCACGGAGTGAATGACGGAGAGTGGGGCGAAACATCCATCCGTCCATTCGTTCTTGCTTCCGTCCGTCCAGGCGTCTGTCTGTGTGGCCATCCACGCGTTCATACGCCCGTCCGTGCGTGCGCGTGTTCGTGCGTCCGTCACTGCGTTCGTCCACTCTTCCGCTGCGTCTGTCTATGCGTTCATCCGTCCGTGCAGCCATACGTGCGTCCGTCCATGCATCTGTCTGTGTGTCCATTCGTCCATCTAGTCTACACTCCAAGTACCACCATCTCGCGTCTTTTCATCATATATTCCGCATATAGAAGCACCGCCATCCAGCGGACATCCACTGAATGTCCATCCAAAGGGCCAAACGTTTAGTTCATCCTGAGGACTAAACGAGAGGTGGCCCACGCACACTTCCTTACGGCTTGCGCTTCGTGTCTACTTCCCACCTTTAACCACCTTGAGTTCGTGGTATATACTAGTTCACTGTATTCATAACACTGCGACCCAACACTTGCTAAACCTTACTAAAACCAAGGAGGTTACGCCCAGCGAGTATAACGTAGCAACCCTTTATTGTGAGATAGTGCTTAATGTACATGCCAATGACTGCTAATAGAAAATGAGAGACTGGAGAATTTCGCTTTTAGTAAACGTGAACGCTGCGATTTTTTTATTGTTCAACAATGCACAGGAGAGATCTCCTACGGGCACCACATTGCAGGTCAAAGCGTAAGACATGTTAGGTACTACGACGAGGGACGAACGAGTGCCGCTTTAAGGAGCTTCGCCCCTAAAAGTGAAGCGCACTCGTTGAGAGATTGCTTACAGCTCAGTACTTCTTCCAAATGCGTAAATACCGTATCGGTAGGTGAGGCCGTACGGTGCGAGGCCGTAAGCGTATACAGCGTACGCCCGCTGACGGGGCTTTGACTCTGTGGCTCTAGCTAACGCTGGTATGCAGTAGCCGTATAGGGTAGCTATGTTGAGAACGGTAGGTTCCACTGGTACGGCATTCTGGACAGTATGCAATGAGGCTATAGGTGCAGCGTTTATGGTAGTAAACGCTTGCCCGGTTGGGTAGCCGGCCACCGGTAAGCCATACGTGGGGACGCATGCTGCTGTAGCATCGCAAAGGAGAGCAGCAAAGAGTCGCAAAACCTGAAGTGGGTACGCAGGTATGCCAAGTCAGTGTCGCTAGGTTACCATAAGGCAAAACATCGTTAATAACGCTAGGAGGGAGATCGTGAAAGGGCATCGTAAGTCGAAAAGATGCAAGAATAAAAAAAATATGGATAGCGCTAACTCTACAAGCTGTGAGCGCCTGCCTGGATCATCCTGCACTAACATTAAACTGAAGATTGCATAAAGGCTCATACACAAGTGTGAGGCAGCACAACCATACGATTTGAGAATACAAATGACCGCCAATGGCTCTCTTCATCAGTGTTGCCGATGGTGGCTATCTTGCGCCGAATTGGCGTCTTTACGACACAGTGTGGTGACAAAACATTTCAGGTTAGCACATGGTTACTTCATAACAATAGAGAACTGCTATGCTTTCATTGTGTGGCTGAATTTTCCAGCACGTGGGACAGCTTTCAGCTCTCCCATAGTACAGTACCAAGTACTGTAAATCGTTAACCACTTCTTTTTAACACACATGTGTGCGCCGTTTGTATGCCGCAGATAGAATGCCGAACGTACTTAACGACTAATCTTTAATTCCAAACAACGCCAATAGACGTTTCAGTGGATGCATGCGTTTGCCCCCCCCTCCCCCTGCAAACAGTCTGGTGCTTATCTGGACACCTCAGCGAAAGCGACCAAACTTGTTGGCAACGTCGATAGTGACGCTGCGAGCATCTTTATAAATGCTGATTTACATCACGCATTCTTGCGGGAAAGTGACAAAATGTAGATCTGCAACAAAATTAACTTGGCCCGGTCGTGTTCATATATCACTGTTCGAAGCTGGACCGGCATTAGGGATTCTTCTAATCACTTTCGGTCGGCTATTGAGGGTGAAGATGCTTCTCAAATAATTGTTTTACCTGAATGGTTTGCTGGAATATTGAAGTCTTAGTCTGTGCGTAACGATTATTCCACCTATTTTTACAAAGTTTGTACGAAAATGCACAAAATATAATATTTTAAATATTTTTGGCATCTGGGTTATGGCTTGAAAACCAAACGCAATAAGAAAAAGAATGCTTCTACTTTGATTTTATTGCTCAATCAATACGATACTACTCGCCCCGCCACGGTGATCCAGTGGCTAAGGTACTCGGCTGCTGACCCGTAGGTCGCGGGATCGAACCCCGGCTGCGGCGGCTGCATTTTCGATGGAGGCAGAAATGTTGTAGTCCCGTGTGCTCAGATTTCGGTGCACGTTAAAGAACCCCAGGTGGTCTAAATTTTCGGAGCCCTCCACTACGGCGTCTCCAATAATTATATAGTGGTTTTGGGACATTAAACTCCACATATCAATCAATACGATACTACTCATGGGAAACTAAAAACCCTTTTCATATTACCACTCTTCTATAACTTGGCTCCAAGTCTGGCGGGATGATTAAATAGCATAAATACGTTGAGTACTTGTAGCTTGAATTATTGTGTTTTTTCGAATATAACCTCCGGAAACCCTACTCTCCGTATTCGTCCTTCTCGAATTTTTTGTCCTATTTGGGCAGCGATGCAACGCTTACGTATACTTTAACATCGCCCACCTCTGGACACTGTTGCACTTTGTAGTAGTTTCCTATATTGTGGAATAACAAAGATGAAGGCATGTTTATGCAGGGTTCAACGCAAAATGTTTCGTTAACGAGTTACCTGCAGCAATTATTACTTTTATAGAGAGCAGATGACAAGATTTTGTAGTGTAACAATCTGTTGAAGAAAACGAAAGTAAACTTTAATTAGATTAGGTGAATAATGAACACTCTGAAATATGGGTTTTATTACACGGAGCCTTCAAATTCTAGGCTTCACAAAGTAGTAGCAAGAAGAGTGGGTTCTACTTACAGCGATCATGATGGAGCAGATTTCTGGTAGCTCGGCCCTGCTTGAATGAAACGTTGATCGGGCAGAGATTGCGAATCGACTTTTATACTTATACCGCTGGAACAGGACACCTTGGGCTTTTTTGCCCAAATTTGGTCAGCTGACATGTGAAATAAAAATAGAACAATTATTCTGCTTTTAACTTACTACTCACATATTAAATCTATAGCGTTATAGCGCTACGGTCGCTACGAAGATAGGGGTTGGTACCCTTTGTCTAATACAAAGTGTTGCTTTTTTTTGCTACTTGCTGTTGGAATGCTCGCAGTGCTTCAAACGCCTACAGCCTAAACATAGCATCGAACATTGTTTTGAAGACGAAGCACTTTTTAGTCGCACGATGTCGCGCTTCGGCGTCGACAGCGGGACCGTCCCCCCCCTCCCCCCCCCCCCCACTCACACTGCGCATGCTCGCGTTTCGTGCCAGCCCAGTAAGACACCCGGAAAACTGTCACTCTCCTCTCCCTCTGTCGCCTCGAAAGGCCGATGCAGGCAGCGTCTGCTAGTACAAAAAAGAAAATGGTCCCTTACCTGCATTTTAATCAGCAGATGTCACCGAAAGACGATGGTCTTGCATGTGGAGAGAGTGAACAAAACATTTATTTGATGTTCTCCGCTGAAAAATCAGTGAATGTTATTCTGGGGGCGCTGCATTAGAGTGCCTCGAGCGTGCAGTGGAGGTGAACAAGCGCATAAAGTGACGTGACACGGGAGACATGAGCGCCATCTGACAGTTTTCTTGGAAAACGAAGCGCGTGGCTCTGAGACGGGTGTGCGCGCCCGTCTCAGAGGTGATAAGGTGTAGAACGCAAGGCGACGGGTAGCTGCCACCACCATCTCGTCTTGGCAAAGCGTTGGAAACACTCTTCGTTTCGTGCAAGCGTTGCATGGTCAGTGCAGCGTGACAAGCGCTACTGTCCTTAAAGTTACTTATGTATGCCTTTTCTAGTAAAAGGTGCCCATGCAGAATATATACGTGTTGTTATGATGCCCACGCATGCGCAATAATTGCTTTTTATTTGGCAATTGCACAAGTATGTACGCTATACCTCGAGCAACATTGGTGGGCACTGCGGATGGAGTCGGCCGTTCCATGTTCTCGGTGCTGGTAAAAGTGGACAAACAGGCAAAGTTACAGACAGACAGCCAGACCAAATTTTTCCGTCGAAGGTCCCTAAAAAAGACTATTGTCTTTAAAAATGACTGCTCGCGCTGCACATTTTTTTTTACTGGCCACCCCGTATTTGTATATAGGTACTGGATAGCACGTTTTGAATTCAAGGGCGTCTTTACTTAAGTTTCGTTTGTCGTCGAAGGCAACTCTTCTCCTTGATTCTATAAATAAAATTAGGAATACACAATAACAATTAAACATTCCCGAACTGAACCTAATGATGCACTAGACCACTCTGAGACGCATTAACTGAAGTCCCTCCCCCCCACCCCCCAGGAAAATGCGGGCGACAAATATAGTAAAACTTCTTTTGGGCCTAGTTGGTTCATAGCCATACAATATACTTTTACAGCGCAAACATAAAACGATCCACAAAGAAAGCGACGACACACACCAGCGCTGGTGTGTGTCGTCGCTTTCTTTGTGGATCGTTTTATGTTTGCGCTGTAAAAGTATATTCTATGACAAATATAGTTATCGTTACTTTTCGTTTTAGGTTAGTAAAGTGAGATGACATCTGTGGAGGAAAGAGAACGAAGGTTTGGTGACTTGTAACAACGGAAAGAAGGTCGTATTAGGCGCATCTGTCCTCAGCTGGTCTCTCGTTGCTTGAAAAAACGACTGAATCCATTTATTCAATTCAAGAAAAATCATGCCGGTGGGCGGGAGGCGTTTACTCGGCTGGCGTTTCGGTGACACATTAAAAAGTAGGTGTAGATGAGAGCATTATGCAGCCTTGGGCTGTTCTGCTCTGAAAGAATTTCTGGATCGTCTGGAATCAGGCCAAAGATTTCTCCTACATCTACCTGCCACTTGAAGATGCAGCCGTGATCGGTTAGTCGAGATACACAAGAGCCGTTCGGGAATAAACGCACTGAAGAATACTACTGCGCAATCGATGCCATGATTTGTAAAGTCACGAGGTAAAAGTGTGAATTTCGTAAACTTCTCCCAGTCACTGGATGCTATTTTCCATTAGAGAATATGAGGACGAAAGTCATGTGATGTTGTCACGTTTAACATAGCAGTAAACTGGTCACTGCCGTACAAAGTCTTGACCAAATTCCATTCTAGCACGGTGAAGAGAGAGGGAGAACCAAGCGCCGAGTGTATGGTTGAGTATGGGTTGTAATGAATATTGTTACGGGAAGGAGACTGACTCAGAGGGGTAGTCACCGATGTATTTACAGACGGTTAGGCGAGCAGCGCCAGCCACACAGATTAGCTCGTGCCAGTCTATCTGCTTCGTCTTCTTCAGCTCCATGCACTGGCACGTAGCATGACCCCCGGCGGCAGAGGCACCGTCCCGGTGCTTTAAAGGTCGTTATCTGACGCATTATTGTAGGGCTTGATCCGCGAGACGTGTACGATATCACTGGGCCGCATAGTAGATGATGATGGGCAGATGGGGCTGATCTCGTAGGTGACAGGTGTTACTTGACGCAATATACGATAGGGTCCCATGTAATGAGACAGAAGTTTTTCGGATAGGCCCAGCCGACGATGAGGGGACCAGAGTAAAACGAGGGTACCGGGAGCGAAATGTACGTCTCTATGTTCTGCATCGTACCGACGGCATTGGTTGGTTTGCGACGCCATCAGCCGAGCGCGAGCGAGCTGACGGGCATGGTCGGCTCGCGCAATCGCGTCGCGGGCATACTCGCTGGTGGACGAGGTGTGAGCTGAGATGACTGTGTCCAGTGGTAAAGTCGGCTCTCTTCCGTACAATAAGTAGAACGGCGAAAAGCCCGCTGTGTCGTGACGGGATGAATTATACGCGAAAGTTGCGTAGGGTAAGGCAAGGTCCCAGTCTCGGTGGTCGGGCGACACGTACATAGCGAGCATATTTGTTAAAGTGCGGTTAAATCGTTCCGTAAGGCCGTTTGTTTGAGGGTGGTAAGCGGTTGTCAGTGTGTGTTGCGTCGAACAAGAACGCAGAATGTCGGCGATGACTTGGGATAAAAATGTACGGCCACGGTCTGTGAGAAGCTGTCTCGGCGCACCGTGAATCAATATAACGTCCCGTAACAAGAAGTCAGCGACGTCGGTTGCACAGCTGGTCGGTAGAGCTCGCGTAATAGCGTAGCGTGTAGCGTAGTCTGTGATAACGGCTATCCATTTGTTTCCCAATGTTGATGTGGGAAAAGGACCAAGCAGGTCTAACCCAACACGGTAAAATGGTTCCGCGGGTATGTCAATTGGTTGAAGATGGCCAGCGGGTAGCAGCGATGGTGTCTTACGACGTTGACATAGGTCACACGTGGCGACGTATCGGCGTACCGAACGAGCAAGGCCTGGCCAGAAAAAACGGCGCCGGACGCGCTCGTACGTGCGGGATACGCCAAGGTGTCCAGCCGTGGGAGCGTCGTGAAGTTCGGTGAGAACACAGCGGTGCAAATGCTTAGGCACAACAATGAGAAGGTCGGGCCCGTCTAGTCGGAAATTGCGACGGTATAGCACACCCTTTTGAATGACAAAGTAGCGGACGGAAGCATCATTTGTGGAGGATTCCATACGGCTGATGATGTCAAGCAGCTCTGGATCACGCTTCTGTTCTTCCCCTATATTAAGGAAGTCGGACACTGACAAGATAGAGTTCTCCGTGGGCTCGTCAGTGTCCTCAGGATTGTCGACAGGGTACCGGGAGAGGCAATCGGCATCACGGTGTAGGTGGCCAGATTTGTAGACCACTGAATAGGAAAACTCTTGCAGGCGCAAAGCCCAGCGACCAAGGCGGCCTGATGGATCTTTCAGAGAGTTCAGCCAGCAGAGTGCGTGGTGGTCGGTAACTACCGAAAATGGGCGTCCGTATAGATAAGGTCGAAATTTCGCCACCGCCCATACAAGAGCCAAGCACTCACGCTCTGTTATCGAATAGTTACGTTCAGGGGCGGATAGGAGGCGGCTGGCATATGCAATAACGCAATCATGGCCATGTTGTTTCTGAGCCAGCACTGCACCAATGCCATGCCCACTTGCATCTGTACGGATTTCCGTAGGGGCAGCAGGGTTGAAGTGTGCCAGAATCGGAGGGGTAGTGAGAAGAGCGACGAGAGTCGAGAACGCAGAAGCCTCTTCGGAGCCCCATGAAAACGGGACTTCTTTCTTGAGGAGCTGCGTAAGCGGCCTCGCTATGTGCGCAAAATTTTTCACGAAGCGTCGGAAGTAGGAGCATAGTCCGATAAAGCTGCGTACATCCTTCGCAGATCGTGGTACAGGAAAGTTTTTGACGGCGCTGATTTTTGCCGGGTCTGGTTGTACACCGTTGGCGTCTACTAAATGGCCAAGCACTGTGATTTGATGGCGTCCAAAGTGACATTTGGACGAGTTGAGCTGCAGGCCAGCGCGACGGAAGATTCCCAGGATGGCTGAGAGGCGCTCTATGTGAGTTTCAAACGTTGGTGAAAAGACGATGACGTCGTCCAAGTAGCACAAACATGTGGACCATTTGAATCCTCTGAGCAGGGAGTCCATCATTCGTTCGAAGGTGGCTGGAGCGTTACAAAGGCCGAAGGGCATGACCTTGAACTGATATAGGCCATCGGGGGTGATGAATGCCGTCTTTTCACGGTCCATTTCATCTACCTCTATCTGCCAGTAGCCGGAACGAAGGTCTATGGAGGAAAAATAGTGGGACCCATAGAGGCAATCAAGCGCATCATCTATTCGTGGCAGAGGGTAGACGTCTTTTTTGGTAATTTTGTTTAGGTGTCGATAATCCACACAGAAACGCCATGCACCGTCTTTCTTGCGGACTAGCACTACAGGAGAAGCCCAAGGACTGCAAGATGGCTCAATGATGTCCTTGGCGAGCACTTTGTCGACCTCACTTTGGATGATGTGACGCTCGGCCGCCGACACCCGATATGGGCGCCTATGAATAGGATGCTCATTACCAGTGTTTATGCGGTGGCTCATACCGGTAGCTTTCCCCAACGGACGGCCGCTGATGTCAAATACGTCGATGTAGGACAGCAGAACCCGGTGGAGCTCATTAGTCTGCTGCGGTGTTAAGTTGGAAGCGATCATCGAAGTAATAGCGCTGTCGGAGCAAGTGGCAGACTGATGTTGAGCGTGGGGTTCAGAAGGGGCGGCCATCGCGAAAACATCTACCGCATTGTCTTCTAAGGTGCAGAGCAACGCTAAAGAGATCCCTTGCGGCAAAACTTGAGGTGTCAAGCTAAAGTTGACAACTGGGAGGCACGTAGAATTTCCTGCGACGGACAGAATGGTGTGCGGTAATGTAATGCCACGGCTTATGAGAACATCGGTGATAGGGGTCAGAACATAGTCACCGTCGGGAACTGGTGGTATTGAGACGAGCTCTATGTAGGTCAGTGTCTGTGGAGGGAGGCGCGCGTGTCCCGTTGTGCAGAGGCGACTCGGCCGTTGTGTAAGAGGTTCTGTTGCGGGCAAGTGTAGACGGAGCGTACTGGTCGAACAGTCTATGAGGGCAGAATGCGCGGATAGGAAGTCGAGGCCTAAGATTACGTCGTGGGGGCATTTATCAAGGACGGTGAAGAGAACAACTGTGTGTCGATCCGCAATGCTCACACGAGCGGAGCACATTCCAACGATAGATGCTATGCCACCATCCGCAACACGGACGAACTGGGTGGTCGCAGGTGTGAGAACCTTCTTGAGCTTGCGGCGAAAATCACTCGTCATCACGGAAAGTTGGGCGCCGGTGTCGACAAGAGCAGTGACATGTAGGCCGTCTACTTGTACGTCTATGAGGTTCCGTTTTGTCGGTATCGTCAAAAGAGGATTTTCGGTCAGTCCGAGCGATGCAGCGCCACCTCCGGGGGCTGCAACGCTTAGTTTTCCGTCGGAGAACCTCGTGGGAAGGCGGGGGAAGATGGTCGGCGGGGCTGTGGAGAACGAGACTGGCGACGCTGGGGGGATGGAGAGCGGGAGTAGCGGCGTTCAGAAGCAGGTTCCTGGGCAAAATGGTCGCGGTTGGTCTCATGGCGATAGGCAGGACGTGCATATAAGGGACGAGAGGACGGTTGTGCAGGAGGACCCCAGCGACTTCTGCAATGGCGAGAAATGTGCCCGATTCTGTGACACGAGAAGCATATCGGCTTGTCATCGTGTGTTCGCCATGCGGACGGATTACGGAACGTTGAGGGAGAGCCGGTCGGGAAGGGACGTGCAGGCGTGTATCGGGGCTGGTAGTCGGTGCGGGTAGGCGGTGAGATAGAGTGAATTCCCAAGCTGGCGATTTCCTGCCGGACGACTGCTTGAATGAGAGGCAACGTAATTGGCGGAGAGGGGTCAGGGGACGTTGTTCCCACCTTAGCTGGAGCAGCGGCTTCAAGCTCCCGCCTGACGATTCGCGTCAAGTTGTCACAGTTGTCTGGTGGATGATATGTGTCGAGACATGAGGACGTCGCAGTGGTGTTCGGGAGGCGCTGGAACTGATGGGAGATGCGTCTGCTTTTAGCTTGTTGGAACCGGCGGCATTCTTGAATGATGGCATCAACAGACGACACATTATTGAATACCAACAAGTTGAACGCATCGTCGGCGATACCCTTTAGGATATGGGCAACTTTTTCAGGTTCAGACATATTTTCGTCAGCTTGGCGGCATAGTGAAAGAACAGCCTGAATATAACCGATGTAGGGCTCCGTGGAAGATTGTGCGCGAGTCGACAACTCATTTTTCGCAGCTTCACGACGACCAGAGATGTTGCCAAAAAGCTCACGGATCTTTGCCTTGAAGCTGTCCCAGCTTGTTATGTCATGCTCGTGGTTATCAAACCAAACACGAGGTGTTCCGTCGAGATAAAAGATGACGTTTGCCAGCATAAGAGTGGGATCCCACCTGTAAGTGGCGCTGACGCGTTCGTAGAGGCGTAGCCACTGGTCGACGTCGGAACCCTCGCTGCCCGAGAACACGCCGGGGTCTTTGAGCGCGGGAAGCGTCACGAATGTTGTTGCGGGCGCTGGGTTGACAGGTCGGGCAGAAGGGGGAGCGACCGGAGAGGATGTAGCCGATTCTTGGGTGGTCATGTTGGAAGCCGCGAGTGAGCGTCCGCTTCGGAGTTCCGTGGCGAGGACGGGGATCGCACAACTCCACCAAATATGTTACGGGAAGGAGACTGACTCAGAGGGGTAGTCACCGATGTATTTACAGACGGTTAGGCGAGCAGCGCCAGCCACACAGATTAGCTCGTGCCAGTCTATCTGCTTCGTCTTCTTCAGCTCCATGCACTGGCACGTAGCAATATTGTACTAAGTAGGCTGTTTTTTATTGAAAAGCCACGCTCCGGAACACAGAAGAAATCGCTCTATCAGTCAGCCTCTCGCATCGCAGTGGGCGTTCCCATACAGAGTGTTTTGAGCATTGAAATAACCAACAACAATGTAGCGTGCCAGCAGCTCATTAATTAGGTGATGGAAATCTGTGCAGTTAAGTTGGTGGTTTGGTGGTATGTAGTAAGCACACAGTGACTAATTCGTCAAATAAAATTACGCGGACTGACACTGCTTCGATTGCCATCTGAAGACTAAGAGGTTGGCAAGTCACAGATTTTTTCATTGATATATCTACACCACCGGACGAAGCAGTTGCCTCATTCTGGTCCTTGTAGAACATAGCATATTGTCGCAAAGAGTTTGTTTGTGATGACTTCAGGTGTGTCTCTTGGATGCACAGTACCTTGGGATTGTGTTTATGTAGAAGTTCTGTAACATCATCGAGATTGTGAAGAAGACCCCTAGCATTCCAGTGCATTATTTGTGTAGCTATTTTGAGCGAGTTCTTGTGCTATGCGTAGAAGTAGACAACTTTAGTTTAGAAGGCCTTTTAGGCCCCCTAATACGTGGTTTTTTCTTTTTTGGCAGGCTGCTTAGAGCCGCACCGATCTTTTGACGTCTGAGGCACCGATAGACTTTGCGTTGTCTGCATGGTCTCGGCAGAGAAGCTGGACGTCCGCGTGTGGGTTGAAATACTCAGGGCTCTCTGCCCTGGCAGATGGCTCAGGAGCTGCTGACCCGGAGGCCTGCATGTTCGTTAACGGCGGAGTAGCATGGACTGCTCCCGTTCTAGGAGTGGATGATGTTGCAGGTGCAAAGGTTGCTCGCGGACCACTGTGCATAAACTGCGCAGATGCAAGATGCCGTTGTGGCGCCACCCCCGCGTGCGCCGCACCGAAAGAAGAAAGTGGGACGAATGAAAGTCTGTTTCGGGGTTCTTTGTATGAGATGTTTTTGTTGACCTTTAGTATTATAATATTCTGTCTGTTTCACACAGGGCAAGAGCGAGAGTAAGCAGGGTGATCTCCATCACAGTTGGAAGAGAGTGGATCAGAGGTGCACTTCTCCACTTCATGTTCTTGAGACACACAATATGCACAAGACATGTTGCTACGGCAGATCGGTGAGCAGTGGCCAAACTTCCGACACTTGAAGCAGCTGCGAGGGTTAGGTATATATGGTTGAGCGCGCATCTTTATGTTGCCTACTTGGATATGTTCCGGGAGTCTGGCAGTATCAAAGGTGAGGATTAAGTGCTTTGTTGGTGCTTCCTGGTCATTGTGCTGTATTTTGATTCTTTGCACTTGGATGTCATTCTGATCTTTAAATCCATCGAGGAGTTCAACCTCTGTGGGGTTTAAGAAGTCAGTGTTGGATATAATACCGCGGACTGTGTTCAAGGTACGGTGAGCTGCTATAGATATAGGAGTAGTGCCAAAAATGCCAAAGATTTTAACTTGTCATATTGGGCCTTGTGCTCAAGTTCTAGAAGAATGTCCTCACTGACCAATCGTGGGGCTTTGTAATCAGCTCCACAGGCGTCTGTAGGAAACATTGAGACTAAGAAAGGTGACACTTATCTTGATGTTATGATATGTTAGAGTGGGGAAGGTGACAGCAGCTCCAGCACAATGCTTAATCGCTGTCTGTTCCTTGTGCAGTTTTGCGCTGGTCTGGCAGCTCCCTTGGTAGCCACATCTTCGGCGGTTTTTGATGTTTCACCGGTTGCTGATCGACATGCGCAAGTTTCGGCTTTCGTGCGTGCCGACTGCCCGGTCCTTCTCTCGGAGCAAAGCCATGGTTCGTTCGTCAGCATGCCGGCAACCTTCTTCGATGACATCATCCATGACAGCGTACTTCTGAAAACACCCACCGATGTGACGTCGGTGGTCAAGGATATAAAAGCGCCGCCGCAACTGCATCGCATCAGTGGTTAAGGTGACAGTAGCACCAGCACAATGCTTCATCGCTGTCTGTTCCTTGTGCAGTTTTGCGCTGTGCTGGCAGCTCCCTTGGTAGCCACATCTTCGACGGTTTTTGATGTTTCACCGGTTGCTGATCGACACGCGCAAGTTTTGGCTTGCGTGCGCGCCGACTGCCCTGTCCTTCTCTCGGAGCAAAGCCATGGTTCGTTCGTCAGCATGCCGGCAACCTTCTTCGATGACATCATCCATGACAGTGTACTTCTGAAAACACCCACCGATGTGACGTTGGTGGTCAAGGATATAAAAGCGCCGCCGCAACTGCATCGCATCAGTGGGGAAGGTGACAGTAGCACCAGCACAATGCTTAATCGCTGTCTGTTCCTTGTGCAGTTTTGCGCTGGCCTGGCAGCTCCCTTGGTAGCCACATCTTCGACGGTTTTTGATGTTTCACCGGTTGCTGATCGACACGCGCAAGTTTCGGCTTGCGTGCGCGCCGACTGCCCTGTCCTTCTCTCGGAGCAAAGCCATGGTTCGTTCGTCAGCATGCCGGTAACCTTCTTCGATGACATCATCCATGACATCGTACTTCTGAAAACACCCACCGATGTGACGTCGGTGGTCAGGGATATAAAAGCGCCGCCGCAACTGCATCGCATCAGTGGGGAAGGTGACAGTAGCACCAGCACAATGCTTAATTGCTGTCTGTTCCTTGTGCAGTTTTGCGCTGGCCTGGCAGCTCCCGTGGTAGCCACATCTTCGACGGTTTTTGATGTTTCACCGGTTGCTGATCGACACGAGCAAGTTTCGGCTTTCGTGCGTGCCGACTGCCCGGTCCTTCTCTCGGAGCAAAGCCATGGTTCGTTCGTCAGCATGCCGGCAACCTTCTTCGATGACATCATCCATGACAGCGTACTTCTGAAAACACCCACCGATGTGACGTCGGTGGTCAAGGATATAAAAGCGCCGCCGCAACTGCATCGCATCAGTGGGGAAGGTGACAGTAGCACCAGCACAATGCTTAATCGCTGTCTGTTCCTTGTGCAGTTTTGCGCTGGCCTGGCAGCTCCCTTGGTAGCCACATCTTCGACGGTTTTTGATGTTTCACCGGTTGCTGATCGACACGCGCAAGTTTCGGCTTGCGTGCGCGCCGACTGCCCTGTCCTTCTCTCGGAGCAAAGCCATGGTTCGTTCGTCAGCATGCCGGCAACCTTCTTCGATGACATCATCCATGACAGCGTACTTCTGAAAACACCCACCGATGTGGCGTCGGTGGTCAAGGATATAAAAGCGCCGCCGCAACTGCATCGCATCAGTGGGGAAGGTGACAGTAGCACCAGCACAATGCTTAATTGCTGTCTGTTCCTTGTGCAGTTTTGCGCTGGCCTGGCAGCTCCCGTGGTAGCCACATCTTCGACGGTTTTTGATGTTTCACCGGTTGCTGATCGACACGCGCAAGTTTCGGCTTTCGTGCGTGCCGACTGCCCGGTCCTTCTCTCGGAGCAAAGCCATGGTTCGTTCGTCAGCATGCCGGCAACCTTCTTCGATGACATCATCCATGACAGCGTACTTCTGAAAACACCCACCGATGTGACGTCGGTGGTCAAGGATATAAAAGCGCCACCGCAACTGCATCGCATCAGTGGGGAAGGTGACAGTAGCACCAGCACAATGCTTAATTGCTGTCTGTTCCTTGTGCAGTTTTGCGCTGGCCTGGCAGCTCCCGTGGTAGCCACATCTTCGACGGTTTTTGATGTTTCACCGGTTGCTGATCGACACGCGCAAGTTTCGGCTTTCGTGCGTGCCGACTGCCCGGTCCTTCTCTCGGAGCAAAGCCATGGTTCGTTCGTCAGCATGCCGGCAACCTTCTTCGATGACATCATCCATGACAGCGTACTTCTGAAAACACCCACCGATGTGGCGTCGGTGGTCAAGGATATAAAAGCGCCGCCGCAACTGCATCGCATCAGTGGGGAAGGTGACAGTAGCACCAGCACAATGCTTAATCGCTGTCTGTTCCTTGTGCAGTTTTGCGCTGGCCTGGCAGCTCCCTTGGTAGCCACATCTTCGACGGTTTTTGATGTTTCACCGGTTGCTGATCGACACGCGCAAGTTTCGGCTTTCGTGCGTGCCGACCAAGGAGGTTATACTTAGAACTTCTGGAGTGGCGGTCCCGCATACCCGCCCATGTATCGGAGTGAAGCCGCGGAAACCCGTCGGCGGCCATATTGCTCAGGGCAGAAGGAGGCGGCGACTGCCTTGTGCCGCCGTTGTGCCCCGTACGCTTGCAGCCGTGCCTTCTGTAATAGCAATGAAAGGGCCGCTTTATTTTTCTTAGGACGCGAGGGAACTTTGAAACGACTAATATACATCCTATTTATTTTTTTCTTGACACTTACACTGAGAGTTAAAGATGATGCGATAGGATATCAGTTTGTATTATATGTTTACACTGTTGTCTCACGGCAGAAGTACCGCTCGAGAAGATGCAACGAAAATAAAATTTAAGAGCGGGAGAAGTTGTAGAATGCTAGCTGGAGACGAAAACAAAAATATGAAACCAATAACGCAATAAAGGAAACTGAAGGTTCACGGTACAACCATATTTATTCACTTGTCCACATTCAGCACCACGGTTACCGGCCGCGGCGGCCACTTTTCTAATGGAGGCGAAAAGCGAAAACGAGATTTCGGCGCAGGTTAATGATCCCCAGATGGTGAAAATTAATCCGGAGCCCTCCACTACGGCAAGGCTCATTGCCTGCAATGCGTCGGCCCGTTAAACCCTACAGTTAGTCACATTCAGCACCAGATGCATTTGACTAAACCAAACGTTAAATCTTCCAGCAAAAAATTAAAATTCTGACTAAAAGAACAAATGCATCAAACACTAACAGTGAGCTAAATTAAATAGAAAAACACATCAATCAAGTTCTCGCACTTAGAGATTTTTGAAAATAATCTATCTTGTTAGGAGTGTGCGCACGTTTTTGTTACAGTTCTCCTGGTTCATTCTCCTAGAAATGTGATGAAGTCTTGTTCTGATGTACACGCTGGCAATTTTCTTTGATAAGCTATATATATGGTTATCAAGGGGGTCACAGTCCAGCAGGTGAGGCTCCAGCTGCGCGAACAATGCTTTTTCAAACACTGCAGTCATCACATGTACCAAAAGGCTATCTGAGCTAGTATTAAGGGATTTCAAATTCTTGCATTCATGCTGTAGTACTCGCAGTCCCTTTTCTGCAATACTGCAGATCTCTAAGACGTCCTTGGATGGTGCGACAAGTCCACCTCTGTTTTTTGCTCTGACAAGGTCTGGTTCTTCGCTTGATTCCAGCGCAGCACAGCACTCCTCACAATTCGTGACAGACCGCACCTTGCGAGCCACAAATCCCGCTATATACGGCACAACAGCACTCGTCACCGCTGAAAGGCTCTGGGGGAGATCCACACGATGAGTGTAGTCATGTTCATCATCCACAGGCTCCAGAAGCGACGACCTCCTGTGTGACGTAACTGCTGTTGGTGACTCGGCAAGGCTGACAGCACTGGACATGTTCAGGATAGACACCACATCTCGGCAGCAGTTCCCAGCGTCAGACGATGTTACCTCTGTGTGGAAGAGGAGGCGCTTATAGGCGGCTCTGAACTGGCAGGCTGTGGGGTTGTTGTTGTATCCCCCCTTTCCCCCCACACAACCAAAAAACGTTTCCAAATGGTCTTGCGACATCTTGTGCGTCAACAGATACTTCAAAATTTTCGTGGCCACAAGGGCATCGAAAAGGGCAGTGACACTTCGAATGCAAATGATGAGGCCAACAAACCCAGTTTTTTTCAGTCCATCTATCACTGGTCGCCCACTTGCATCCTTCAGCCCCCTAATATACTCCTCGGCTTCGTGGAAGAACGATTTCCAAGAAGCTGCATTCTGCTGCCGCAGTGGGGCTTTGAATGATCGCGCCAGAGGGTTCCTCGAGTTGAGAATATCGAAGAGGCGATCAAAGATTCGAATGAACTCCGCTGTTGCGTGGGCACCTTGAAACTGGGGAAGCTTCAGTTTATACTCGCAGAAGTCCAGTGCATCAGCAACAGATGAGCTAAGGGTCTGCACAGCCAGTCGAACCTTCATTTTTTGCTTTGCCCACTCCAGATGAACTTTCGTCAGCTTGTTTCCAAGGTGCAAGCCCTCTTTTTGTTGCAAGGCCTCAAGAGCTTCAATGTATGACCACTTCACTTTGCGCCCTTGAATATCAGTGAGGTGGTTTACTGATCCCAAGCAGTTACGCACAAGCTTGATCATGTGGCAGGCATCTAGAATCACAAATACTTTGTTTGGGCAATCTTCTAAGCACTGGAATGAGGTGTTAAATCCCGGAGAACGACAGCGGAGATCAGCACCAAGAAAACTGGCCATTGAAAAGTTCGAGGCCGCTCCATCAAAAGTCAGTGATGCTGCTATGACACCTGCTGAAGTCACGCGCGAGATACACTCTTTCGTTAGCTGCGCTCTTTCAGAACCAGAGAGAGAATCAATGAAAAAATACCCAAGGGGCACCTTCAGCCTCATATTGAGTGCCACCAGCATGAAAACACAGGCATTCGTTGCTTCTGGGAGGCTGTCATCTGGCATTTCCATGCCCAAGTCGACATATCCGAAAACTTTGTTGCCCACAAGTTGGACATGTTTTTTAATAGACATGTCGTCAACCATTATGGCAGCGACCAGTGGCTCATCTCTTCCTTGCACTATGTTCTTGATAAACTCGAATGATTCTGAGGTGAAGCCAGGATCACCATTCACTGCCTTGTACCATTCGCGAAGAGTTCGCTGGTTTGGCAAAGCATTGTTAAACTTAGCTCGCACATAATCATAAGCCCTTGGCGAATAATAGTGAAGCGTCAGTGCAAATGCTCTTAATTCTGGGGGGTATTTGTTCGTCTTTTCATGAGTTCTCTTGAGAAGCTGCTGGATATCCGGAGAAAATGACGCTTGGAAAACCTCCAACCCTTTTTCCGACAAAAGGTTCTGCTCCTTTAGCTGCTCAATCAAATCCTGAGAAGCATCAATGCGTTTTGAAAGTCTCCGTTTCTTCTGGTGCAACGTCTTGACCTTCTTTTTCAGCTGCTGTACCTCTTTCGCCGATTCATGCACTTTCTGCTTGTACCACTCCTTCGGGGGGGAAGTTTGCAGGGGGGAGACTTCGGCAGCTTCATCCAAAACAGGCTCCTGAGGCGAAGGCATCTCCCGACTTTTTGGAGGAGCTCGTTTTCTCTTCTCCTACGCAAAAAGAGGAATAACGCGACAGCGTCAGAAATTTAGGCATTTAGAGCGAATGCGCAAGTAAATATTAGAAACTGAAAATCCCAGAGATGCGGAGCTAACGCTACAATAACTACATTTGGTAAACGAAGAGCTCACGAAGCGTACTCACTGGCTTTTGTAGGTGCGCTGGAAACGCTGCAAACTTGGTAGGGATGCTACCAGCTCGTAGTCTCGTTGTTTGCCCTGTTCTATCGAAGCAGTCTGCTTCAAAGTGCGTTGAACACAAGACGTCATTCTTCTTCGGAGTCCAACCTTCTCGCCTCACAGCGCGCTCCCATGCACTGCGCAATTCGCAGTCTTTGGGAAACCTGCAAAGCACAAAAATGTTTCACAGTGTCTCCATGGCACCCGGACGTAAATGGGAAATGCTCGTACGCGCGAATGCATTCGTAATCGCAAAAATATGCGAGGGAAAGCGAGCGAGCAAAGCACGCTACTTACACGTGAAAAGTTATCCCCGGTGTTTGCTTCACGCGATTTGCGCAGCCAAATGCTGCGCAAGGCCCACCATCGTCTTCAGAAGAGGTCACAGTCGTCTGCCACAGCGGCCTCATTCGATTAGAGGCACCGCACTCAAGAAAAACAACGGAGAGGCCGCACGCACATGCACGCGTTACAATGCGTTCGACCGCTTTCTGCCCTGAGCAATATGGCGGCGCGTGGCGTCAGCCGCGGAGCCCCTCCGCCACTCCAGAAAGTTTAGTATAACCTCCTTGGTGCCGACTGCCCGGTCCTTCTCTCGGAGCAAAGCCATGGTTCGTTCGTCAGCATGCCGGCAACCTTCTTCGATGACATCATCCATGACAGCGTACTTCTGAAAACACCCACCGATGTGACGTCGGTGGTCAAGGATATAAAAGCGCCGCCGCAACTGCATCGCATCAGTGGGGAAGGTGACAGCAGCACCAGCACAATGCCTAATTGCTGTATGTTCCTTGTGCAGGTACGTTACCTAAGCAATGCCTATTGCCTTCGTTCTGACGATCGATTTTTGCTACTGGTACCTTGCCCCCACATTTGCTCACTTATGCTTACTTCATCATATGCTGATATTGTACATGGCCTGTGTAGTCTGTTACTAAGCGGCGATGTGGAGTTAAACCCGGGACCTCCGCAAAGGCTAACTCGTGCTAATTTGGCTAACTCAGGCCTTACATCGCGCACAGGTTCTCTTACTTGAACGGATTCTAATAATCCATCAAGTTCTGATGCCGACAATGAATGGTCTGTTTCAGAAATGTTTTCTCAAACTTTATCTGGCCAGAAGAAAATAGAACAAGATGTCGCGGAATTGCGTAACTCTGTCAACTCCCGGTTTGAGGCTATCGAAACGCGCTTAACTATTCTAGAGAAGACTCCACCTTCTCACAATGCTGCATTCTACGACGAACTGCGTTGCCAAATTGAAAAGCTGTCTTCTACAGTCAACAAGCTTTCTTCTCGAAATGATGATTTAGAAAATCGCTCGCGCAGAAACAACATTCATATACGGTCTGGAGGAATCGGAAGATGAAAATAGTGATTCTTTAAAGGCCAGTCTGTCGAAGTTTTTTTCAGACATACTTAAAGTTGAATTTCCGCAGATCGAACGATTCCACAGGATCGGTAGATACTTTGGTAGTAAACCTCGCCTGGTCATTCTTAAACTTCTTGACTTCCGCGAAAAGATTAAGGTGCTGAAGAATGGGTTTAAGCTGAAGGGTTCTAACATGCGTATAACGGAGGACTTCTCTGAACACATACGGATTATTCGCCAAAAACTATGGGACGCCACTGCATCCTTTAGGAATGACGGTTTCACTGTGCAATTAAGGTACGATCATGTATATATAGATAATGCGCGGTATGACTGGGATTGTATTTCCAACTCATTAGTAAAATCCACCAAACAGTCTTCTAAACGCCCCACTCTTACGAAATGATCGAATCATGATAAGGTGTGTATTCTCAATATAAATGCCAGAAGTCTCACTAATAAATTTTCTGATTTTGTACATTTGCTTGCTACCTATTGTCCGCACATTGTTGGCGTCACGGAAACCTGGCTTCATGGCGACATACATGATTCTGAAATTACTCCACCAGGGTTTAATGTTGTTCGTACTGATCGATTGCATGGCCGAGGTGGTGGCGTCGCCATCTTCTTGAGGTCTGATTTAAGTTTCTCTGTATTAAAGTCACCTGCAGATATTGAAACAGTCTGGTGCAAGGTTCATATCGCGAACTCTCCTATAATTGTCGGTGTATTTTATCGTCCCCCAGGTTCATCACTAGATCAGTTCACAGTACTCAGTAGTTTTATACAACAAAAAGGCTTTTCTTCAGGTAACCTAATTTGCATGGGAGACTTTAATGTGCCTGGCATTTCATGGCCATCGCTCTCCACTTTGGGCACCGATTCATCAATTTGTAGAAAGGTGATTAATTTCTCACTAAAGTTAGGTCTTAAACAAGTTGTCACTGATGCCCCAAGGGACAATGTTATACTGGACTGCGTTTTTCTCAGTGCTTTACTGTATACAAGGGGGTTTACAGCTCAGGTCATTAATGGTATTTCTGATCATAAAGGTGTACTAATCTCTCTTAATTGCACAGTTCCGAAACGCCGTTATGAATATACAACTTTTCGCGATTATAGCCTGGCTGACGATGTGTCTATAATTGACACCTTAAGCAGCAAGTTTGACATTTTTAAAGAACTTAGCTATACTGGTGATGTCAACAGTTTGGTGTCTTATTTTGAAAACCTTGTTATAGAATGTATTGAAACACATGTACCACTAAAAACTAAAAAGAAAATATTGAAGTTCCATGGATAACGAGAGAAATACTGCATTTAAAGCGTCGACTATCAAGACTAAGGCATGCAAGTCGTAATGGCAATGCCCTGCGTAGAGCTGAATTCAATACAGTGAAGGAGGAACTTCGTAGAAAAATAAATGCTGCTAAAGACTTCTTTTTCTCGTTTACCTTGCCAAATATGGTTAAGAATTATTCCCGAAAATTTTGGAGCTCAATCTCGCCAAAGGAATGCTCTACTAGTACATTCGTCCTTAATGAAACTCCTACTAGCCAGCCGCAGGTCATTGCCAATGCACTTAACGAATACTTTACGTCTGTCTTTGCTCAGGATAATCACGAAATTTCTTCTTGCACTCCACTTCATGCCTCGCTTGTTTCTATTGATGATGTCTCTGTGTCTACAGAAGGTGTTTTAAATTTGATTTTAAATGTTGATTCAAAAACGTCGTCTAGCCCAGACAATGTTAATAATATTTTTCTTCATCGCTATTCTCTATGGATAAGCCAATATCTGTCAGTAATTTTGAACAAATCATTATGAACATCAACTGTTCCATCATTGTGGAAAATTTCACAAGTCCTTCCACTCCACAAATCAGGTAGTAGGCAATCTGTATTAAATTACAGGCCTATATCATTAACCTCTCACTCATGCAAACTACTGGAACATATTGTCTTCAAACACATCATAAATTTTCTCGAAACTAACAATATTCTGTCCAATACACAACGTGGTTTCCGGCGTGGATTTAGTACCACAACTCAGCTGACAGAATTCACTCATGACATATCTATAGCTCTTGACTTAGGTCTTCAGGTGGACGCATTATTCATAAACTTTGCTAAAGCCTTCGATAATGTCATTCATTCAAAACTTCTATATAAACTCAATCTCTTACTAAAAACCAATCGCTTGTTCAGTGGATTAGGAGTTTCCTTTCAAGTCGTAGCCAATTCGTATCATTTAACACCTTCCATTCATCTAAAGCACGTGTACCTTCCGGAGTGCCCCAGGGATCCGTGCTAGGGCCATTACTTTTTCTGTTATTCATAAATGACCTACCCGACACAGTTTCCACTAAAATTCGTCTTTATGCTGACGACTGCGTTTTATATCACGTAATAAATTCACCTGATGATCATCATACACTCCATACCTCGTTCTTAAACTTTTGCAGGTGGTGCCAAAATTGGCAGATGAGCATTAACTTTCCAAAGACAGCTGCTATGTGTTTCAGTAGACAGAAAACCCCATCTGTGTTTGATTATTCTTTCAATAACTATGTAGTGCAGCGTGTCTCACAATATAAGTACCTTGCTCTCCTTTTCCCTACTAACTTATCTTCGTCTAGTCAAATCGATACAACATGCAACAAGGCTCTGAAGAAACTTGGATACCTTAACCGCTCACTACGTTTATCCCCAAGGGAAACAAAACTGCTTACATACAAAACCCTCGTACGACCGATCCTTGAGTGTGGAGCCACTGTATGGTACCCTTATAAAATCACTGACATAAAACGCGTTGAATCCATCCAGAAAAAAGCTATTCGATTCATTTACAGACGCTATGATCGTAATTTTTCACCATCATGCCATCTAGCGCAGCTTGGTCTATCATCACTTTCTAAAAGACGAGACATCGAGTCTCTGAAACTTTTTCACTCTTTATTTAATTCACCGCAATATTCACCACACAACAACTACATAACACCTGCCAAACCATCATCCACCAGAAACAGCCACGCGCTTAATGTATCTGTGTTTCATCCTCGTACTGATTTCTTCAAATACACCTTTTTTTCTCGATGTATTCAAATGTGAAACCTCATACCAGGTCACATTCGGTCTTTGCAGAAAGATGAATTTTTGAAGGCATTAAAAGACGGTGTGCTGTAAACCTTTCATTGTTTGTATAACTCTGTTTGTAAAATTTTTGTATTTCTATGATCTGCCAATGTACTTGTGTATTCAGCTGTTTTGTTTTGTACCTTTTTATTATTTCTTGCTGTGTACCCACTCCTGCGATAGCCCCATAACGGGGCTGCAGTATTTGAAAATGAATAAATAAAAAAATAAATAAATGTCGGGACATTCAATGCGGATGATGTGTAAACGTGGGAATTTTTCAGCGTTCTTTGCAAGAAACTGGAAGCTTACTTCGGTGCACCCTCTTTTAGAGAGAGGACGATTGGGAAGGTGTGAGAAAGAGGTTGGACTAATAAAAAATTCTTGTTTTTGGTAGCAAGGCCAGCCATCCACCCTCAAGTCCAACACAAGACGCTGCAAAAACCCACAGGTATCGCAGACGCCATGGAGATTTACAAAGCTACTATAACCCAATAGAGCAGAGCCAAGGTTGGATACTGTACAACAAGCTAACACTTGCCTCCAGGAAAATTAGAAGTAATTAAAGAGAAGAGAGGGCAGGAAAGATTAACAGAGAGAGAAAGACGAAGATGTGGGGAAAGAAAGTAATAGGAAAAGGCAACTGCCGGTTTCCCCTGAGTGGGTCAGCCCAGGGGTGCCGTCTACATGAAGCCAGGGTCAAAGAGGTATGCTGCTTCTGCCGGCGGGCCTTAAAGGTCCAATCACCCAGCGTCGGCTCAACCCCCAGGACGCTGTTTTCTCCGGACACGGCTCAACCACGCACGGCAAGGCATAGGAGAGGTCCAGACCCTCCATTAGCTCGGGTTCGTGGTGTCGCTACACACCAAGCGCCTGTTTGCGCAGACGCCCCGGCGGGGGTACATACGGTTAACCGGAAAAACGTGCGGCTCTAGTGTTTGGCAGTGGAGAAATGTTGATGCTGCTTTCAAGCCTTTCACAAAAATTCGTTACATCTTCATGCTTCTTATTGAGGGTAGAGACACGTTTGACCTGCGTTTGCCACGGTGTTAATTTCGCATGCCGCACGTTGTGCTTCCCACGGTCACGGTCAAGGAGGAGTGTAAATGAGCGGGTAAACGCGTTGTGCCTCGGCAAACGCACTCCCGCAATCACCTCGTTGATGCCACAACGCTGGTTCTTCAGCGCTACGTTGTTGCATGCGTTTAAAATACTGAGCTAATCCGGCGGCGTGGTTTGGACTATCCACCCGCCACCGGCGCTTGCGTTCTCGTTCAGCTTGGACGGCTGCCGGATCATCGCTGTACAGTTACTGATGTCACTGACGTCACTCGGCTTCCCATGCCTGTTTTTGCGCCCGGACTACACTATCAACCCGGTGTATGCGAGCTCTCTCGCGTTTTCAATGTCGGCGCTCTGCTAGAGTTGTCCGTGGTTGACCCATGTACAAGCTCTCCGTAGGAACTGACGCGTGCGTGCCTGACGCCATGGCTGCGTTGGGATGGACGACGTCACTCACAACTCAGCCAATGGCGCACGTGCTTGGGTACGAAGCTGAGAAAGGCGCAACTGACAGCATAGCCAGTGGGGACAATTCGGGACACCGATGCCGAACAGTGTTTTCTTTTCCTAGCAATATAGAGGTTTTTCAGTAGAACGATTCAAACCCATGGAAGACCTGCAAGAATAGCAATGTTTCCGAAGTGGCTCACAAGTTTTACTGGCTGAGAAGATGGAGCATTCTAGCGCCTCACATGGTGGCGCGTAAAGCTAAATGATAAGGACACAAACTATGCGTTATTTGAATGTGTTGCTGCTGAGGGTGTATGGTACCTTGTCTGTCGCACCATTTGAGTGAGGGCTACATTGCTGTCGCAAAAAATTAGCGGCGTGTTTGCCCGGTTGGCTTTCTTGGTCACAATGTGCGCGATTAGGAGACGCCAGTGCCAGGCAAAAGCTCGTTGACTGCCCCAGTGATTAGCGTTCCCGGTTTTACGCCGAATTTGTCAAGTTGTGTTTGGTATGTGTGGTTTATCGTCCCAAAACCACCATATGGTTATGAGAGACGCCGTAGTGGAGGACTCCAGAAATTTCGACCACCTGGGGTTCTTCACCGCATGCCAAAATCTGAGCAGATGGGCAGATAGCATTTTCGCCTCCATCGTAAATGCAGCCGCCTCAGCCGGGATTCGATCCCGTGACCGGCGGGTCAGCAGCCGAGTACCTTAACGACTTGACCATCGCGGGGAGGCTCAAGTTCTGTTTCAATACCTATAGTTGACGAACTGGATGCGAATGAGGTTGATGCCTTCTTTAGGCGTAGCACAATCATTTTTCCTTTACTATTTGTAGAAAGAATGGATGTTCCAGCAGGGCCATATTGAGTTAAAGAAAGCAAATAAGTAATCTAACTCGCTATGCTACTCAAATCCCGCCACCATATTTCTCTTCAACTCCTTTAGAGGTAACAATTATTCTTGCTCTATAGTTTATTGGAAGCTGACAGTGTTTTATTGAAGTCTGAGTTAAATTGCGCCTTGTGCTTGTGTAAGTTACACTGACGCTATTCAGAAGTTTTGAGTGTATAGGTGCCTCTACTGTCTGCGTGTAGTGGTCCAATAACTTTCCCTTTGATTTCCCCAGAGTTTAAGGAAACACTCTACAACAGAGTAGTTCACGTAACCAGCCCATCGAAGAACTGTGAAGTCAGCTTTACTTCTTACACAGTAGAGAAAAAGAAAGTCACTGTAGGTGTATTCATCGAAACCCCGTCTCTTACTGTCATTTGGTCCACACGAGAGGACTTGGTCAAAGCCTGGATCTAATGGGGACTAAGAAGTGGCAGTGACGCCCAAAAAAAAAAAAACAGATAGAAGTCGGCACAACCTGAAGCGGGTGCTTTTCGCCTTTATCTCATCAACTCGCCATCGTACACTGTCAGACTGTTAATATGCAGGCTGAATCGTGCATTTCGTATATATACTTGAGCACTGGTTCTAACGTAGACCACTGGAGGTTGTATAAGTCAGCTCAGACACAGTCGCAGAGAGCACGCGAAACAGTCTGCTCAGGTTCATATAGCAGATAACATTCTCTTGAACAAGTGCGGTAGTGGCATGGTTAATAGAGCAGTCAAACGCCCTGAAAAAAACAAAAAAAAAACAAACGTGGTTGCTACCTCCGTCATAGAAAACAGTAAAACTCGAACGTCAAACGTGTACTGACAGAAGTAGTTTATTGTTTATTGTACATTGATACAAGAGAGTTGATGCCATGTCTATTGTGTTTGACGGTTCTAACACCACCTAACGCGAATACATCCACGTTGACGCTCCCTCATAGATCTCCATTAAGATGACTAACGCCCACCAGTTGAAAGGAAGCAGACAAAGGGTAAAGGCAGGAAGGTTAAACACCAATCAGAAATGAATAAACAAACCCGTGTGGTGAAAGATGCTTGTGGTTGCTGTAGTAGTTAAGGGTAAGAGCGCAACCAGAATAAGCGATTTGACAGCCAGAAGAGCATGACTGATAGAATGCCAAACATGGGCTACCTTTTCGTGGCATGTTGAATTTATTGAACACGGATGCCCGAACAGGGCGAAACATAACGCCCATCATGTCTTCCTTTTGACCTGCCGCGATTATTCACGGAATGAGCTTAACTAGGGAACGCGGAGTTAAACCAAAGTGATGTCAATGGGTATAGCAGAGCTATTCTTGGATATGGAAGGATGGTTTGAGCGACACCGTGGCTTGGAGTAAGGTGTTTAGGGTTGGGTTGTGGTAAGGTGTTTTGTATTACAAAATTGTGCTTCGCCTGTTAAAAATGCACCTAACGGGACGGACGCTTAAAAACTATGCGCCGAAGCAACTAGTCGCGGATGTACTGTTCATGATTTATTACTGCACTTTACCAAGAACACTGCGAGAGGACCGTGGAAGATTTCAAAGGTGTATTTTTAAAGCGTGGCGCAGTCAATAAGAAACAAAAAGAGACCATGGCACAGTAGCTTGCATGCCCGGCATCTGTTGTCACGGACGCAGAGGTTACGGGTTCGACTTCCGTTGACGCAATGCAACTGCCGTCGATGACGTTTATATCTTTTTGTACAAAAGTGGAAAGTAATTACTTGAGAGGGGGAGAAGAACGTAGTAGACGGGAGAATGGTAAACATCAATTTACTTTGTTTCTGAAAAACCGCGGAAAGCGTATGCCTTTTAAGCGCATGCATGTCACAGCCGCAGTGCGGCTAATGGAGCATTGAATGAAAAAAAAAAAAAACTATACTCGCTATTGAACACTTAGATAGTGGTGTCGGTAATATATTATGCGCCCTTATAAACAAACTCCTCGAATATTACTGGCAGTGATGCTACCGGTATATTCAGATACGTGAAAATGACGTGCCCGAATCGACTCTGGTCATTCTACAAAACGATATATGTTCCTGTTAGTATAGCAGGGAGAACTCTGGCACTAGTATCGATGGTAGCTGCGACGCATGTCACTGCAGCGAGCATGATTATCATGGGTAGTACCCCAACCAGTCAAGAAGCTTCATTTTTTCGCCTCTATTTGGCTTTGTGGACCCAGCAACCGCTTGTTGTAAGAAGAACTTCAGAAAATGCTCAGCAGTTCCACTACACCATTTTAACACTGAAGCTCTCTAGTTCAAATCGGCTCACGCAGTTCAAAGCTATATATTCTGTTATGCAAAAACAACAACAAGACAACACAATGAACACAGTCACAAGTGTATTTGCAGTCGATATTTAAGCAATGAAGTCACCAGAAGCTTTCCAATTAAAAAAGGAGTGAAGCAGGGCTGTTCATAGTCTCCAGTACTTCAGAGCATTTGCCTTCAGAGGCTTTCATTAGAAAGGTGTTGAGCTGCAAGCGCACAGTGAGTTTCCCGATGCCAGGTAGAGAAAGCTTCATAATTGTGGCATACGCCATTAATATTTTGGTATTTTTTCTTAGCATACAACCAAATCTAAAGCATTGTGCTTCGAGGGCTTCAGAGAACTGTTGCCAAGAGACGTCGAATATATTCAAGCTGTTAAGGGGTCAGGCGTTTGCTTTGAAGAAGAAGGTGTCTCAAATAGGACTTATGATGGCGCACTCAGGAGATCCGCAGGCGTAATATCAGCAGCCACACAGCTTCAGCTGTCACTAAAGGCAAAATCTATAGTCATCAAGACACATGCATATGCTTTTGCGTTTTACATGGCCAACATTGCCCTTCTACCTCGCCTTCATTGTGGGAGCCTACCTTCGGGAAGGAATAGCCGCAAAGGTTTAAAAAAATTTTTTTACAGCTTCCCAGAAGCCTTTGAGGCCTTGGTCTTCCAGACATACCAACGTTCACGAGAGCAGTAGCTACAAAAACAACACAGAAGCTCTTCGATAATAGAAATTACTATCAGTACAAGCTTTTAATGTACTGTAGTAGTGCAGTAAGAGAAGCTTTCATTTTTCCTAAGTTTTACAGAGCTCTTAGTGGCTTGAAAAGAACAGTTGAACAGGCTCACGCAATAGGCTCACGCAGTCTGGAAGAAGTTTCTTCACAGTAAGTAAGTGTAATGTTGACAAGTCGCACTCTGAGCAAGGAGGAAGAAAAAAAATCCTGCACAAAAAATGGAAACGATGGCATTGCAATCGCGCGTTTGACAAGGTGCGCAAGTTATATTGGTTGAGAAGATGGTTGAGGACATTGCCTATGTGTGAGAGTTTAGCCCGATGGGCGATTGATTTAGCTCACCACTGTCCGAACTGCGGCAAAAGTGAGACGGCACAACATACTATGTTCGAGTGCTCGGGAGCGCAAGGCGTGTGTAACATGGTGCAACGCCTCATTGGCTTTCGCACCTGCCGCACGGAAACAGAACGTGGGCGATTCGCAAGACTGCTCTTTAGAGTGACCTTCTACGTACTGAAGCGGTGATGCTGTTTAGCGGAAGTGCATCTCTCTTTAGGCATCTCTATGAGGTACAAGCCTCATAGAGATGCCTTTCCCGCACTCCAGAAAATACGGCTCATTGTGTGGAATTACCGCCATGATCAGCTGTAAACAAATGGTTAAAATTTTGTCACTATATTTTAAGAAAAACGAGTGATTGCTTGTGCACGTTTATTTCAATTTCGCATCCCCGGTGTAGGGAAGTGCTACTCTTCTGCAGGGGACCTTCGTTTATGAGAGAGCCTGGATGAGCAGCCCCACTTCAGTGCTTGAGGTATCTAAAAAAAAAAGAAATATATAACTTATTTAGTATGCACTGGAGTAATGTTTCGAACTCTTTGAGAACGGAACCATACAATTAACAAATGCAGGATTATACAAGCTAGACCAGTTCGTTTTACACGTAGCATCGAGCAAAGAAGTTGGCATAGTCGAGAGATTAAAGTACGCAGTTGCAGTTTTTTTTCTGCTGTTACAGTGGTATTTCACATAAACGTCACTATTCACATGTTTGTGTTGGTTCTAACTGCAATAATACATAAAAAAGAGCCGATATGCCACTGCGCCTGTATATATATATATATATATATATATATATATATATATATATATATATATATATATATATATATATATATATATATATATATATATATATATATCTGATACGTGCACATATATTAGTAAGGAGGAGGAGCACCTAGAATATATACATAACAATTGTTTGAGTATAACATGCGAAGTGCGTTCCGATCAGAACATGGAGTGAAAGATCGTCACTTTATCTCTCGTGAACCGAAATTATTCCATGTTTTTTCATCCTTTCGGTAGTCATAATACAAAGAAAGGAATGCCTTTATATAAACTCGTACAGTCATTTTATGGAGTAAGACGGCAAGTTAGGCCAGTTGCTTAGGATGCACCGTGAACTTCATTTTCCGCGCAAGTCTAGAAACGCAATCACATGAAAGGAGCAATTAAAGGAAGGAAAAACAGGGCCGCCTTTTCGTTCTCTTTTAGTCCTTGTTTGTGTCCATGTTTCTAGTGTTACGCAGAAAACCAAGTTCACCATGATTAATTTTATGTGCCTGCTTAGCTCTATTCTATTACTATAGAGAACATGCTTTTTACGAGGGGTACCGGAAGTTTATCAAAAATAACTATGCTGCGTGAATAAAGTGCATGAAAATTTTAAAATGGTATCCCATCACACGAGCCTAACAAAACGAATCCATCAGCTGGCCTGCAATGGTTCCATAAGCACCTTGCGTAAACATACTTAACAACGTTCCTTGGGTATACATGAACACATGCAATAGATTTTCTGCGAATAACATAACGTCAGTCTCATTTGCTATGAATTACTTGGTTCATTTAAATAAGTAGAAAAAAACTTGAGTTCTCAAGATTACAAACTAACCAGCGAGACAAATGCAACACTGGAGAAATTGCATACGCAGTCGCTGGTTGCTATGTATGCCACTTCCTTATATAGTGATTTCAAGTAAAGGAGAAGTCACGTTATTCGTACACATTTGAGTGTAGGGTGGTAATTGGGATATGCTATGTGTGCCACTTCCTTATATAATGATTCCAAGTAAGGGATAAGCTACATTATTCGTACGTTTTTAGGTGTAGCGTGGTAATAGGAATACAGACGTGGCAAAAGCCAGAGCCGTCAGTGGACTCGGCGAGCGAGCACTCGACTCTGGCCTAGAGAAATGCCTCCAAATTCACAATTAAAACACAATCCGCGCTGCCGGAGCAAATATGCGAAGCAAGGTAGAAGCGGAAGTCCCTGAGTTGCCCAAAATGCCCTGCGTGTTGCATTCTATTTCGCAAATTAGATGCCAAATTTTGTTGAATACGCTCATACGCGGTGGTTTTAGTTGTCGGTGTCACTCGGCGACGAGCTAATTTGCCCAGTCGACAATGTCGTTCATCATTACTGCCAAAACACAAGACAGCGGTGGCACCCCCCAATTGGGCGAACGTGTTAGGCGTTATTCACGCAGAGGTCGAGCCCCCGGACCGTCACCGCCAAGGGACTATGGCATGGCGGGTTCCGGTCCACTGCATCCTTTTCGGTGGAGCAACTTTAACTGCTCCTCAGAGACACTTCTGCTCTGAATCTACTCCCAACTCTATCATTGGAACACTTGACTCCCACCCTGCACTCTGCCATTAGAACACGCTTCAAAAGGGGTACAAAAACTTGCTCTGACTTCCCTATTCCAATTAGGCATCAAGCGGACGAAAAGACAACTTGCCACCGGCAAAGAATAAACCTGAAACTTGAGACTAAACCTTTTGACTGGTTCATTCTACTCAGTTTTATGTACCGCCTGACCCAGGCTTCAAGTGTTACAAGTGTGACAGCATTGTCATTAACTCTGTCATGTCAGAGCCTCGGACAGAAACTGTGCTGCTAGACAGGCAGGAAATCTTAGCGTCCCGACTCACCACTTCTTGAGCACGGTAGGGTAACTAAACGCATCTAGCCCGTAGCCGTAGTTAAGGCCATATGGAAGCAACCCCTGCAGGATGTGGACACGCCCTGGGTGTACGTCGACTCTGTGGGTGTGGCTAACGCCGGTTGTGCGGTAGCCGTACGGGGTAGGCACGTTGTGGACAATGGCCGAGCTTTGGACAGTCTGAGTAGGTGGCACAACCTGGTGAACAGTCTGCACAGCCGCTACGGGAGCGGTCTGCACAGCCGCTACTGCTGGCACGACGGGGTAGCTGGCCACTGGCGTTGCATATGTCGGCACGTACACGGACATGGCGTTGCCAACAAGTGCAACGATTAGGCATAGGATCTGGGCAAGGGAAAAGATAAGTAATTAGGTTCTGAGGTCTGTACGCGAAAAAACTCCAATGTATTTGTGACACACTGTACTGTGAGAGAGGCCTGGAAAAATGTGAAGATTTGGTGTTCCTTAGAAGGCGCCTGAGTCAAAGTGCACGGATGGTATTTCATTTGACCTCGATGCAAATATGGGCGCCGTGGCAGGGAGTTGAATGCACATCCTACTGCTCATTATTGCGGCATTTGAGGCACTAATCCAACAGAAGGTGCAATGAGGTATCATCACCCAACGAACGCTTCTAAGGGAGCAGCAGGTGAAAAATAACAAAACATGTGTATGCAGAAGTGAGTAAAGGAAAATCACTGCGAAGACAAAGGCCATTAGTCAGAATTTTTTTGAGGGGGTGAAGGGGGTTCTGTTGAAGGCCTTGTGGATATTAGAAAAACACACATTTTCATAATTTATTTTTGGTAAAACACTCTTCTGCATCAAAATTTATTTTAAGGAGGTGAAAAAATGAAAGGCCTAGGCCCTCTCCTTCTGAGAAGGGCCTGAGTCAGAGACCCAGTAACATTTCGAGTGCCAACTTCATATCCTTGCGGCTATTGAGAAGGCTATCTCCCACAAACACAACCACTTTGTACGACATTTTGGCTTCCCAGTTGGTTTGATTATATGTGGGGTTTAACGACCCAAAACTACCATATTATTATGAGAGACGCCGTAGTAGAGGGCTCTGGAAATTTAGACCACCTGGAGTTCTTTAACGTGGGCACATGAGCCTCCAGGGAAAATCTGAGCACATGGGCCTACAACATTTCCGCCTTCATCGGAAATGCAGCTGCCACAGCCGGGATTCGATCCCGTGACCTACGGGTCAGCAGCTGAGTACGTTAGCCACAAGACCACCGCGGCGGGGCTCCCAGTTGGTTTGTACAGTTAGTAAGCACAAAAAAACAGAAAACAAGAAAAGATGACGAGAAGAAGTTGAAGAGACGAGCGCACTGACCACCATAAATAGAATAGAGACCCTATGTCATGAGACAAGCTAAATGTACTATATGATAAAAATCATCCTCTTAGTGAACAGTGGTGCTCAATCGTAAAAATTATTCTGCTTGAATAGACATGACCGAATCGTGAAAGATATCGACGACTGATAGAGTTTCTTGAGCGTTCCAAAATACGCGATGCTGAGCGTTGGGTAAATGACTGAACAACCGTCATTGTCCACACCTCACGGCATGCAGAAATTGTTGCTGTGGCTAAATTATGTACGTGAGAGTATCAGGCAACAAAAATTAAAAGTCTAAAGTTTGCACTGCTGTCTTTTGCAAGAAGGTAGTGTCATTCTTAATTTTCAATATTAAAAGGGTGCTTCTGTAAAACTTACGCTCGTAACGATGTACGAAAAACAAACAAACTCCAAGGCGCTTGAAGACTCACGAAAAAAGAAATAACTGAAGTTCATTTAGCATGCTTTTCTAGTTATAATGGCAATTCGTGTTACTTACGGTAATCATATTTGCACAGCTTTCGTGGAGCTCACAAATGCTCTGAAGATACAATGCAACTGTAAGGATTTATTGGGTACTTTTATACCCACGGGTGCTAAAAAAAAGTGTCAAGTGTTGTTGCAAGATGTCCTCATCTGAGTGGCGTAAAAAAAAGTGAAAATTTTACTGCTTATGCCCTTGAGTATTGAATATCAATTCGGGATTCGCAGTTAGGTTAAGGTTGGAAGCCGATGGAGAGATATTGTGCAGAGCTGGCTTTTGCCCAATAAGTGATTTCACAGTTTGCAGGTTTTGCTATTAGGTCCCTACGCTATAAACATAGTGTCAAAGGTCGGGCTGCCACGTCTTTCTTCCGTTTCTAAAGACTAAAACAAAACGACATTTAAATAAGATGAAGAGAAGGGTTAATGACAAGAACGGCCAGAAGCCCTTGCGAAAGGCCTTTTCCTGTAGTGAGCTAGTGAATGGCATGAGAACGAGCCTTTAGATAAATAAAAAAAAGGCACGTGTTTCATATTGTGCATTGAACATGAGTTGGGTTTGTGGCTGTTTAGTTCTTTCGAGCAGAGAGATTGGTGAAGCCGCAAGGCTGCAGTTATCTTCCATTGAGGATACTATTTCTTAATAGTTTTGTAATAACACTTACTTCGCTTCACCCAGGCGAATCTGTTAGGTCTTTCATTCGTCTCCCGAGTTATGGCTGGGCGGGTTATTCTTGCTCTATCACTGACGTGTTTATTGCGACAATGACCTCTGCTAAACGATGTGTGCATACAGGTTTCACGTACCACTAAAATTGTTTCTTCAGTTTCTCAACGAGTTGTCTTTTTTTTTTTCTAGAGAGCACACGCATTTCTTTTTCTATTTTTGGTGAGCTTCCTCTCTACCAGAGCGCTAAGCAAAACACACAGAAAGAACAATTCATGAAAATTCGGCGCATGAAAATTCGATGGAGGTGTGTATATTACTTTCATTGTTTTAAAAGGGTTTACTTCCAACGGCAGAGAACAGTTCCCAACCTACTAAGAAATTGGAATGTCAACTTCAGTGGATAGACACATTTGTGAAATGCACGTAGACAATAATTTTGTATTTCAGCGCAAATAAATGAGCACACACGGAAAGCAATTTAGTTATTTCGTTTTGTGTGAATTCCTCGAATTTTAGATTGCCGCAGTGATTTCCAGTTCAACAAATTCGTGAGACATGGTATTTCTTCGACCGCTACAACTAAAATAATCAAACAAGGTTACTGAGGTGACAGGGAGACAAAAAAAATATTGGCTCTAGTTATGTCAAGGTCAAGTTGGGCCTAGGCTTCAGCCATCTTCACTATCATGAATATATATCCTTGTGTTATGTGTTGAAGTCTGTGCTATGTTACGGGTTCCAGACTTCGTGCTTCTTTTTTACAGACCGGTATGATGCTGGCGCGTCACTGTGAGCATATCTGGGAGTTGTGCTTGATGCAATCGTCTTGTCTTCTGTTGCACTTAGAGTGGTACTTGCTTTCGCAGATACTGGAGTGCAGCAGTGTCAAAATCCTCAACTTTCGAAAGCCTTCACTTGCTTGCAGCTGGGCAGTAAAGTGGTCTCAAACCTTTTGTAACACCTCGAGCTGTGTCTCGCTGAAGGGTAGTATACAGAACAGAACCTTTCGCTCAAGAAGTCGAGGAATTTTATCAATGCATGAAAGGAGGGCCGCAAAAATAATAGCAATATGCGTAGCATTGAGAACAGGGTAGTAGTGAAATATTACAGCCAAATATTGTGTGAAGTATAGTTCCTGGAGACATAATATACACATTTTGTTTTTTCAAACATTGGTTTCGAAACAACTTGATGCTCACCTCTTCGCTATCGGTTACAAAGATTCCGCTCTTGTAGCTTGCATATAGGAGAGGAGCAATAGACTTTCAGATATTGAAATACTTCATTATTGTTTGACTGGTTGTCCGATTAGACGGAGCTTTTTTTTTTCACAAAAAATCTCTAGACGTTTGTAAATGAGTAAATATTCAGTTGATCAGAGTTTGATTAAAAATAAAATTGAGCACTTGAATTTTGAAAGTGGTGAAACTTGAGATCATGGCATCGGGAACTTTATTTATGCATATACTAATCAACGTGAAAGAAGCTTGACCAGCGGTCTCGGTTGCCAAGTCGCCTATTATGTAGTGTACAGCATTGACACTTCAATTCAAGTTGAATTCGACGGGCCTCTTCGGCAAAGCAAAGCGTCTCAGCAACAGTGACGTTGTCGTGTTCACAGAAAGGTGAACTGTGTCAATTGTGAACCGGGGGGAACGTGCACATAAGAAAAAGAATAGGCTATAGCCTGTAGTTTCGTGCTTCGCGGTGTTGAAAGCATACGTAATGCACAGAGCTACGCCATTAATTTTATTTATTTGTTTATTTATTTAATATTTGCTTATTTATTTATTTTTGCTTATTTATTTATTTAATAAATTAATTTTGAGGCCATAAGGCAGCACAGAAAACAGTAGTGTGAACAATAATTATTACAGGTAAAAAAAGAGAAACAAAAAATAAAAAATGCAGGACATCTTGTACGGCAAGCATGAAGTCCGTTTGGTCCACTATACAGGCGATGACGGCGGGAAAGTGGTTCCAGGCGGCGCTTTTACTCCGCCCAAACAAATGAATCATTGTACACTCTGGTATGACAAAATAGTAGGGCCACATAAAGCAATGATTGGTCCTTCGTGATATGAAGCGAGATGGATGAAAGAGGGCATCCTTCAAATGGCTGTTACGATAATAGATTTCGTGAAAAAGGTCAAGGTGAGGCAATGCAATAAAATATTAGGCAAGTGAATGATCATCTTCACAGATGCGATACTGGAATGACGTGAATAGTTCGATGAGAGGAAACGTGCTGCGTCTCTTCTTATTTAAGTTTTCCCTTCTCGTTATTTTCTCACCTTCTCCGTTTCTTGTATCTGTTTTTTTACTTGTTCCTCACTATGTTTTGTTTATTTTTTCACCTTCTGTCTTGTTATCTGTTTCTATTTACTTTTCGTATCGGTAGTTGTTGGCTTTCGGATGTTTTAGCTCATGCTCTTGTGGGGAGAGTCCTAAACAGGCAGCTCTTGTTTCACTTGGCTACCCAAGTGCACACCTACTGGAAAAAGGCATAAAAGAACATTGTGGAGTGCCCGCAATGAAAACTTTGGAAAAGCAATACTGCATGCTCTAAATGTAAGACACCAGAATAAAATCTATTACCGGTGCAATGGGGTAACAATGTCGAGGCGTGGAGCACGATTTCGAGGAACATAGTGATTAACCTGGACACCTTAGTTGTCTGGGGAATTCTTTCGCTACAATGCAGCGTATAGGGTGCATGAATAAATGAAACCGCGTATATGCTACTTCATTTCAGGCGAGGACGCTGTGGTGAATAAGGACAAGACACTGTAGCAGAGGGAGGTGGTAGAGCTGCCACCATTGTACTAACGAAGTTCACGGAGGCAGCCAAGTGGGGGTCGCTTGAATGGCTTGAATTTTGTGGCTGTCGCGGAGCAGGTCTCCGACCAGTGGCGCGGCCGCGTCATGGAAGAACAAGATGAGTGCTCGGCAGAACTAACTGACCCGAAATGGGGGCGAATGCTTCGGGAAGCTTGTGCCCGGAGAGAAGCCCAGGGTCCCCGTCTTATGTTGGCCAGGGCACGAACCCTAGGTGGGTTGTACTCAGGGCATTTCCAACAGAAGTGGTTGAGGTCAGCCCGGCAGTAGCACGTAGAGAAGAAAGCTGTCACGGCTGGTGGTGTGTCACCCCTGTGAAAATGTTTCAACAAGAAAAAAGTAAGCAGTGTCCCTGCCTGAATTCTCCGAAGCAGGGCAGACACAATTCGTGCGAATACCTTCGAAGGAAGCGATGATAATGAGAGGGGATTACCCACTGCTGTGAGGTAGGTGGCACGACATTGTTTGGTAATGTGCTTATCTGCTACAGGATCTGCTAGCTCGGGTGGGGTAGCCAGAAAAGCGGAGCGAATGTCGAAAGCTCTGGCTATCGCGGTGAATGGATGAGCATGAACTAATCTATGAATCATCTCGTTTCCGGGGATACCGCAATTTTCGGGGACCCACTGGATAATATCATGACTGCATTCATGGAGCAGGCATGCCTGGTGCTAGAACTTCTTGAATACAGTATCTGTGTCAAGAACATTAGCACATGCCCGAAGAGCAGCCTGGGAATCAGTGTACACACGATGATGAACAGGATCAGTTTCAGGTGACATTTCGAGGGCCCACTCTAAATAATATAAGATGGCCACTAGCTCTGCTCAGGTCCTGTGCATCAATTCTGCTCAAACATAATAACATCAGCTCTAATTTACATTGGTCTGGCCGTACCACGCAGTGGCATACCAAGCATTACTGGTACCATCTGCAGGAAGTAAATCGTTCATGTATACGATGCGTTCAGTCATGGGAAGGGAACTCGTACGAAGGGAACATGTCTCTTGGCGTAGTGAAGGAGCCGCACTCGCTTATTAGGGTCCTTATTCTACGGAAGTGGCTTGCCATACGTAAGTACCGTGATTTCTCTTGGCCGTGTTTTGTTGGGCCACAAAGTCAGTGTGTTCATGTCATACCCTAGAAGCATTAGCGTGTATCGCCCGGCATTTGTTGCGCGAAGCCTCGTCTCCTCTCTGTGGATGTGCATGTGGACGAGCTCGGTCAGCATGTTGAGCATGCTTCAGTTTGGGTCGGCGTACCGTGGAAGTCCGGTAACCATGCGCTTGGCCTCGTTAAGTAGCTGGTAGAGCTTCATTCTCTGCATACGGTTGACAGCGTGATACGGCAGTCTTTACATAATGCGTGAAACACAAAAAAACTTGAAAAAACTGCCACATTTCACGTTGGTTTGCTCCACGAGTGTGGTTAGGGACTCCGTAAAGCATGAAAGAGTTCTTTGCTAGTCTTCATCACGCGTTGGAACCAAGTGCCTGCTGTGCAATTCTTGTCTCGATGCATACATAGTATTCGGATGGTGAATTTTCTTAATATAGGTTGATTGCTTATGTGAAGTTTAAAAAACACTTTTCTTTCGGTTCGACATACGTGGTTCGGTTACCATGACCGACGACACTCTTTTGTACGGAGTGGTGTGTTAACCTACTTCCATTATGTAGTCTTGAATAAAGTTGAGAGCTCTTATCTTCCTGCTCATTGGCGGATTCTGGATGCGTCCACCCGGTTACATCGTCGGCATACATCACGTGCTTCAGGCCCGGTGCGTCCGCAAGGCGTCTTGGTAGCAGGCACAAGGCTATGTTAAAGATGGTGGTGACATCACTTAGCCCAAGCGAACGCCTACGTAGTGGGCGTGTACGATACTTGCATCTTGGCTGATTTCAGCTTGGTAGCTTCGCCCTTCCAGGAAGACCGCTTGAAATTATATATTTTTCCTTGAATCCCAGGGACACGTGCTTTCGTCGTGATGGTACTGTGTGGTACACCATCAAATGCCTTGCGTATGTCTACTGCTATAACACTTCCTTATTGTAGCTATGGCATTGCACGTACGCGCCCGCTTCAGCTACGGGAGGTGCGGGGTTCGATCCCCAGTGCCGACCGGCCACTCACTGGTTTATAAACACGGGACAGGCGGGCTTCGGGGCTCTGACATGTCGCACAGTAGTGAAGCTTACTCTGCTTGGAGGACTCCCAACCTGCTTCGCGGGACCCAGTACAACAGCCCGTGGGTGCACCGAGTTAGGGTCGAGGACGTAATATTTTACGCGAAGGAGTACATCTTGAGTTGATAGGTCCGCTCGGAATCCGTATATGGTAGGGGCCAAAAGTTCGCGACCTTCAAGGTACCACATCAAGTATGTGCTGACCATGCTGGTCATTACTTTGCCGACACACGAGGTTAAAGAGATTGGACGGAAGTTGAATAAAGTAGGGCTGGCTTGCCAAGCTTAGGAAATCGTATGAGTACGGGGAAGTGGCCGCTTTACAGACACATGAGGTTAAAAAGATATAATGGGGGTTGGATAAGCAAGGGTGGCTTACCAAGCTTCGAAAATCGTATGAGTATGGGGAAGTGTCCGCATGCCGGGCAATCATCCAGCTCCTCCCGCTGAAATAGCTATGGGCGGGTGCTCTAGAGGAATTCTGTTGATGTGTCTGCTTGGTAAACTGCCTGTCCCAGCCTCGTGTGGTTTAGGGCGCATTTAGAAGCGCGAGACTGTACACCGACGCATCCTGCATGACGCGCCCGCCACGGGGGCTGCATTAGTTGTATTCCCACGAGGCGTGCTGAGAGTTGAAATCTCTGCACAAGAATATGACATCTTGTGAATAAATCTTCCTTAACTGCGATATGAAGCTTAGATAAACTGGTGCCTTATGGGCTTTATTTCTAGTGTTTTCAGGAACCACGCAAACGGAGAAGACAAAAATGTACGCTCCAGCCAGCAGCCGGCAACAGTAAGAGTAGTGCTGAACGATGGTTGCGTATCTGCAAGTGTGTAGTTCCTCGTCAAGCAAACAATGCGGTCGTTGTTTATGTAGCTTGTTTTTCAGTCATAGCCTAGCCATCATAGCTCATTATTTTAAACACAGGGCTGTTGACTTCTTGAAGGGCAATGACCAATGGACTGGTGTCATTTGTATTTCTGGAATGAAAGAATAAATGAATAAACTTCCTTCGAATCCGGCAATTTCCTCCGGGCGAGGTGGTGGAAAAGGGGATCAGCCCCTGTCCCTTCCCACCCTCCATCGATTATGATGGCGGTGTCTCAAGAGACCGCTCGAAGTCCTTGGATCCGGGCGGCATCTTCGGCTTGCGGGAAGGCCCAAAGCTGGTAGGCCAGCTCGTCGCCGTTGAGTGCCGCCTTCCAGGGGCAGCGCAACCGACGCCGCCGATCGGCAACAGTGACTGCAGCCGCGGCGGAGGCCGGCCCTTGCCCTCGTGTGGCGGTAGCAGCAGCAATTGACCTCGGAGTTCGTCCCTGCCTAACATGTGTCACGAAGGGAGCGGCGGTAGCGAGATTAACTTTTCCGGCACACTCCCAAATCATGTGCCGCCGTGTGGCCCTTTCCCCGCATGCTTTACATGCCTCCATGTGGTACAAGTTCGAATAACACAGGCTTAAAATCGCCAGGCTGGGGTACTTATTTGTCAGTAATAATCTCAATGTTACAGCCTCAACAGCAACAATCGTAATGGTCGTGGGGTGATCACCTGACAACATTCAACGACATTACACAACATTAGAGAATAAACGGACGCAAATACCCACCACCACACAACAGTTTTTTTGAAGATCGAAGTGGTCATTCTAGCCCTCTTGCTACGAAGCAAACGGAAATTACGCTGCAAGACAGTTGTAAATGGCGATGATTTTGGAAAGCTAGCCATGGTAAGGCTTTGTTGCATGAGGAGTGGTTCTCGTCGAAGTTGGGCCGAGCGAGAGCATGCTGAAAAGCATGATGAGTTTGGACGCATTTTTAAATAGCCCGAGTAATAGGCTGTTCATGAATGGACTTCTATATTTGAGCCATACGGTAGTGTTGTCGCTGCTCGAATTTTCGGAGTGTCGTTGAGGCCAGGGGACGTGAATGGTCGCTGGTAAGTGGACGCCCCATCGTGGGCGCTTCGCCCCTCCTACAGAGGCGGGCTGCGGCATACAGAAGGTCAGTGTTGAGCTTGATGTATGTGGTATACGTTTACTATAACCAGTTAGCGACATGTTCACTTGTCAAACTACATCCGCGAATGTGGTGTCTCTAGTGCCTTCTGGCTGTACAGCCTCGTATAAAAACACTGACGTGTTGGTTTGAGCATGGGTCTTGGAAAACCTTGTGTCGCAGAAGAGTAGCGCTGATGCTCCAGTGTGTTCGTCTTTTTGCGTTGCCTTTCGGCAGCAGGCTTGTGTTTTCGTTCAATTTTCTTGTTTACTTGTCTTTTTGGGCAGTTCGTGGCTGTGGTTAGGTGAGAGCCACCACAGCTGTGGCACTCCTGTGTTTGGGCACTTCGTGCCCTCTTCGTGTTTCCGCAGGCCGCATGTCGAGCATCTAGCTGCCGAAACATTGGGATTGCTTTTTGGGATGCCCATCTTGTGGCAAATGTTCCAAACGACCCCTAGTGCATGATACGGAAAAATACGGATCTTAAATGACCGTAAGCTGACCTTATAGGGTAAGCTGTTTCCTTCAAATGAGATCATGGCAGTGCCTTTGTCATCAAGTGGGCGAGCATGCAGAATTTTTCACTTGCGGCAGTGCAATGAGTTCAATAGTTCCTCAAAAGTCATGTTTCCAGCATTGTCAATATTACCTCTAATATTATCGAGATTAAGCACTTCGTTTGCTTGATACTTCCTTTCCTCCGATTGGCAAAGACGCTATCGCGAGCAGGGCGTTGCACACCTCTGTTTAAGCCGCATCGACTGTGAGTTGGTTGCTATGGCCTAAATAGCAAACCCAGGCTTCCGGTAATCGTCAGAGACGTTGAGATGAGCCGAATTGCGGCGAGTTATTACTCTATCCCAACGTATAAGCTACTCATCGATGATTCCACGTGGTTGCACAGGCCGAAAGATGGCGGCGTGCTGACAAATGCGCGGGGCACCTGAGCTCGGCGTCCCCACTACCGCCGCACGCTGCTTTTGGCTGCTTTCGGCGATAGCCCACTGCTATCTAACCGTCCTCTTCGTTTTGGTAACGAGTGAAAGCAAGGAGCGTGGGACTTGCGCTTCTCGCATGCGATTGACCCCTGGGCATGCTAGTGTGCTGTCGTTCCGGCGTCGGAAGAGCGAGCCCGCGCACGTTTCTCTCCATTCGGTGCGGTAGAAATTGCGCGTGCTTGATGAAATGCACCTTCAGCCTTTCCTTCAATGCTATTCTGTTCGTCGAGCTCCCGTAGCGAGGCGAATGGGTTGGCGCGTACCAGCAGCTGCGTCCTTGAAGGCATGGTAACGGCAACCGAGTTGTTCGTTCAAGTCAGTGGTGTCACCGAGGCAGTCAGGTCGTCTGAAGCCTGTTGGTCCATATTCTCAGGTAGTGGCACGCCAGTTGGGAGCATGCAGGGCACCGGAGAGGCCACGAAAAGTCGGAACCTTGGCAGGGGTGTTACTACCATCAATGGCTGCCAGCAGCTATAGCCGGGCAGCGGTGCCGTCGACGACCTCGGAAAACTGAATCCCTATTTCAGCTGCAGCCGGTAGATAACTAGTAAACCAGCAACATCGCTAAGCACCGGCCAACTGTCGATATCGTCGGAGCGCGATCGAAACACGTCCGCTCACATTGTAAATACGCTGCCCCGGGAGCGTAGGGCACAACTTTGCATCTATGAGCAGGTGAGCTGTTACGTGCGTGTCAGGATGCGTTCTTGTTCACGTGTTTTATTAAGTATGTGTGGTGCTTGCATGCTTGGTTTAAGAATCCCCATTAAGCTTCACTTTCATTTTTTTAACAGTGTCTATGAAGAGATGATGAAGCCTCATTAACCGTATAAAAGAAAATGAATCCTTCGCTTATAAAAAAAAACGGAGAAACCTATGCTTGGTGTGTTGGTTCCTGACCTACCATCTTTTCTTCTCATCGTATATCTATCAATCGCATTGTGCACTGCTCCCTCTTAATCATTTTTCCTTACCAATGTCGAAAATCAAGACTTCACCAACGTGGTTCACCGCGAAACACTTCTGTTGCTTCATGGGCAATGACTCAACGTCATGCGTGAAATGAAAACCAGGGGTGAAATGTGGCGAAGTGAAGTGGCGAGTGACCCCTATAAAAAAAATGAGTGTACTAAATCAGAAACAGCTGACCAGCTGAACGCGACCATTATCACGACAATTATTAGAAAATGGCGCATAATTATTTACCTGGGAATGGCGCATGTGCCTCATTTACGTACACCAGCGATTCTGTACACTGGTGAGGAGCCAAGTTTTTCGAGAAACCAACAGACAATGAAGCTTTGAAAGGTACGTATGGGGAACATTACCTGTGTGCGTTGGGTGTAGTATAGTCAATATTACGGAAGTACAAAGAAATAAAGGTGAACATAAATACACCTAAATTGATTTAGGATCGATTGATTTATGATTGCAATTGATTTGCATTCTCGAGTTGCGTTTTTTATTATGTTGCTCTCATTTTACTTTATTTTTTTCCTATTCTGTGCTCTACTGGCCTATGTTTTTATGCTTGAAGTTTTTCTGAATAAAGTTACATTGTGAATAATGTTTATTATGTCCGCTGCTTGGTCTTTCGACTGCAGTTTGCTGTAAACAAATAAATAGAATAAAACTTGCTGCAGCTCGGAATACAAGATGGTACCTTCGGATAATGAATTGAATGCTCCACTGACTAAGTTACCGCTGTGGTCGCTTTCCCATGCACTTTATTGCGTATTCAAACAAGGTAATCCTTGAAGAGTTAACCAGCATTAAGTAAAGGCTTGTTGCCTCGGGCAGTATTCGTCACCGTAGTTCACTTGGCAGAGTATGGGGCGTCCTTTCTCTTCATAGGGAGCACACGCAGTGAACACCCTTGGTCACCGCTCGGCCGCATGTACTACCCACAAGCCGAAGCAGCGTCTCGACAGGCTCGCAATGCAGTAGCAGTTTGGCCTCGCCGCCAAGACCCTGCGGGGATGCCCGCAGGGCCGAAGTGAAGAGGGCTCGCTCGCAAGCAAACCCGGAGTTGCGGGTTGTGTATATAAAATGAACGGGGGTCATCAAAATGTATATATTGCATCCCATTGAAAATAATGAACATTGCGTATGTACCTATATATAATGACGTTGTCAGTCTGTATATGATATTAATAGATGTGTACGGACACTTCACAGGTGTCCCGATCATATCCGAGCAAGCTGCTCTAACACCATTCATTTGATGAATATGGCGGTAATTGTTTTAGTACTGAGAACATCTGTTCAGTCAGACACGTCTGCTAAGTCTTGTCATTCAGGTATTGAAAGTGTTTCTTAGAAACTGTTAAATAGACTGTAATACATAGCTGCGGATGCGTAACAGCCAAAAACTTTGTGAAAAAAAAAAAACATTCGATGAACATCGCGCATTACGTGGCCAACCAACCATACTTGAGTGTGACGCTGTGGCCCACTTCAGGATTCTGGTCTCGACTACAAGGCAACACGACCTCCCAGGTAAGAACAAGTGATCAGTGCGTCAATACATGATAGCAAATGCAGGCGTACATTGATAACATACAGAGCGCACAGCTCACGACAACAACTTCATGAATTCGAGGCAGATGAGACCCGCATGAAGTTGTGCCACCATGCTCTTTTCACAGAGAAAGATGTTACGAGATCATAACAAGGCTGCTGTAGTTGTCGGCCGCCGCCGCTGGTGTACGTGACCAATATCGAACTGAATAAATTTACAGGGTGGAACGAAATTGGAATCTGCGTTTTCCCCATGCCAGCCCGGTATTCTGCCGCTGAGCCATGCAGACGCTCGACACTCCTGCGCACAAAAGCTTTATACAACGTCTATGCCGGGAAGGTTTTTCACACATGTAGCAGCACAATGCACCATTTACTTCTATATTTCGCTCAAAAACGCCAAAACTTGGTGAGTGACCGTCTTATGGCCCCTTTAACATCCGAAATTTATTGTGTTAGAAGAGTAGAATAACGGCCAGGCAACAGAAAAGATGAATTGTGGAATAGGGAATCGCACAATATCAATTTCAATATGAGTGGGTGATTGAATGCTTTCTGGCTCCTGCCCGTTACAAACAACTTGGTCGTAATTCATCATCGTCGTTAACCACCGATGAAAAGCAGCGGGCTACTTACTCACTCAAGGGTTGACTGGCGCCATGCGTACGCTGGACGCCGAGTAGGTGACATGGTGCGTTTATCTTGAAGAATTTCGACTCTCGCTCGGCAGGATCCAATGAACTTGTTTTTCATTCAATTTCATTTCCATGCTCACTACTCACTGGTTAAGAGGCCTTCACATTGCTGCAAGCAACTTGCAAAACGAACAACAATGCCGGGCGCAGTAAGCTGTCGCGAAAAGCCAACAATGTCGTAAACCTATGTTTATATCTTAGGGTGAAAGTTTTAGCGATAACACCTCTGCTGCCCTGACACCAACTATTTAGCGATCGCATCCTTTTTGGGTTCGGCTGACAAAGCGTGTATTGTTT